>NC_047527.1:25490099-25796765 GCF_012275295.1 Melopsittacus undulatus | reverse complement strand
CCCAGGTATCTTCCCTTCTGCTCAAAGAATTTAAGGAGAAAACACAAGATAGGAAGTCAAGTACAGCTTAACAGGGCCAGGGGGCGGGGGGTGTGGGGGGGAAGTACACATTCCTTTGATTCATTAACATAATATTATGCCTAAGCTCCCCCTGCCCTTGTTTCACAACAGTAGATGATTTTTTGTACAGCTGCAGCCTACTTTATTTCAGGATGTGGAAGGCAGGCAGTGTTTTGAAATACAAGACACCTGGAAAGAGCAATCAAAGGTTTAAGATGCAAATGACCATAGCAAATCCCTACAGCAAAAGGATGTAAACAGAATTAGGAATAGAGTATATTACCATATTCCCCTCAATAAGCCCAAGAAAACAATCCCAAACAGTAGTCTTATCCCTTATTTACATCCTAATTCTTCCCAAAACATCGGTAATTTGTTCTTGCCATCTTGTATTCCTGAGGTTGCCATTTGGCAAAAATGCAGAACTTTGCTGCACAATACCTTCATTGCTCATACCAGGAAATTCTTCCATTTGTTATTTATATGCAAAGGAAAATACACAAAATACTTTAAGTTTGAATAATAATCTTTATTTCTTTATTAGTTTATTTGTAAAAGGTACATTGTAATCCTGAGCTACTGCTTTTATACATTTAGCATCATACAAAGACAGATCATTTACAGTTTGATCATTTACATTTATTGTGCTCCAAAATCCTTATCTGAATATCATTTTGTCTTAGCAGGAACATACATAATTTAAATTACATGTATCCCTGAAACATCCACATTAATTTACCCATCTGACCCCATAATCTAAATCACTACAGTCATCTAAATCACTCAGGACATTCCTTCCAAATTTAGCAAGAACTTGTTTAAACTACAAGATGGGCAGTGCAAGAACTGGTCCCTCAATCCCTGTGAATACATCATTAGAAAAGATTCTGTTTCCGTATTCTCTTCACAAGTCAATGCTAAATTGCCTAGATGTACTTCAATGGAATAGTCCACGTTACAATTTGCTCATTTTCTTATTACAGCAGTTAATGTGAATTTACAGTGTCTCCCTTTGCAGTGACCAGTGCCTCAGTCTCCCAAACAGGGAAATTCCGACATGATCAGAGGAAAGTAAGAGGCAACCCATCACCATCTCATTGTCACCTATGTGACACTGAAGTATTACAAAAGTCATACGAAATGCTTCCCTTAGACCCTGTTAAGGAACTTGTACAGACAACCAGAGTTAAGTTCCATTATCCGAGCTTGGCTTTTAGGATTTGCCAGTTAATTAAAAAAAAAAAAATCAAACCCAAACACCTACATCCAAGGATCCTTGAGAAGAAAGCATTGATCCTAACTGCAATCCAATCCTGGATAAATGAAAATTTAATTGGACTACCAAAATAGCATCTTTCTACCTGAAAAATCTCAGAGCATACAGTGTTTACAAATGTCTCTCTAGCAACAGTGTCAGTCTTTTAAAGTACACTCACAACTTTCATTTCATGAATAAGGTCACTATGATCTTAGGCAAAAGATATAGTAAGCAGTTCAAGCAAAATGCTTATTGCTTAGGTTTTAAAGCAAGCCACTTTGATATAATTTTAGTTAAAATGTTAACTACAAATGTGAAGCTACTGTAGAAACACTTATAAACACTCTTGCTTTTGAATTCTTGCTGATCATCTAGAAAAATGGCAGACGGATTTTAACATAACAAAGGAAATGTAAAACTTAATACTGTCTGTTGAAATAAAATTCAACACCTATAAAGACAGAGTTATGAACATGTAAACACAGCTTTAGTATTCAGAGCTAGGGAGTCTAGCAGCAAAACAAACTATTTGCATATTATGTAGTGCAATGAACATTTGTTCTTAGAGACCCCCAGTCTTAAAACTACTTAGAACAGAATGGAATCCTTACAGGGAAGGCTTAAAAGTGTCCATGATGTAATATCCAGAATTACTAGATGTTCATCTGCTATAACCTAAATTTCTCTACGCAAAACTATGTTCTGGATAACTGACTTTAATGGCTCCCCAGTAGCAGGCTCGGATGAGGCAGATTAAACCTAAGAGATAAGCAATAGCCCAAGAAACATATGTTGCATGATACCGCCTGGCAAAATCTTGTGTACCGACCTAGAAAGAGAAAACAACAGTGTCAAACAGCAGCACTATCTGCTCTTCAGAAAAGAGCACATTATACTGAGAAGCACTGCAGCACCTTTTTAACGATGGTGAGGATAAACAGGTATTTTATTGGCTTAATTTTACACAATCATTGGATAATTGAACTTGGAAGGGACATCAGGAGGTCTCTAGTGCCACCTTCTAGATCAGAGCAGGGCCAAGTCTAAGATCACGCAACACGCTCCTCAGGATTTTAACCCAGCTGGGTCAAAACAAAAAAACCAAAACAACAAACCCAAGGATGTAGGCTATTCAACCCTTTGGGCAAAACCCATGGAGAAATATGTTCACATTTTTCAACTCAGTAACACTGTTAAGAAAAGATCTCTCACTGGTTTTATTTCTGGCCATCACTGTTTTTATTAGGGAAACTGGAAAATCCTTCATAAGTCATTGAAGGTCACACAGAAAATTATTCGGGTTGTAACACAAGTTAAAGGTATAATGAGAATCACAGACATGAACTGAACTGAAGGTATTTCCTCATCTGTATTTTCCTGGGACTTCTGTGTAGAAAGCTGGCTCAAGTAACAAGTATCAAATACTTCAGAGCCACACAAGCCAGATAGTTTTCTGGCTAATAGAGTAACAACAATGTAAGCCCTTCCATTTGTAAATAGCTTATTACCTGGTTTTACTCCTTAGAGTAAGTACAAATTATAAAGGCATATATATGTTTAACTTTTGGAATCCCATTCCCCTCCACTGGAACTATATTCCCAGCAATATGTATTTCTGGAAACCTGGAAGTTTTGAGAGTCCTAGGAAGAGCAAGATGTTCCAGTATTTCTACAGTGAAGTAAAACCATTTTTCATTAAAAAAAGGGAGATGAAAAGTTAAATTTAACATCGGAAAGAAGAACTCTCAAAGTGCCAGAGTATTTTTTCTTTAGGAACACTTCATTTTGCTGGCCAACTCAGATGATTAAGTCCATGGTTTTAATAGAGATGACAAAAAACACTCAAACTTAGGAGGTTTTACTCAAATGCTGGGAAAAGAAGAGCTTGCCAACCAAGCTGCTCCCTTGTACCCACACACCCCTGGCACATAGTTGTTAAGTGTATCTTAGTACACTACTCACAGTTAATCCAACTCCAATGAAGATGCATATCATTCCAATTGTAATATATGCACAGCAGCGCCTCCGTGGCAGTGCACTTCCAACAGAAGAACTGTTAGAAAATAAACAGCATTTCAAAAGCAAAACCAAACCACAGACAGAACCCCCTTACATAAATAGTAACTGTTCAGTCTAAATGGGGGAAGGGGAACAGAATGACAATACACATACACCATCCTAAGTTTATAAAGTTGTAGGCAAAGTTTACAGTTTTACCAAGCAGTAAAGGACATAGTCCACATGCTTATTTTAAAGGTGACTATTGGTGAAGATTATCTAGTATCTAAGAATCGATCTGCTTGCAACAAAGAGAGGTGCCATACCTACAGTCTGAGTGCACCTACCTCCTATACTACACTGCACCCAGGTAAGTATGGTGGAGCCTTTTGAATTGCAAAACCCAAGTTCGCTTTGCAGCTTCTATGTAGATTGCAAGACACCCTTTAGACTTTTAATACATGGCTTTAATATAGCCACTGCATCCAAGTAACTCACAGCACCTGTAAATGTCATGTAACAACCTGCACTTTATTTGATGGAGTATTTCACTCAATACTGTTGACTGGCTAAAATTCTACCCTATTTCTTGAAGATAAAAAAATCCCAAACATTTAGTCACAAACAGAAAATTTTTCACATTCAACATTTCCAAAGACTGAAATCCTCTAGACATGTTTTAGGAACTTCAAAACTATGACAAGTCTTTTTACTTTTCAATTTTCTTTTAGGATTCTACCAGAAGCTACCTGAGCAGCACAAATCCCTGTTGGGAACCAAGGTATATAAATCCCCTGGAAGTTCTGTCACTCATCATGTAGACTATGAACTCCAAAACAGACAGCTTTGTCTCTATCTGCTGTATTAAGCTAACAACTACAGTGTTTCAGTCAAACAGAATACAAACTGCAAGAAAGACATTCCATTCTTTATTACAGGTTAGAAAAATTATTCTAGAAGCTCAGCACTGTTCAGCAAATACTCATCTGCAATCACATACAGCTCTGCTAATGAAGAGAATAGGGACATAATTTAATTCCACTGAAATACAGTTAATGTGTAGGTCCACTGAAAGGCCTAGAGAGGCAGAGGTGCTTTCATAAGACATGTACCATCTATCTTGGAGGTAGTTTTGGAAGCATCCTGAAGCATGCTGTCATTAGTTAAGTACTTCTCATCCCATTCCAAGAGATCAACATGCTTTTGGAAATACTGGGATGCTTGTACTTTCTATTTAAACATGCAAGCGAAAATAATTTTCATCTCATGATAGTTCAACATATTCAAGATGAATGTATAACAAAGAAAACACTGCTGAGCTATTGAAGTAGTACATCTGTCATATGACTGACCAAATTTCTGGCTCCAGTTAATTAGCAATAGTAAGGCCTCATATGCTTAGCATGTGACTAGAATTTTTGAAGCATTCATCTTAGAAAGGCTTCAAATAGATTGGTTTAAGCAGCTTTACTCCAATATTTCTTTACAAGGAATTTCTAAAACACTCCAAGGAAAAAAAAATAAGGCACAAACCCACAGTCCTCAAGCTTTACATACTGAGCTTGCAAGGCAAGGGCTGAATATAGGGACCACTCACAAGCCATCTACTACATGTTTTCAGAAAAGGAAAAATTCCAAAACTGTTCTGCTCATTAACTTCTCACTGAAGACTCAGCACGCAGATTTGGGATGGGACTGGGCGTGTGATTAACATGGGAGAATTCCCAATTGGGGAAATAATGGTATCTTACCACCCTCTCACACACAGATCCTTCCCTCCACCTCACCTACCAAAAGCCACCCTAAATACTTCTACAGGCATTCTAGAAGAGGGATATGTTGTCTGATTCCAAGTTACACAAGAAAAAAACACGCAAAGAAAAAAGTTTTATAAAAGGGGACAGGGAAGAGACTTCTCCAAAAGCTGAGCTGGTGAGCACTGAGCTTGCCAAACTGACCTCAGGTTCCCTCTTTTACAGATTGCCTGGCTGTGTACTCAGACAGCTAATTCTATTATAGAGCTGGATACCTTAAGATAAGCTGGTAGAAATGTCAGGTTCAATACACCTAAATTAAACATGATGCTCACTGTACTGTGTATTTCACACAGATACAAAGTTCATTTTGGGAAGGAGACATTCACTTTCAGAGCTGTCTGTCTTACGACCCTGTTTTGAACTGTACATGCATTTTTAATAGCCATGTGTATTTTCCACTCATGTTTCTCTATCCCCTCTTATACAGTAAAAAAGACCAAGGAGAAACCATCACCTCAAAAACAGGAAAAAAAAAAGAAATGGAAACCTTAAGATAATCTTAAAACAACTGCTTTTCTGTTCTCACAGAAGGCACAGATGAAATACATATACAGTCTATGTTTCTTTAGTCACATAACAGACCTGTGAATATTTAGTAATCCAAATAAACCATAATTTGTTTTTCATCTCCTGACAGTGATATTAGCCACTGGGACACTCCAAATAGTGAGGTTTCCCTCTACCCACCCCAAATTACATATAAAACACCCAAGCTAACTTGGAATCAAGAACGCTAAAACTCCACCCCAAACCCTACCAACTGCAACAACTTTGACAGGCACGTTCAGAAATACTAAAAATGGGGTCAAAAGCATATGTTCAAATAGCAGAAGCAGGTGTTTTTGCATTGCGGGACTACTGAGGGTGAACTCCCTAAAAAGCTACTCTTTCCAAGCTGCTGCTAAGGAAGCAAAGGCACCAGCCAGACTTTTGGGCAATGGAAGCAGATATAAAAGACAGCAACGCCAATTTAGCATCAGGTAGTTATTAGAAGAGGGGCAAACCACCACAAGGGACAGAGGCTATTAAAGGAGTAGCACAGGAAACAATGCAGGGTCACTTGTGCTTCAAGTAACAGAAATTATTGCCAGGATTTCAAACACGCCCTTGGAAGAGTTTTAAAAGGAAGATCAAAATGACAGTATTTTGAAGGTGAACAGCACTGCTGAAACTAGCTTCCATAGTAATGATGGGGTTTCAACATCCTTTCCTTTCCTAAAGGTCTTGCAGACTTTGTGGTGCAAAAGTGTTACAAACTCATTAGAGTTCATCACGTTGCCAGACCTTAAAGAGAAAAATAAGTAGGTTCTAAAGGAAAATAATGAAAAAAAAAAATAGGGAGATTTGATATTCTGAAACAAGACATTGTAATATTCAAATCTCTTGCTAGGAACTGAATTTGTGATCCTGAAGTATCCAGATGATTTAATATACATATTGGGAAAGAGAGCAGCAGACAAAAACCAGTTCCTGCTGCTTCTCCATCGTTACATGAAAGAAATACCAAAAGCCTTCCTTAAACCTTTCGCTCTGTTGGGAAACAGGCTGATAAACATCTGGTATTTTGTATTTTGATACACAAAAGATGACAAAAAGAGTAAAAAGAAACAGTTTCTCTCCCACTCCCAGGTATTATCCTCTGATGCCTTTTCCCTTAGTCTACACTATCCTTTTTTCAGTGGCAATCATCATCTGAGTCAACAGAAGAAAAGAATAGTTTTGCATCTGACTAGTCAGCTACTAATGAAAGAAGTTTTGCATTAATAAGCTGAAATAAAGAACCCCACATTCCCTTCTGACTATTTGGCAACAGGTATGACGACCTCTGTCAAAGGGCTGATAGAAAGCAGCAGGTCACTGCAGTTATTTATCCCATCATCACAACCCAAAGCTCTGCCTCACCTATACTGTGCCCTAAATCCACGCATTAGAAATGTTTATGCTGCTGGAAATGCAGAACTCTGGACCATCACATCCCAATTGTGGTAAGTTATCAAGCAACTCAAAGCTAAGTTACAGTATTCCATAGTTTGCATCTTCAACCCAAGGACAGAAATGTCTATTTCTTAAAGTTTGTTTTGTATTCTGCAATT
Source organism: Melopsittacus undulatus (assembly GCF_012275295.1). Taxonomy (NCBI): domain Eukaryota; kingdom Metazoa; phylum Chordata; class Aves; order Psittaciformes; family Psittaculidae; genus Melopsittacus; species Melopsittacus undulatus. The sequence continues at coordinate 25,789,539 of NC_047527.1, read as the reverse complement.
CATTGCCAGGCAAGCTATAATTTTCACAAATTGCACTGCAGAGATGCTCTGGTTTTATAACATACAGATAGCCACTTTGTACCTTTCAGACAAAAATACTAAGGAATCCTTAAACTCCAGCTGGATTTTAAAATACAAGCAACAAATCAACAGAAGACAGATCAAAAGATCACATAGTATGACTTTGAGACTGTTCCTTGGAGAAGTTTTTTTTTTTTTGCTGTTGTTTAGGTTGGGTTTCTCTTTGTTTGGGTTTTGTTGATTTATTTTTTTAGTTTTAAAAACGTTAAACCGCAAATGATTTTGTACCTAGCCAGAGTCAAGAAAAACACTGAGGTCAACTATCAAGTGTGACATGGTAAAATATAAAACAAAGCTGCAATTAGCTTAAAAACTAACAAAACAAATGACAAAACACCAGCCCATCCCCCCAGGATGGAAAGGACTAAATGCCATTACAGCCAGTAAGAACACCACTGCAAAGCAGCATCTCATCAGGACCATGAGCTTTTTGACCTAAGCAAACTACAACATACCAACTACTCCACACCCAATGGGTTACACTCCTCAAGTTAAACATACTTGCAGGCTGAATCTCTATCAAATACTCCAGTAACAGATTTCAACCACTGTTAGAAGACCATGCTATGCCAATACCTACAGTACAGCCTCCTGCTTCCCAAGGGACCTGCACCCTGTGGTTAAGATCCCATACAAATTTAGAGATGCTAGTAGTGTAGCTTTTAACAATTCAAACTAAGTGACCTTAGATAAGGAAGCCCCAACACTCAAAGAAACAAACTGAACAAAAACCAAACCATAAACCACTCTTATAGCTCTTGTATTTAATTTTTCTCCTCCTTACTGAAGAAATAGCAGGTGAGTAGACAACTTATTCCACAGTAATTCATAAACATTAAACAAGCTAATGCATTCAGATATTTAATACAAGTTAGTTGTCAACTTTATGAAATCGGTAAAACCCCTTTCAAATTAAGAAAAAATTATTTCATTTCCTCCTTTTACAATAAGGCAATTCAAGTTCCACATTTAAACACGACATCTGATTAATTGTATGAAGTGGTAAAATTTCAAGGATGCAGGTTGTTAATTTTAAGAACCCATTCCTGTCTTTTGTTAGCAGCTTATTTATGCCTCTAGCAATTCAACCAGAGCATTTTAATAAATGCAGGTTGGATTTGTCAGTGTTACTGACTTGTGCATAAAGACTGAAGAATTCATGTGCACATAACATGCTCTTTAGTCCTGAAATTAGGTAAGCACAGCAAAATAATCAGCATGGCAGATATTTTACTCCAAAGACTTTATGGAAGAAACTCCGGCAACTCATTTAGCAGTTAATTTATGTAACCTTGCTTTGAGAGAACTTACATTTTTTTGCAGTGTGGGCATTTTGCTAGTGTGTTAAACCTCAGCTCCATCCACTGTAAAGAGAAAAAAAATAAAAAGGTTGAAAAGCTGGCCTGGGAAAGTGTTTGTTGTACTTCATACTAAACATCACTATGAAAACATTCCGCTTCTCAGGCTTTATTTAATTTGTTTCTTGCTTTCTGCCATAAATGCAGTGCCCTTTTGTCAGTGGCAACATAGGACTGGGATTGACTGGGATTTCCATCCAAACATTTCCCATGACTTGCCTTAGTATTACAAGATTCACTTGACGCAATGTGGTTTCATACACTGACACAGTATGAGCAACATGATGATATTAATACTTTTTTTTCTCTTATTTCCAGGACTGTGCATATACCCCAAATCCAAATAAACGTGTTTTCTTTGGCACACTTACAGATAGACGCCTTTCCCCATCTTTCCCCAACCCTTTCATCATTTTGAAAACAGTGCACAGAAAGATTAAAGAATATTTGAGAAAGTACATGTCTTTACAGGTTCTATACCAGTAAAGACCACCATTGGCTACTGCTGACATTTTAAAAAAGGTGATATAGGTACATGATACAGTCACAACTTCCCATGCACAGTAAAAACCTGGAAACAGCTTTAGTGAAAGTAATGCTTAGAACTATCTCAACCCCAAGATACACTCATTTAAAAACAACAGTTTTCTGTTAAATTTAATTGTAGTAATAGAAGTATTAGACAAGCATTTTAAACATGTTTGAACAAGGGGGGAGGATTATTGTTCTCTGCTCTGCAAGCAGCTCTCTGTTGTACTTGCAGCTCTCTTCTGCTGCCTTTCTCAAGTGGACAGTTAGTACAGTTTCCTGGTGAAATATAATTCTCCCCTCCCTACTTAATTTATGCAAAAGTAACACTTCAAATTACCAGCAAGTGAAGAAGCCACAGCACAGACCACCAATGTATTCATTCAGATCCTTATCTGTGTGAGAAATCAGGAGCTGATCTGCTGAAGTGAATAGCCTTGTTATAACTGCTGTGAACACAGATCAGAGCTCATCCTTGCACAGAAAACAGGACCTACCTACAGCACAGCACCATTTAAACACTGAGAAGAGAGTTATGATTTGATGGGCAAAAAAAGAGTACGTGGCTTGTAATACCTTGTTAGTATTAAGCAGGTTTTGATGCAAGAGAGGTTCTGATCTGTAGCATTTAGGGTGCACTTTCCTGCCTCCTGAAGAGTCTCCCTTTGTTTTATTTATTTCTAATGGAGATAATCCTCCACTAAAAAGATACCAGGTTGTTTTTTATGTCCCCTGGTCCTCAAGTATCCAATTACAATACCAGTTACATAATTGTTCTTTATTTGTTTACAAAGACTTGGGCAAACTGACTAAGCATAGTTCTATTTTACCCCTTAATGAAGCAAAAGCTTCTGTAAACTTCCCACCTGAGCAATGCATTTTAGGAGCATTAATTCTATTTCCATACTCCTACCATATGAGCAAGTTAGCTGGTTTCCTGCATCCCTGTCAAAAGCTACTCAATTTCCCTTCGCTCTACACAGCAAAAGTGGGATAAGGTGCAATTCTCAGTACCAAGGATGGAGATAGGCCTCTTCAGAGCTGTTCTTTATGCTTTTTAAACTGCAATTCCAGAAATAGAATGGAGTGTAAACCCAGGACTTGCATTTTACATATTTGCAATTTAACTTCACTGCTGTATACTAGTTTTATCCCAGTGTAAGCAACTCCATTTCCAAGGTTACTCATTAATAATCTTTCTAGAGTTTTATTTATCCTAAGATTCCTGATTACTAGACAGAATTACTAACAGATACAAACCGAAATGCATTTGGACTCCAAATACTGATAGGGAAAAATAAAGAAGCATCAATCTGCTTTCATTGAGTTACCTGGAGGTAAAAGAAGGACTGTTATGAAGCCTTCTGAACAAATTGGAAATATTTGTAGAAAAAGAGCAAAAATATGACAAGACATTCAAGCTACAAGAATTCAGATCACATTAGCACAGTGGGAAAATGTTATTTTCATATATGTGGTCTTTTGTGGAGTTTTGGTGGGTTTAACAAGTAGTTTAAATCATGCTTAAACCTGCTATTTTTTACATGTATTCCATAGTGCTTTAGAGTATCTAATCTTGTTAAGAAAATTTGAGGTTACAGTTTCATGAAACTCAACTCCCTGCTGAGAATAAACACTATTTTTCCAATTGAAACAATACAATAAACAATAGACCAAACCTCTGGTTACATGTAGTAAAACACAGATGAAGATTTCAGAGAGCTCTTCAATGTTTCAGCTGTGGACAAAACTAGACATGTATCAAGGAAATTACTAGAAAAATGTAATTTTTTTCCATCTGAGCCTAAAATACTTCTCTGTACCTTCAGTACAAGACAGAGGAAAAAAAAAAGCGGGTGGGGAGGACAAAGGGTTTTTCATTTGATTATTTTGGAAGGAATAATTTTCATTATTTGATGAGATTTAGAAAAAAAATACAATTGTCAGAGCACAACAGACAAAGTGCAGTGCTTAGCCTACAGCATCTGGCTTCCATAGCTTGTTCCTGGTCTCCTGTCCTCAAGGGTCTTCCCAAAAGCAGGATGGTAGTGGACAGATGGTGGAGGGGAGGACAACACAGGGACATTTCCAAAGTCAGCTGAGCCTCTGACAGCCACAACTCTTCAGAGCCAGAGACCCCTGGGAGAGGGGTTGCAATGAATGCCTTACTGCTGACAGAAACAGTATCTCAGCCACAGACCAAGACCAGAAGCTCTCAAAAAACCTTAAACCTTATCAGATTGCAATTTAGCAAGACAGTTAAACCCTCCTCCTGCCCTCCTTTTCTATTCCACCACTTTTTCCACTTGCCTGAACTCCAACTGCCAGAAAGAGAAACACAAGGGACTTCATCCTATCAGGTTACTGAAGAAAAAAATAATCTGATGAACAAAATGAGAGTAACTAGTGATAGTTCAGTATTGCCTCAGTCCTAAGTCATTTTCCCAGTTAAGACAGAGATTGTTTTAAGGCACTCCATAGCATGAAGCATGCTTTTAACAATTTGTCAAAAACAACCTCCACACACAGAGGCAGGGAAAGCCCAGCCCATACTTACACACAAATAAACAAAAGAATCTTGGAAAGGTGATGAACAAGTTGATACTCTTAAAAGAACACTGAACAAGCAACTAACAACTTGACTTTTACACTCCAGCAATTCTAGCTTTGCTTGTCTATTTTATTTTTTTAACTGCCAAGTAAAGTAAAACAGATACCTTATTGAGTTGCTGAGAACATTCAGCATTACGTATTTGCCTTACAATATGGATATAGCAAAGGGCAGAAGAAATACCCCTGCAGAAGCTGAATTTCCAGGCTGGCTAAAGCACTTCTGTTTTCTGCTTCTCTGCTCACTCTCAAACCCAAACAATTTCCTGATTTTTCTTAACCAAAAATTTTCACAACTTAGTAACAGAAAACAGTAGAAGAGTGGTGGGAACGCTGTGTAAAGTGAGAAAAAAGGGTCTTTTGGTAACTACCATAAAATAATTCAAGCTTCAAATTTCTAATGAATTTAATGGTTACTTTTCAATGTTCTGTGAAGTAGTAAATTGGTCTTACTGGCAGAAGCAACCATCAGATCTGAAGCCACATGCACAAATTTCAAGTAAGAAAACCTAGCCTTTTAAGGCATAATCTAGTAGTTAGGCACAAAATCAGCCTTTGTGAGTTTGGTGCTTTTTCCCCTTATGTTCACCTGAAGAAGTTCATAGTGTAAGCTACAGAATCAATTTGGGCTGCACTTACAGAAAGCAAATGGAAGATAAAGACAAATAAAACCCCCATACTTATGAAAGCCCCCAAATTTCAGCCACTAATTTAGTAATGAAAATTTTACTTCATAGCGCTGACTCTCCCTAATAATTGAAAAAAAAAAATAAACCCTTAAGATCACACAGGAGATGGTCTTGTGCACTGAGACCATATTAAAACTTAATACCATAACTGTTCTACAGCACTACTTTAACCTATGCAGTTTTAAAGCTGTGCTAAAAAGCCTAACTGCGTAACAAAATTTGATTATGAGTCTGTATCAAAATATAGTTTCATGCAGACACTCAGCACTTTACTACTTACTTTTTTACTTACATACTACTATATTAAAAAAAATAGAAAAAAAAGGAACCTTTAATAAAGGAATCCTGGTTTAAAATATGTACTTAAGACAACTTTTTATTCTGTAGATCCAGTGGTTTTCTGTTAGTATCATTATTCTATATTGCATACAATGTTCTTATTAGTTAGGGCCCTATATAGACTCGCATTTAGAAGGGTTAAATGCAGACAAAATATTTCTCAAGCATCTAATGGTTTTGCAGGTAGCACATTACTTGTAAGTTCATAATCAATTCCCTAGTTTCCCTTAAAAAAAAAAAAAGGCAAAAATCATCATCTCTTGGTGTCTGCATTCATCATCTACTACAGTAGTTAAGCCATTACAGTGCACCTCACTGATCCATAAGCCTGAAGGCACGTCTATTCCATTATAGAGCGCATCACAAGAGAACCCTTTCTCTCAGTGCTGATACAAGCCAACATAGGGTGCCATCCCCTAAGCTTTTCTCCTTTCACAAAATGCACTTGAGTGTTCTCTGGCCTGAAACAATCCTTTGTTTTAAGAATGTAACACCACTCTGGTGACTGTTCAGGTCCTTCAGTTGTACCACTTAACTCAGCTATTTCCCGTAACTCCCAAAACTGACAAATATTTAAGCACTGCTAGGTGCTGAAACTAAAGCTAACCTGTGCATTGCAGTCAATATTCAAGCATGGCAGCCACTTATCCATGTAAAAGGCTACAAACAGTTCAACAGCAAATGAGTATTCTTGCACCCATCCACTTGAAAAACAGGATCAACTGTCAGCATCACAGAGAAACTAAAATCTCCAGTTCTGTAAGATAAACTAATGGCAAATGCTATAACAAACAGCTTTCAAGGGCCCATACAGCAACAGCACAACAGTTCTCTTAGCCACTGCAGAACATAACCATCATTGCAAGCAGAACAGAATCCGGAATTGTAACATTTTTTGCCAGCACCATCCACTCTCACATCACTAACCAGTAAGACTGACTTTGCACTTTACCCACATGTGCACAAGAAAGACTTAAAAGTTTTACACGCATGTAAAGATAACCACATACAGAACAAAAATCCATAGCAACATGAGCACAGAAGAAGCTTTAGTTCCTCAATGATGCCATACTGTGAGGCAATACGCTCTTTAATGTGCTTACAACAAATAGCTTGCGGGATAGCACTGTGAGGTTAAAGGCAAACATGGTGCTTTACTTACAAGGAACGTATTTCCACAGTGCCCACACACCACTCTAGTTCCATCTGGTTGAACTGGCAAGGCAGGCTGAGCTGGCTGCTCTTCTGGGATCAGCATTACTGGACCAAGAGTAATGATGCGTCTACTGCGTTAAGAACATTAGATGTACACGTAATTAAGGTAGCAAAAGAGAAGGACAATGCACTTAAGCGATTAGCTCAGTCACTACCAAATATTTTAGGCTTTTAAACTATCATCTGCTTTTGGAAACAGACAATGCATCCAGTTTTGGTCTCTCTCCAAAGTGTTTTCCTTTTCAGTTTTCAAAACATTCTCTTTCACTGCAAGATCAGCCACGCAAGCCAGAACCCTGTAGGGATCAAAGACTTGCTGTCATATGGCAGAAACACTCCTCAGGAAAACGCAATCTTAATACCCTGGCTGAGGCAAGCCCATGATCTGGAATGTACATACCCACGTGAAACATGCAGAAAGGGTAAGGACTCTTCTATAACCTCATTCTCCTTCCCATGTCAGATACTCCTCCTTCCCACACTATTATAACCACGTCAATATAAGCAGCATATCCATATTTGTACAGTAAAAATTCCATTCAACTTGAATGAATTAAAAAAGAAAACCACCCCAGGCTGACTAAATGCAATCAGTTTACTTTAAAACACAGTTTGTAAGTATTTGCTTTTATGGTCAAGTTTCCAGTTTAATTATACAACTTGTTTGTCCAAAATGACAGTACCCAAATTAACCAACTCAAAGCAGAACAAGCATCAGACTTCCTAGCATGAAAAAAAAGTGAAGGGAAAGATTAAAACATTATTTACACTGCACTGCATCTTTCTCCATATACAACCAAAATCGTATTCTGGAAGGCCTCCCTTCAATCTGGAGCCTTCCATTTAGGCTATATCCCCAACTCTCTTTAAAAGTACCCCAAGTTTGCTCATCTGCTAGTAGGTAAATACATTTACCATCATAGAAAAACTGCTGAGATACATGCTTTTGGGATTATTTTAACACTAAGAAGTTTCTGATTCTGCTTCGTTATCAACCACATGATATATTACAACTGAAGCATCCCACGAACATTTTTTCACACTTAGAAAATGTTTGTATTTTTTATTTTTTCCTCAACTCCGCATTAGTTATACATAAATAATTAAATCCATCCCAAATATTAAACTATGTTTCAAAATCAGAATAGCCAACAGATTGGCAACCAGGGCTCTTGATGCAGTAGAACATGTACCTGCAGACCTAGCCTTCATCTCAATTTCTCCTGATAGAGCTGCATCACTTACAATAAAAAACCTCCTACCTCAGTGGTATCTTTAACACTCAAAGTCCAAGGGTAAGAATGTTCACTATGGCAATCAAGCTTGTTTCTTTTATAAAGAATGTGTAAATTAAAGTCAAGAAATGAGAGGAGACTGAAAACTCAGCATAATAAAGAAGGAAGAACTAGGCTGAAGCCAACCTATTGCTCTCTCCCATTTCATTCTGAAGTCTCCAGTCCAAGCTAGGCAGAGGGAGCAACCTGTGTGCTTACAATAATTGAGTTTGCAAGAAATTATGAAAGCCATGTCCCAGAAACAAGTATTTTCTTCCTTGTTCCTTATAAGATTCTTTCTTATGAAGTAGCTAAATTGGGAAACACACTTCTATCACTAAATAAGAAAAAAATGACAATTCTTCCTCTTTAAAGCTAATCTTAAAAAAAATTATTTCAAAACTGACACTAGGACAACCTGTGTCTGCAGTAAGTCAATAATGCTCTGTAAGTGTCCAGCGTACAGGGGTACAGGTCTGAACCTCTCACTTTTAAATATTCAACACAGAACAGCTTTACAGAAAACTTTCTCAAAGCACAGTTTTTTATTCTTACCAGTTTGGTCTTGGACAGCCTATTTTCCGAGACGTATCCTTACAGATAAGGAGACAGTTACATTGACATCTAACATACTTCTTCCCTGAAGGAGGGTTTTTGATTGGCTAAACAAACAAAGAAAAAAACCATAAAAGAACACATATCAGAAGTCATAGCAATTCACATTTTTTCCTCTTAACAGTATGACAAAGCAGAACAACTTCAGTTACAAGTTCTGGCTAACAGAGAAATACAGTTCCTCTTACAGAGGAAATCTGAGTCAAGACAAAATTAGAAGCTTTCTCTCTTTCCAGAGAAAGAAGTGCAAGTTTCCTCACTAGAAAAAACCAAGAGATTCTGCAAACGAATGGAAAAAACATTTGTGTTTTTAGCAATGACAAATTAAAGTCATTGCTATAACTTCAGGTTAATCATTTTTTAAAATGTGAGTTTAAGTAGCGGTATATTAAAAACAAACAAACAGTCAAAACATCAAACCAGCCTCCTTGCCTGGTACAATGGCTTTATTCAACAGTGAAAGCATCAGTCTGGTTCTCAGTCTCCAAGAGACTATGTGGACATCACTGAACTGTAATTTTAATTTAAACTGTACTGAAATTATCTTTCTCCAACATGGGAGTCAAGTTTCCAGGTCCCTTTCATACAGCAAACCAAAAGCTGCAAGACCTTTGCCTTGAAACATTATACATTGGCAGGCAAAGTGCATATTAACACCAGGTTCTCTACTTTCCCTTAGATAAAAAGCGAAAAAAAGGAAGAAACAAAAGAAGAAAGAATAAAGTTCTACAGTTTTAAGGCTTCCCATTTTCAGGACATATTTTGAAGCTCTTTTCATAATAGAAATCCAATCCAGCATTTTTCATGCAAATGCCCCCCACAGCTGTGGAATACTGCAATATTGGGTTCCAAAACTAAAACTGGCAGGAAGTTAAAAAAAATAGAAGCAGAAGGACAAATACTGATGACTTGAAATACAAAAAGGGGAAGAAGACAGAAGAGCAAAAAGGTCTGTGATCACTAGGGAAGAACCTAGAATTTATGCACATCAAGACTGTTGCATTGTGGTTCATTGCAAGCTAATAACTGACTGAATAGTATTGCAGGAGGAAAGCATACAGTTAGAGAGAGGTATGGGTTAGTTACTTTGTTTCTTCCACTGTTAAAATAATTCAGATCTTTTCATCCCACCAAAACAAGCTTCACCCTTCTTTACAGGAGAGCAATTGCTTAAACAACATGTTTGCTTTTTGTCCTCCTCAGAAAGAAACATCCTGCACAGCCAGCTCAGAAGCATGAACATTTATCCTAACTGCTTTTGACTGTCCTCTGGCCAGCAGTTCTGGAATCTGCACACTAGCTACACCACAATCAGCTGTGCTGACAGGTCCTCTGCAGGGATAGCAGGAACTCACTCTTTGTAGGTGAGGACATGAATTCTACCACCAACTTACTTCAATTTCCCCCCACTTTCCTTTACAAAAAGAAAATGCTAAAAATCCATTTTACCGTAGCTTCATTGCAAACTGTGCACTTAACAACGTGTTGGTGTAGCTTGCCATCCAAATTGATTAGCGACTGGCACACACGGCAATTTATTACAGGAACACCGCTGGCATCTGGACTTGCAATGGCAGTATATGGAGGAGGAAGCTCTGCTGCAAGAGATCAGGAAATCTCAGTTGGAAAACCAAGGATCCTAAAACAACATCAGCAAACATACTATCCAACAGTCTCAGCTTCAAAATAAGAAAAAATATATCAAAAATAAAAATTTAATTTAATGATTTGTATAAACACAAAACAAACTTAAGTTTGCTTTTCTCTCCCCCACAACTTCTGTGTACCCCAACATCAACTGTAGTTGTACATAAAGCATACTAGCAACACGCTCTAAGTCACCCCAGAAAAACAGATCAGTCAAAAGGCTCATCTATGCAACTTTGTTTTCAAACCAGCTTTTTACAGTCTTTAAAAGGGGGTGAAAAACCCTGAACAAACCTCAAATCCACCGCAGATTAGTAGCAACCAAAGACTGGCTTCAGATGGAAAAAAATACAGAAGATAAAACAAGACACAGGTAGACAGAAGAGCCATAACCATCACCTGGAGAGACTGAAACACAGATAAGTGTTCATCACATAGTAACAAATACTACAGGTAAAAATACAGAAACACAGAATGGTTGAGGCTGGAGGGGACCACCAGAGGTCATTTGGTCCAACCTCCCTACTCAAGCAGGATCACCAACAGCACATTGCTCAGGATTGTGTCCAGGTGGCTCTTGAGTATCCCCCATGGAAGGAGACTCCACCACCTCTCTGGGCCACCTGTTCAATGCTCAGTCGCCCTCACAGTGAAGAAGCATTTCTTCAAGTTCAGGTGGAACTTCATATGGTTTAAGTTTATGTCCCTTGCCTCTTGTCCAATTGCCTGGCACCACCAGTAAGTCTGCTCCTGTCATCTTGACACACTCCCTTCTGATACTCAAACACACTGATCAAATCCTGCAGAGCCTCCTCTTCTTCAGGCTGAACAGGAGCAGCTACCTCAGCCTTTCCTCGCAGGAGAGAGGCTGCAAACCCTCAGTCATTCTAGTAGCCCTTTAGCTGGACTTCCTCTGAGAGCTTCTGTCTTGCACTGGGGAGCCCAGAAACAGACACAGTGCTTAAGGCGAAGAATACAGAAAAGTCCTGTTAAGGAAACAGGTCTTGGATTTGAAATGGCATGAAGTGCTTCTTTTTTGAGTGCAACAACACCAGGTTTATGCCATCTTGGTGGGGGAAAAAAATAAATAAAAAATAACTAAGCCTTCAGAGCTTCTGCTTTGAAGGGTTCAGGTTATTTTTGTTGTCCAAGAGCCAAAACACAGATGCACAAGGAGGTCCTTAATCTCTTAGGACAGGCTAACATAAGAGAGACCACAGCATCTCCAGGCCTGTGGAAGGGCAGATTTCAGCTTTGCCAGTCCTGAGCTCACCACAAACAGGAGGCAGTCCTCAAGATCCCTCTCAGTTCAAGAATCCGTGGAATGAAAACAATTCAACACAACAATCTCTCACAAGCTAATCACCACAATTGTTTCACATGTAACAGCACTGCCTTTTATTTCATCAAGAAGTTCAGGGCTGTTCAGGTAAGCAAATAAGGAACGGATTTAGTAGTTCATAGTTAACTTTTTTTTTTTACACTAACAGTTTGAAATACTCTGCAGCCTTGTACTTCAATAAATTATTTCATAATTATACCTAAGCAGCCAGTAAAATCCTGAGGAAAGCAGTGAGAGAGCAACCTACTTTCAGTTTACAAACACACTGAACAGAGCAGTATCTGCTGTAGGGTAGCAAGGGAAGAAATCACAGGCTGCTGTCAAAGGTGACAAGCCCAAAGGTGTCACCAAGTATGAAATTTAAGCCTATAAAAAAGCACTCATCACTCCTTCACTCTGTTTTGAAGAGAGCATCATAAGCTGGAGGGATACAAGAGAAAAATAATCACAAACCTCTGAAGCAGCACTGCTGTTCAGTCCTGCTATTTGCTACTGGGCCTACAAACAATCCAGACATATGATTTTAAGTCACAGAGGCAGTGGAAGGAAGGTGGGCACCTTCATGGTCTGAGAATCACATGCAACATACTTGAATTCTTTCAGATGAGAAACAAAATTAATTTATATGCAGCAATGCAGCTCTTAAGTCATTGTGCAAACTGATGCTCTGTTACTTGAGCAAGCAAACTTCACACCTTCAGCTTTGGTACAGCAGTTGAAGAAACCAACATCTTTAATAAATATCTGGTGACTTAAAAGTACTGTCCTGATTTTTTCTGTTTCTCAGGAATTACATTCTAAGAAAATAATTTTGACTGAATGCTATATTAAGAGTAACAAATATTTCACAGTACTGTGATACCCTAATTTCAGTACAATACACATGCAAGACAAAACCTGAACCCACACACACTTTGGCAGCTGGAAAGAATATCCATCATACTAGACCACTGCAGAAACCAGGTTTGAGATTTGAATGATTAGAACAACAGTGTTTTTAGCTGTGAATGGCAAAGTCAAGGCTGCTGCAAGGGGGTTTTGGCCGTAAGCAAGCTGCTTAACTCCCCTGCAGCAAGCAGCTGACACACTTTCTGGCTAGAAAATAGCCATAAATAAAAAAGTCATGTCCAGTACACCAAACATCAAACTCTCTGTCAAGACACCCCTACAGTTCAGTCCCAGCTTTGAAGCTGCTTTTCTGCAAAACAATAATGTTAAAGAACTTTGTTGCTTTGTCTTCTCCATTTAAAGCACAACTTCTCGACTCTAGCAACTGGGCACAGCACAGCTGTACAAAGACAAGGCAAACAGTACCTTTTCAGGTATACTAGGAGGTAAAATGACACACACATCCTCCAGACTTTCAGCTTTCCACAATGCAATAGTTGAAGAATTGGAGACCATAGCTTTCTAGACATTTATAATATCCCATAACCTGCTTGTAAGTATCAACTCTTAGGATTTTAAAAGTTGGTTAAATGAAGTACATGAACACCTGCAGACACTGCCAGCCAGTTCTCAAGCCTCATCCTGGAGCTGCTTGGCTTTCAGGTAAGCAGCCTTGCTGTTCCTGTCCTGCTAGCTCAGCAAATTTCACATAGCAAGCAAATAATGGCTGCTTTTCAGAGTGGTGCTGCAGGAAATAACATTTGCTATGGAGCAGAAAGCCTGAGGTATCTTGGCACTGCAACCTTCATGCTTAAAGAAAAAGTGCACTTGGAAGAGCTCCAAAAAAAAAACCCAACAACCAAACCTGCAAAAGCCACCAAAATTAAATTTAAGGAAGGTATATGGGTGAGAAAGGGGGCAGAAGTGAAAAGGAAAAATAAAGGCATCATCTCAAGAGTTTGATCATTACCACTTAATAAAGAGGTTTCGAAGAACATTCATATAATTTTATAAGATATTTTGTTTGGTTTTAACAGCTTGAATTTCAGGCTAAAACCAGTTCAGAAAGGTTCATTATGTTGGATGTGACTATATGGTTGGCAAGTCTAGTGTACACACCGAAGGTTTGGGGATACATTTGATGAAATATTGAATACTTTGCTGCTGACATGCCAGCTTACAGATTTACTATCAGTTTTTCTTTAAAAAAAATTAAAAATCCAACAGTAATTAGATCAGCAAGATTAGCAGAGTGCCCTAGCATGCAGCATATCTGACTAGCCTACAATTCCCTTTTTACCCCCATAGGACAGAGATACAGTGGAAAATACCACATATTCGACCTTAGAAATTCCTTGTGGCACTTAAGCACTTTCCTACCTTGCTATCTGAAGGGCGGAAACCACAAAGAACCACTCGTGGCTTACCTGGGTCAAACAGACATCAGTTTGTTTTGGAGGTTGTTTTGCTATTTGTTTAGAAATATGAAATAAAATTACTTTATCTGACCTGGGAGGGCATGGGTGAGAGAACAAGTGTTGATCTGTGTCAGAGAGAGGTCATTAAGGACTGAGAAAGCCTGGAAAAAAAAAAGCCTAAAGTGGGTGAAAGCACTGAGTAACTACCTTAGTACAGGGAGCAGAGCTGATGATCCCACCCACAGTGTATGTGAAATGTTTCTTAAATAGTGTGCCCTGGGTCCAAATCGAACAGATTTTTCTTGCTTGCACCCATCACTATAAACAAACCCTGAGCCATTACCACGATTCAATCACCTACCAGCTTACTCTGAACAGTCAGCTAGGTCTCAGCTGCAGCGCAACAAGGGAAGAGGCAAGCCATGGCCTCTCTAATTTAAAACTCAGGGTGACATATTGAGCCCAGTAGATAATTACAGGGATAAATCTATTAATGTATTTCAGGTGGTAGTCTGGATGGTGATCAGCTGCTTCTTCCTTTATCTGCAGCTCCACATTAGGCCAGATGTTAAGCAAGGAAGCACTGCAGAAAGGGGTTTGGAAGCAAAACCCATCTCCCCACAAGAATGCTTCTTCCCTCTATGGGAAGCGGGACTTGTGCTAAGGAGAGAGATAAACACTGCCTGTTAGCTTAAAAGATGGTTTAGCTTGCATAGATCCTTTCACTAAGAATTACTGAGAGCAAGGAAACTAGAGCCACTGTACAGATGTCACAGCTCTGCAAAATTTCATTCTGTAGGTATCTTCTTGTAAGCTTTGTAGAGCAGGTTTAAAGTGCTACCCAGTACGCTTATTGTGGACTAACCCAACAAGAGGTCCTCAACTTGTGGAGAGATGTCTGACGTTTAAGAAAGCTCTATGGTTCCTCCTCACTTTTGGGAACAAGCCACTTATCTCAGTTGCCACACCCCACCAGTGGGGCCACAGGTGAGCTACAGGCATGCTCTTGAAGGCACAGCACAACCCAGCTACCAACTGAAATGAGCATTTGGGGTCCTGCTTATTTCCAAGTCATGAGTTTTACCCTGGGTTCAAACAAGAGTCCCTGATCTAATGCATCTTCATTATTTTCTAAGTCTGTAAAGACCTTTTTAAAAACAAGTTGAAATGTGCACAAAAGTAACAGAGGATAAGGACTACTATGAATGAAAACACTGAATAACAGAAATTAAACTAAGGTGGATTTCTTTTAACTACAAAACTTAAGGGGTGATGCCAGTCCTACACAATTTGATTGAAAAAAAACGACAACAACAAAAATAATTCAAACCAACCTCTGCTGTTTTTCAGGCAGATATTCATTTCTGCAATTCAAACTAACTAAACAGCCAACATTAGCAACAGCACTAAGTGAGACACATTTTCATGTCAAGGCAAAGAGGACTAGCTTTCCACGAATTTAAATATTATTCAAAACAGACAGATGCTCACTTAAAGCATTCTAGTTGCATACATGTGTCATGAACCTACACAATTACATAAAAATCCTCAAAGGGCCAACACACTGAAGCCAGTGAGATCAGGGCTGTAATCTTACATTTTAAAGGCTACTGCTAGCAGAGCTACACTAATCTTATTTAGTCTTGATTCCTTCAGCTTTCTCCCCACCTCACTTTCTGCTCAGAACGTTTAATGGGGGCAGGGAGGGAATCTACTAATGTATTTTGTAAACCACCCAATTCTAAATACTTTTTTTCCACCTGATTACTAAAACTCCAGTATTGATTAACAGGATGATTTCTTAAGTCTGTGCAAGAAATGTAATGCTATGTTATTAAGGACGATTCCAGATTTGTAACCACAGTATCTGACCTCCCTCAAAAAGAAAGCCAGTACCAGCCACGGCCTTGAAATATGTTTGCAAGGACATCCTAATGGTTCTTCACCTACGGCCCTGCATAGATCCCCTCCGCTATCTGGCTGCCAGACCAGGAGCTGGGTAGCTGGCACCTCTGGATTAGCACACTTCCGTGGTCGCTAGAGACAGGGATCTGCGTACTTTAGTCTGCTTCGACGCTCCTGCGTTAGAGCTCTGCTGCTGCCGCCCTGCAGCTCACTGCACCGAGTTTAGTTGTTCATAGCTCAGAATTCGTCCTGCTCCTAATTAATGGGGAGCCGAAGCTCAACAATTACCTTGCAAGCTCCGACATGAGCCTAAGTTATAATAAAGAGACTGGTTCGGGCTTGTTCTGCCACTGCGAACAATTATTGTATTTTTTTCCCCTCTAAGGAGTTCCCTCCGGAGCGCAGAGCTCGGCCTACCCAGCCCTGACCGGCGTTACCTGTTGTTGCCCAGCTCGTCCCTTGCCGTCAGGGCAGGACGAGGGCTCCCCCGCCCCAGTCCCGCCGCGGCGGTAACTTCACCCATCGACAAGGACGGAGGAGCCGCCGCAGCCGGGCGGAGCCGCCGCGTCCCCCGCGGCCGCAGTGCCCCGGCCCCCCCGCCCTGGGCCCCTCCGGGCCTACCCGCCCCGCTGCCCCTAGCCCGGAACAGCCCCGCGGGTGGCGGCTCAGTGGCGCCAGGCCAGCGGGGAGGGCAGCGGCCGCCTTACCTCTGGGGCTGCTGTCCGGCAAATAGGGCGGCGCGGTCGGGGTGACATTGCCAGAGCCGGGCGCGGAGAGCAAGGGGGAACGCTCGTCCATCCCCTTGGCAGCCATAGCTGTGGCGTGAAGGGCCCTTGCCACTGCCGGGCTCACGGCGTGGGGCGGGGAGGCAACCGAGCCAACAGTGCCAGAGAGAGGGGAAGGAGCGCAGAGGAAGGGGCTGGGAATGAATGGGAACGGGGCGGAGAGAATGGGCGGGGGGTGCGCTAGTTGGGCCTGCCTCCTTCCGTGCCCCCGTCACGGCCTAATGAGCAGGGCAGGCCGCGGAGGGCCGGGCTTCCTCCGGTGAAACAGGCAGGGGTGTGCCGCCGCTGCGGCGGGCTGGGCTGTGCTGGGCTGTGCCGTGCCGTGCCGTGCCGTGCCGTGCCAGCGCCTCCCGAGCCAGCCTCCCTAGCTGAGGCTGTCCTGCGGCCGCCGTGCAGCCTGCCCGCAACCGCACTGCCGCCGGAGGCGGGTCTGCGGCGGAGAGGCGCGGCTTGGCCCGGCCCGGCCCTCCCTGCCCCACGGAGTCCCGAGGAGGGGGTGAAGAGACCTCCAGCCAGCTGGTGAGAGCCAGCTGCACCGACAGATAGAGTGAGGGTGGATTCAGCAACACTCTAGACTTGGGGAAGAGTGGCTGGAAAGCGGCCGGCGGAGAAGGACTTGGGGGTGCTGACCGACGGAGCTGAACATGAGCCAGCTTGTGTCCAGGCGGCCAAGAAGGCCAACGGCATCCTGGCCTGTGTCAAAACCTGTGTGGCCATAAGGATCAGAGGAGTGATCGTCCCGCTCTGCTCGGCACTGGTGAGGCTGCACCTTGAATTCTGTGTTCAGTTCTGGCCCCTCACCGCAAGAGAGACATTAGGGTGTTAGAGCAGGTCCAGAGAAGAGCAGCGAAGTTGGTGCAGGGCCTGGAGTACAAGTGTGATGAAGGCTGAGGGACCTGGGGTTCTTCAGTCTGGAGAATGCTCAGGGGGGATCTTACTGCTCTCTACAAATACCTGAAAGGCGGTTGCAGTGAGGTGTCGGTCAGTCTCTTCTCCCAGGTAACAGGTGATAGAATGAGAAGAAACAGCCTCAAGCTGCACCAGGGGAGGTTTAGACTGGATATTAGGAAAAATCTTTAGGAAAAAAAAATCTTAGTAAGAATTTTTTAGTATTTCTTCACCACAAGGGTGGTCAGGCATTGGAACAGGCTGCCCAGGGCAGTGGTGGAATCAGCATCCCTGGAAGTGTTAATAAACCACATAGTTGAGGCCCTTAGTGACATGGTTTAATGTTGGACTTGATCTTAAAGGTCTTTTCCAACCTTGCTGATTCTATGATTCTAAGAGTGTGTATGGAGGAGAACCAGAACAAGCTTTTTAAAATATTTTTTTGGGGGGGAAAAAGAAGTGCTTTTGGGCTTCTTTTCGGGGAGGGGGGGGGAAGAGTTTGTCTTCTCGCCCCCTCCCCCCTACTGAAATGCTGTGGTTATAAATATCAATACTGGGGAACACTATAGTTGATTTAACTGCTGCCTTTTCCAGTAATCTGAGGATGCAGCCCAGCAGTGAGGGCCTCGACTGAGGCATAGTACTCATGGGTGTGAAAATGGTGGTAATCTTTAAGGGCACTCTAAATGTGAGGAGATAAATCCATGGAATCAAATCTGCCACTTAATTGAGAAGTCTTTGCCTTAGTGTCACTGAGTTCTCTAAGGACAATAGCGACTTAATTTCCTTCTGCTAGACAACCCACTCAGGCACCATCTGGAAGTCTCCAGCAAAGAGGGAAAATAGCCTTCCCGGATGAATTTTTCAGTCTATATTGGGATAAAACTGATGTTTGTAACTCATGTGACCAGAAGATAAGCAGTTACTCTGTACACAAGCAGACAGGACTGTCAAGTGCCACCCAGCATTACTACAGTGCCATCACCTAGAACTCAGCCACCTCTTGAAACGTGTTTTGTGGAAGGTGTGCAGATGTTTTCATAAGAACTGAATAAAGATGAGAATTTGGCCTGAGAGTTTATTAATCCCACTGGTCATACTCCTTCTTTAATAATACATTTTATAGAATAAAATAGGACTTCTTGCATCATGTTGAAAATTTCCTGTGGGAGCTGTTTTTCACCAAAAAAATTTGAGTCTAAGAAATCAAGCTGTTCTATAAAAACAGATGTATTGGAGAGTTTATGAGAAATAATCAAAACATTAGAGGCTGATGTGCTTTATTTCTGTAAAATTTGAATTATTCTTTTTTACTTTAACAACTCTAATATGGAATTCCTTAAGAGCTATAATGTGGAAATAATACGCTGTAGTAATGTGATGGCAAAACACAGTGGCTTTTACCAATTATTTTAATGCTTAAAAAAAAGAATAAAAGCTTTTATTTTTAAGCAAATTTTAAAATATTGTTCATTCTTTCTCATTTGGGAGGGAAAAGCATTTTTGAGCACTATTTCTTGCAGAAATAAAGTCTAGATTTCAAGAAGTTAATGTTGCTATATAAAGTGCAACAAGGCAGCTGACTTGTAGCACATTATTCCTTACACCAACAGTCTTCATCCTGCAAGAAATGCCATCATGCCAAGTCAAACTGCTCTTCACTTGGAAAGTGTGGTAACTACCTTGGAAGATGCTTCTTGGTATAAATTAGATTGAGTTTTCAGTTTTACAGTCAGCTTAAAAAGAACTTTCTCAAGCTCAAATCAATACGTAAAAGCTCTTTTTTGTGAGGATTTTTAGGGCTTAAGGTGTTAAGTCTGAAGAAGACTAAAAACCTTAAGATCGCTCCCAGGGACCTGCACAGAAATCTATGTTACAACTCAGTCTGACAGCTCAAGCCTGCACAAAAGGCTGAGAATTACTGTTACTAAGCATCCCAGCATGCTGACATGTTCTTGGAAATCTGACTGTCATATAAGTTATCACCCATTTGGGATTTAAAGAAAATCTGCATTCCTCTAGCCCCTGTAACTTATTTTTACTTTAAACCCTACTCACCCGAGCAGCTAGACAGTTGAAATAGCAGAAATTATCAACAGTTCAGGCATCTGCCTCTGTTTTTCAATATTTTGAGTCCATGTGTTTAAGGCAGCCAAAGGTCTACAGGATTTTCTAACTCAGACATTGCAGCCTGATGTGCAGATCTGCTAGCACTGTCTGCAATATCCACATGAAGCCGGATAGACCCAGCTAGTAACAAGGTACCAAAAGGTATATGGGGAAACAAGGCAAAGCTCTCAGCTGGTAACAGACCTTCTTTGGATGTTATTTGGGCTGTAAAGGGAAGAATTCAAACACTGGATAATGCTAGGCTGAAGACAACTTAGGCAGCAAGCGCTTGCTACTTTCTTGCTCTTCTTCTAGACACAAATGCCTTATGTGTTTAATTACACTGCTGTGCAGTTTTCCTTCTATGAAAATCCCACCTTGTCTGGTGCGTAGGATGCTCTGAGCTGAGCAGCCCCACTTGTGACTGAACTGTCTGGAAGAGACATCAGTACTCGAGTTCAGTGCAACATCAAAAGCCACAGTGCACAGCATATCACAGTAGTTTTCTTGATTCTTGGCCTCATTGCCCCTGGGCTCTTCGACCAGTGAATCGCACCCTGCATACGCCTCATGCTTGTACTGTGGTACCTCTTCATGCTGCCAAGACATCTCACAGGTTTCCAGCAATAAAGGTTGAGTGATAAAAGACTATGGATGCAACCACATGCCTCTATGAAAAATGTCTAAGTGCAGGTAAACTGAAAACATACTACTAAACAATTCTGAAAATGTCACAGGCAAATGAACCAACTATACCTCTGAGAACAATCTTACAGAATGTTTCTTAAGGTGTCTTCATCTATTTTCACAGAATTGAATCACACAGGTACCTCTCCATCCTGCCTCCAAGTTGGATTGTTTCATATGAACTTCTGTACCAAATAAATATAGGCTTAGCAAGACAGAACATGAGTTACTAACAAGGCTTACATTAAGCAGAGATGTAAAATGAACAGTGTGCAACATATTTTCTTCTACTATTTTTAACTTCCCATGCTTAGTGTGGTCTTTTGAAGAGCTTGGTAATACTCAAGCTTTATTTTTCTTCATGTTAAAAATATCATCCTTATTATTTTGTTTATTTTCCATAGATAAAAAAAAATCAGATTACTTCAGTACAAGACAAACCACTGCAAATCTTGAAGCTCACTGTCAAATGCAGAAGTATTTGTCTATTGAGACTATAAACAACCACAACTCCTTAATCTTGCCCTTTAATAAGTAGTAAGTGCAAAACCTCTTAGGGAGTCTATTTTGTGTTCTGCAGAGTTTTTTTTCAGGTAAATCCACTGTGCTAGGAGCTGTTGAAAGACACAGAGGACTACCCTGAGCATTTAAAAGATAAAAAAGGGAAAAAAAAAATTCAGGCATAATAGGGGTTATGCAATTTCATGTAACATCTCACCCATAAGGTAAAAAATGGAATACAGTACTTCTCAAGTCCAGCCAAAGGGCTGTTTGCTAAACCAAGTTTCTTCCTAATGACCTGAAGAAGAGGAAAGAAAAGTCTGGGGTCATTTGTTTTGTACCTGGCCAAACTCCGTGCCACCATGGCCTAAGCAGAATTTTCAGGTGCTATGCAAAGGATGTAATAAGTAGACAGAAATTAAATTTGTATTTTATGTCTAAATTTTTGGATGGTAAAATCTTACTTTAGAATGGCTAAAACCAGTGAAAAGCCCATCTATTGCTGGTTTTGATACTCAACAAGACAGTAAAAGAGAATACTAATCTGCCTTATCAAGTTTAAAGATATTTTTGTCAGTTCAAATAATTTTTGAAGGACCTGACTATAACTGGTAAAATACCTGCATTTCTGGATATGTCAGATATTGAATATGGCCATACGGTGAAGGAGTAGGTAAATTGCAGCTGAAGCTTTCTGACACTGTGTGCTGTGCCTTTGTATTGATGTCTCTTTCCTGTGTTACTGAAATACATTAATTTCTCTTGTGTTCTTTGGTGAGTATATTGAATATAAATAGAAGGAAAAGTGCTTATTCTTACATTTTCCCAGATCCACTACATTGGAAAGAGCCACAGTAACACAAGATCTGGCTTATTTTTTAAAACTGATACAGAGAGGTACATAGGAGCAGCACACACAGTGTACACACAATTCTCTCATGGTTTCCATTTGCAGAGATATCCTGTGCTCCAAGATCAAGTCTACAACAAGGTAAAATTCTATCCTGTACAGAGTTTGAGAAACAAAATTACATTAGTGTGTATAGTAAGAAATGCAGAATATAATAGCACCAGTTATAAAAATAACTAACTATAGGTTTGCATATGTGGTTTCAGGTAAGGTAATACAACATAATCTAGCATGATAACTATGATACAGTATTAACGGCATATTTTGAGAGACAGATAAGTCTTTTGAAAACACTTCTTACCTCTGTACTTTGTTCCCTGCCACAACCGAGCAGAGACTTCTGAATCAGGATAGTATTGTAACTTGGCACTGATATGCACAACTGTGTGATAACCTCTGCAACTATTAGTGTATTGGGATCATAAAATCACAGAGTGGTTTGGATTGAAAGGGACCTTAAAGATCATCCACTTCCAACCTCACTGCCATAGGCAGGGACCCCTTCCTCTAGACCAGGCTGCTCAAAGCCCAATCCAACCTGAGATGTTTAATCTTTTTTCCTCTTTTATTTTAACATACATGTCTGTAATTTATTCACATGCAAAAGTATACAAGCACCATGAAAATGGGAACATCATACAATTCCATATTTATCTGATCTTGGGGAAAGGACTGATTACTTTCTATACAGCAGAAATTAGATAGGTCTATAGGAATTAAATATGGACCTTATATGGAGGAGAATTTTATCTCTAGTCCCATCAACACTGCTCATCCTGTTACAGTTATGTGATAAGTCACCCTCCCACTGGCAAAACACAGACAAGGAACATTATGTTATTCAATGATGGCAGCAGCTAATGCTGCAGAAAGTAGTTGCTCTTCCAACCCACTCCTTCCCACCTGCAGAGCTATGAGGGCAGGAGAAAGCGCACCAGAGCAGCAGGAAGGGTCATGCTTGCTGCACTGACAGCCTCTGTTTATTGCCACCCTCTGTTCCCAAAAACAATTGATAGCATTTGGCCAGTGACTAGAGAAGTCTATTTTTGGTAACTTTTTATCCTGTATATTCTATTCTTGTCACTACAGGGCACTCATGCAAATGTATGTATGGAGGCTGCTGTTAGAAAGCTGCAATTTACTGTACTGCATTAATTTTACTACAGCCGACTATGACAGACAGTAATTATCGTGGCAAAGATGCCTTCATTTACACAAAAGGAAACCTCTTCTCTTATTCCTAACTGGAATTGCAATTCTTGCAAAGCTTATTCTTGTTATCATCTTTTCCTGATTGCACATCTGTCATTTATCTTACAGTCTTGGTGCTATATCAAGTTAACCCTATTTTTAGAATAATGGAGGAATTTTCAGTTTCAATTCAGAAGCAGTTCACACTGGAAAATGTAATCTTGATTGGCAGGAAGATTGTATATGGGTTTTAAATTCCAGCCCAGCTCTGTACCAGCATATTAACATAACATGCTAAGTATTTTCCTGGTTGTCTTGAAGACACCAGCTGTTTTCAAAAATCTTTATTTAATATATTCATCTCCTCTTAATCCCATTACATATACTGAAGATTCCTTCCTTATTACTTGTCAGAGGTTGCTACTCACTAAATACCTGTATCTAGATCACTTCCTTGTGTAAAATCATTCCATTTGTTTACTAATGCCAGTCAAATGGTATCATACTAGTAGCTTTTAAATAACCTTTTAATTCACTTTTTCAACTTTCTTTTCTATTCTTCAATGGATGAATATTACAGAGATGAGTAGATACTTCTGAGTTTGTAGACATTTCTAAATGTTGGCATCATCTACAATTTTAATTTGATCTCTGATTTTTAATTCTGAGGGTGGGGGCTTGGTGGAATAACACGGAAAAAGTTGTCTTAGGGTTCTGTATTTGAGCTTTTTTTGCAGTTTTGATTGGAGTTACTTTTTAGCTAGAAACACCTTTGAATCTTTAGTCATGAAACCAAGCAGTATCAGGCTTAGTCAGTACCTAGATAAAATACATCCAGGGAAAATAGGGAAAGGTCTAAAGGTTCTTCTGGTGCTTCAGTAAATGACACCTTTTGCCCTGAGGAAGAATGGAGCTGCTGATACCAGGTAGAGACTAAATATAAAAAAGGAAGCTTAAAACTGAAGTCAAGGTTATAACAGCTTTTGATCATGAGCTATCCCATGACACTTATCATGAGAACAGCAGCATCTTGGTCAAACTCCAGTTTGGATAATTAATCATCTGACTTGAATTCCCTTTGCCATTTCAGTCTCAATGAGCAGCCTTCTTCACTTTCAACTGGAACTCACTGGAACTCATTTCAGACAATGTGTTCATTAGAGAGTTGCTCCATTTCAGGACTGGATGAAGTGACATAAAGTTCACGATTTGTCCAGGAGAATAAAAAAGTGTAACAAGGCCTGTTACTCCAGCTATTTTTATGCAGGCATCAATCTCTGTTTAAGATAAGTAGCACTCCTGGTGACGATCTAGTGTTTATCAGATTAATGACAACATTGGAAGTGGTATTGCAAAGACTGTTCCACATAGATATGGATGGTGTGAAGTGGCACAGTGCTGCTTTTTAAACCTAACCGCATTTGTTAACATAGTGCTCAAATGTGATCAAGACCATTCATACTGAACTTTCAATTGCTGAATCACCATTTGAAATCAGACTGGGTGAGTGAAAATGGTGCTGATGGCCTATCTCCAAGATAAGTTTTACTACTGGGGGCTGCCAAAAGACATGTTGCTGCAGAAGGAATGTGCAGATGTTGGAAATCCGATTGAATTAATTTTTACAAGAGCGTCAGGTGCCTTGTACTTGGTTCTGCTATGGCTTGGGGTTCTGCAAGACTTCTGTGAGTTGGGAAACCTTCACATGGGAAAGAAAAGAAGTTGAGGAGGGGTGAGTTTACTGTAAATACCCAGATATTAAACTGTTTGCTTATTTGCATTTAATATTGGCTGCACCTGCAGAACCTCTTTAATGGATTCATTTCATAAAGCAATAATTTAGTTTTACGTATATGGAGCCCTATTTGTCTCTCAGCATGTGATGCAAGGGTGGCAACAGCTGGTCTAATCACAGCCACAAATAAAGAGGAAATAATAATTTACTGAGAAACCAGACAAATTAGAAGCTTGGTGGAACCCCAGCTATTAGAAAGCTGTATTTCTTACTATAAGAATAAAATATTATTTTTTTATTTTTTGTCTGTATCTACATGTTACAGATTGAAAATGGAAAAGTGAAAACATATATGATTCTCCCATTGATGTGAGAAGCATGACAATAGCATTGTGATCATTAGTACAAGAATAATTTACAGCTTTTTCTGCAAAACCCAATATATCTTCCTGGGAGAGGTCAAAACAGAGCCGGGAGCTACTCATCAAGTGACCAATCTTAGGACTGTCAAGAAAAAATGCAGGATGTAAGGATGTATAACAAGGAGAAAGAATGCAAATGCTGCAATTAATGCAAACAAGTTTCAAGATCCATACAACTGAACTAAAGTGCAATGAAATGAGTGTACTTAATGTCATTGCATCATGTTTGTAAGTAGTTCTCCTAATGAAGAGATAATAAATATGGAGTCTTTCCACATTGTTACTCAGCACATCATGCATGAAACTGATTCCTGAGATCTTTTTATCTTGGGGGGTGGGAGAGGAAAGAGACTTAAGTTTTTCCAGTGTATCTCTGCAAAAGTTATTTTGATGTGCATTGGCTTTGGGAACTAATGACACAATTTTCTTGTGATCTTGTTATCAGGTTACACACTTAAGTTATAATATTTTGTTCTTTCCCTGTAAAGCTGGAAGACTGCATTGTGCTCCTATTTAATATGCATATAGCAATACAGAAAACTTCCACTTCCCTTATTTCCCGCAGGCAGACACTGTAACTCCAGATCTGCCTTCCTTCCACAAACCCTCCCAGATGACCTGCTGTGTCATTTGAGATCTCTAGTATGCTATCTATTACAGATCACAAAAAATCTCAACAACCTGCTATATGAAATTTATAATACCTGTCTTCCCTGATATGTCCTTATCATCCAACAGCGATCAGACATGGTATCATCTCTGGGCATGTTACTAGAGCACATGACACTGCAAGAATTAATACAATTCTCTAACATATTTTTGAGAGTAGGCTATTGGAAGTTCAGGAGCTTGGAGTTCAAAGGAACTGATACAGGATTTCCATGGAAATGGAAAATTCAGTTTTACCCCATATTCAAGCACTAAATGCAGCTTTCCTCCTCAAAACCAAGCCAACAAAAAAACAAACAAACAAAAAAAAAACAGAAAAACAGAAGGAATGTCATTTGTTTCTGTATCACTTTCTTGTAAGCATGGAAAAAGATTTTTGTGATATATTTAATAAGATAAATGAAAATATGGGTCAGCTTTATTTATTACTTTGGTTCTGGAGAAATTGCAGGATTTTCTTTTTTCTCCTGCATGTTACACTGCAAATGTACAGAGCCGTGGCAAGTGCTTATTAACAGGTTCTATAATCTAGATATAAAAATTAATGAAGCAGTTTGAGAGGACTGAAATATGACTGTTGTTAATAGCAACACTAATTTGAAATGTTTGAAGTTCTGCTTCTCTGCTTAGAGCCCCATAGTTATAATGTACTGATTTGAGTCCTTTGACCTGTTCTCTTCATTTACCAACCACTGTATCCTCCATATGTTCTAAACCTTTTCAAATAATTTAATTGTGCTTGTTGTCTAATCATGTGTTGTCTTACTCCTCCTTATCCCTCTACACAATTCAGTCATAAATCATTTGTTGTATAGGGTGTTCATTCCAACATACTGCAAGAACAAACAAAAGTCTGTTGCCAAATTCATTCACTGTTTAATCAGCTGTTTGTTTGTAAATGTTGAGCGTAGTGTGACAGTTTTGTTTGGAGTGTGTGCAGCAATGTCTCTGTGTGTCAGTCAGAATATTTGCGTGGCCCACTTCCTTTGCACTGCAGAGTTTTGGATTTTGTCCATCTGTTTAGTTGATCTCTTTAACCATTCCCTTCCCCCTGTACTCATGTTTTTCCATTCCAGATTCTTACCCTATTTTACCACTTGCTCTTGTAATCTGGATGCGTGATTCCTTGACTCTCTCTGGCTTCTTACTCAGCATATCTCAATTTTCTCTTGCAGCCTTGTATCTTGCCAGAGCTATTTCCCAACTCCACCAATCTGTGATAAGGATCAGTGATTTTCTGTCTCCTCTGACTAGTTCTATTCCCACTGTTCATCTCCTGTTTTAAAATTCACATAATGATAGAATGGTTTGGGTTGGAAGGGATCACTGAAGGTCATCTAGTCCACCCTCCCTGCAATGAGGGACACCTTCCACTAGATCAGGTTGCTCAGAACCCCATCCAACCTTGCTTTGAACACTGCCAGGGATGGGGCATCCACAACTTCTCTGGCAACCTGTTCGAGTGTCTCTCCACCCTCATAGTAAAGAACTTTTTCTTAATACTGAATCCAAATTTATCCTCTTTTATTTTAAAACCATTATGCCTTGTCCTATCATTACAGACCTAAATGTGGGAGGCTAGAGGTGGAGGTGGTGTCTGCACACTAGATGGGTTGTAAAGCTATTTGCATACCACCAGCATTTAGGATTGTCACCCAGCAGGTTCACTCTTGAACCCCCTGATGACTCCCCCATTGCTGATGAATATGCATGGATGGGTCTGCTCAAGTACATCAGCAGTTTGTCTGACATGGACAAATATTTTTGGTTGAGTTGTAACAATGATGGAGAGGATTAACCAGTGGTCTGTTTGCAGGACAGCAATGGTCTGGACCAAGGTGTAATTATATTTTCTTGTTATACGAAATTATATTGCATGAATCACAGTACAAATATTTAGTCATATATTTGTCGTGAAGTATATGTACACATAAAATGCAATTTTAGCTGGAATGCTTGCTACTAAATACTACTTTGAGAGTCTCAGAGATTATAGTATAACTATTCAGTTATACTTTTTAGCAGTTTAAAGAGTTCCTGGGGTCCCTCTTTTCTTCTCTTTCATTATAATGAAATCTCGGAAGATTACCTGGCAAAAAAAAAATGTCCACTTAACATGCAACACTATCTTTCATTGCTTTATAGCAATAAGATGAGCTATAAATGGCAAGTCCATAGTAAATAAACTCCACAGTAAATAAAGAGCACAGTGAAAATGACAGCATCTTCAAGGGATTTTTAGTGGAGTGTGGATTATTAGCCATGATCCTTGCCAAGACCACACCAGCAGAACATGATGACACTCAGTGCTAACCCCATGAAACCTGACTGACAGCCTTTCCTGAATGCGTTAAATATTTCAGTACTGGAAATCCCAAGTGTCCAATTTTATTTTTTTTTCTCCTGAAAAGCAGTGTGAGGAGCTGGAGCTGGGTTTTTTGCTTATTGTTTCTGAGCATTTAGTATGCATTCAAGTCACCTCTTTTCAAACACATCTCTCAGCCATATAGCCAAGAAAAATGCTTAAAAATCCAGACGTGTGTTTTCATGAAATCTCACCATTACAGCTGCTGAGATTTAGGAAAGCAAAACACTGAAAGCTCACCATACGTTTGCAGAGGTTGGCAAAATTGTGCTAGCACTAACACACACATTTCCTAAGGGCAGTCTTTGTAGAAATCAAGGATGTCTCCAGATAACAGTCACAGTTTCTCTGCATCCTAGCACTTGTAAGGTAACTGTGAATAATAAGTGACCTTGAATCTCTCTCCATTAATGGAGACCTGAGATTCTTTTACACCTTCTGGTGCTACACACAGAAAAGGTAAATACATTGGTGTTATAAAGCCGTTATTTTGTTTAACTGGTAAGTATGACTCCTTACAGATTTTATTAAGTGACTGGATTTGCATTAGGTCCTGACACTTCTCAGATGTGTGTTGCAAAATTACTAGAAAACAGTTCCACAGATGAGGTAATCTTAGCTGCAGATGTCCTGTTGCAAAAATCTGTTAGCAATGCTTCCAGCAAACATAAATGAACATGAAAAGCTCAGCTAATTAATTGACTGATATAAATGAACTTTCAGACAACAACATAAAGTACATGTACCACACTAAGCAATTGCAGAAGCTTAACAGAATGTGCCACATTGATCTTCATGTTCTGTGGAAGCTTTGTTGCAAGGTCATGTATACTACTTAATTATGTGAAATATTTGCAAATCTTGCTGCTAGCCAATTTTATAGCATAGTGTAAAGGAAAAATTAGTTACTTTTGCTTCAGTATCTGGGATCAAGTGATCCAAACTTTACTGGTTATGTAGTACCTAAACATAAAATGCTCAACAAAACCTCAATGAAACAACAGAGCCAGTCAGAGTTTTGTGTACAACTAAAGAGTTTGTAGCTACAAGTAGTCTATAATTAACTTTAATGCTTAGCAAAAACCATCTTGGACATAATGGAGGGGAATGAGATAAACACTGACCTAAAAGTAGTAAGAGAGCTTCTGTGCTCCACCAACATTTTGTATCATTTACCTGAGTAAGATTTGGATATTCTTTACTGCTGTCATGAAAACCATCTGCTACAAAACATTTGCTTATTGGGTCTGCAACTGAAGAAACAAAATGAAGATTTTTAGAGTAGTGACAGAAGTTCAAGGGGTCCCACCTTGACTTACATATAAAATACCAGTGAACAAACAATGTTCCTGATTTTCAGCATGTTCACTAAGTGCTGTGAAACCACTGAGAGAAAGATACTAGAAAAGATGTCAAAGTGTAATGCTTTAAATAACCACACATGCTTTTGTCCCCAGAAAAGAAATATGAAATAAAGAGAACACAGCATCTGACTAATTTGCTGAGTCAACTGGTATTAGAGGTAACCCTCAGCCACTGATTTCAGTGACTAATTTGATAATATTCGATCAAATTTCAGAAGTGCCCGTTTAAATTCTTGGAGTTTTAATTTTGACACACACTGTACTTAGCACAGAACATCCTTCAGCTATCATTGACCTGAATGAGATCTTCAAGTTCCTACAAGACAGATTAATGATGTCATAAATTTTAATATCATAAAGAGCTGTTATGGTCATTTAGTCAGGCTTCTTTGAATTCTGACAGCACTTCAGTAAATATTGCTTGCATGGAGCCTGTAACTTACAGCTCAGCTAACACATATCCATAGGAAGGCTTTCAGTCTTGATTTAAGGACTTGTGTGATAGTGAGCCTATCACATCCTAGATAAAGTGCTTCACAGTTAGTTACCTCAGATTTCTTTTATTTTTTTATTTCAGTTTCTAACCATTTGATTTTATTATGACCTTACCTGTTAAACCACCCTTTCTACCCAGAAATCACAATTAGGCAAGCTGCAGTATGGCTCAATTTAAAGTGCTTTAAGAGTGTCAGAGAGAAAGAACACATAGAATTTGTGGGAGGGAAAAACATACGTACACAATCCTGATGTACCTGGCCCCGATAAGCTGCCAGGGCCCCTGGAACAGGCAGTGCAGGAGGAAGTATCAGGGCCCTTGGTGCAGACAGGAAGGGCAGGCAGCACACCTGCAGCTCTGGCAATCGCACAGAGATGTCATGACTCCAAGTCCCCAGTGTATTCCAGTATGTGGTGTTCAAATGAGGCTAGCATATCATAAGATCATTTCAATCAACCTACCTTCATCATCACTTACATCTGGTCACCTTATGTATTTATTTATTTGCTCCTTGGCATTTATTCTCTATTCTTTTGTATTATATATTAGGGATATGACAGAAGTCTGGCCTAAAACAAGTAGTCACCACAGGGACCTCACCAGATGTATCCCCATGGACTGTGGTAGTTGTGCTTGAGAGAAGGAGCCTCCACTACCATTTTTCTGAAAGATTTAAGCCTGTAGTCCTTCAAAATATCAGAGAGCTTGAATGATGGGTTGGGTCATATGTTGAACACCCAATTACAATGTCTTGTTATAGTAAAAAGAGGATTTTTTTTTATTTGCTGTAATGTTATAAAATTCTGAGAGAAACTTAAATACAGAAGGCAAAACAGAATGTTATTTCTTAAATATACAGCATTTTTAAGAAAAGAAGTCAGCATATTCACATAGATGTGTTGTCAAATATATGGCATCAACAAACTGGTAAGAGAGCACATTTGTATGTTAGTCATGTCAAATCTAAACCAGACTTGTCCTTATTCTGGATTCACTCACAGTATATGAATGACTTTAAACCAAATTACAGTATTAAAGTTTATAAATTAAATTTTGGCCACATGCATTGAATGTTCCCCAAAATAATGCTGGTGACAGGTGAACAGAAAAGCATCTCACCCTGCACTGGTACTCAGGAATTTGTAGATCCCAGTTTAGCGGGGGGGGGGATTTTACTGTAATAAAAATGTAACTTTATGAGACATAATTTCACACTGGTGGGGTGAGACAAATCACATATATCACAACTTGGAAAATCCACAATCGTGTGTTTTTTAGCTTTCAGTAACTTCAGGTATAAAACTTGCACACAAAGTTCACTATGTGTTTTGCACAAAAGCGAACAGGTTAAATAATTTCCCTTGACGTGATAAATCAATGCAGACCCCTAACCAATTATTTTCTCACCTCCAGCCCTCCTCCTTAATAGGATTTGTCTCTGGTACCATTTTCGTCAGTGCAGACATGCAAGTCCTTTATCAGAGGGGAGATACGAGCGGGTAGCTCTGCAGTTTGTCAGGGGGACAGAAACTTCGGGGTGGGGAGAGGCCAGGGGCAGCCCCAGGACACCGGGACAGTGGCTCGGATCCCAAGGGGTGCTGGAGGGCGATAGACAACCCTTGAGCTCTATGGCAGGGCCTCTCTGTGCTGCGCCAGCCCCTTGCACTGGGCGGAGCGCCACTGCCGGAAGCGCGGTGAGCTCCCGCCTCGCCCCGGGGTCAGGGGTCAGGCGCGCCGGCGGTGCGGGGTGGGGGACGTTCGCGGGGCTCTGGTTCACTCATGGAGGGCTCCGGGGACGAAGAGCCGGAGGCGGACGGGCCGCTGCAGCAGCTCGTGAAGCGGCAGCGCAAGGAGAAGCGGGAGCTCCAGGGTGAGGGGCCCGCGGGCCGGGGAAGGCTGGGAGTTGGGGAGAGGAGAGCAGCTCCCTCAGGCGCCGGCCTCGCCGCTGGATGGTGAGGAGACGTGGGGCTGGCTCACGTTCTGCTCTCGGCTTCCTGCTCTCGGCTTTTTCCCGGAGGGAGCTCCAAGGGAGAGAAGCTGGGAGCCCCGCATGGCCCTGGGGGTAGCTGGGGATCGGCCGCACGGCTTTGGGGAGGGAGGGAGTGGCCTTTGGAGGGCCTTCGACAGCGGTAGCGAGCGACGGCCATGGAGATACTGCGTCTTGACAGGGGTGTCAGAGCTGTGCTGTGCTGCAGGGTGTGGTTCTTGGCACCTCTGGGGTACGGTAACGCTCAAGGGCCGTAACACAATGCTGGGTTATTAGCATTATGCTAGCGTTTTGCTGCTTGTGTTCTGAGGTAAAGAAGGTGTGGTTTTGTTAGACATTTTAGAGTGAAAAGCCTACATTAGGGGCCTTGCTGCCACACAGCTTCTTCATTCAAAGTGCAGCTGATCTGAAATTAGCTTTTATATTCTGTCCAGCCACAGTAAAGTATCTATAATAGAAGATCTCTGTGGTCTTACGCTGTTACCTGTGGCTTGTGGACAGTTCACATTTCACCTACCCTGTTATGGTAGATCAATACAGTTAAGTAATTTCAGTAGTTATCTGGATTCTGTATTGTAGTTGATTCTAACCTTGTTTTTAAGCCTTTCTCATTGCTGGTGTTTTTGGATAAGCTATTATTCTTTGGTAAGCTATTCTCATTGTTATGGTCTTTTCCTTGTTTGGCTTTTTTTACCATGTAATGAAATAGCTCCATCTGCAGCCTTTTATCAGTGAGAGGGTTAAAGAAGAGGGAAACAGTATTGGGCATGGTATTGTATGTATACAATATACATGCATATATATACATACATATATATATATATGTGTATATGTATGTACTTTTTTGATATGCCTTTTCCTCCTTCAAGTTTGGCTGAAGTTGAAAAGAGGAGTAGGAATTGAGGATTGTGGTTAGGTGGCTGGAGCACATGGCATATTGTTTGGGAGAGGCTGAGGAACAAAGGGTTTTTTCACCTAGAGAAGGTGATAAGGGGTATCTAAATGTAGTTCTCAGCTAAAGGTGGGAAGGGTATCCAGAAGACAGAGCCCTTGTTTTGCCAGTTAAGAGAGGCAGATGTCCTATAGTCACACATCTTCCTACTTGAAAAATACATTCCTGGTAAATGCAGTGGTAACTGTTTGACAGAGAGCAGAACAATTTGTTCATAAGAATAACATAAAGTGCATCTCAGCCTCTGAAAATCCAGCATTTCCTCCAGTTGATGACACTTGTCTCCACCACCCCCATACACTCTCCATTTATATTTATTTGTGCCTCTTATGTCCCAGATTTCCTTCTCCCCCATTATTAATTTTTATGAACAAAACACTCTTCTGTCTTTCCAACTCACCTGATCTGTGAGGCTGAATGCTTTGCATAAATCTTTCAGTATAAGCATAATTGCTGCCTTCTCTTAAAAAGTTTAATTATCATCCCCATCATCTTCAGCTTAATGTGTCAGTCATGGGTGAATGGCAGGAATTTGTACAGCTGATGAATAGGTGGCAGGGTGTTAAATAGTTGGGCCTGTAACTCTAAAACAGTGAATACAGAACTGGCAGGGAGTATTCATCTAAGAGCACAGGTTGTGGAAGCTGTTATTGCTTAGCCTGGAGAAGAAGAAAAGACTATGGGGGATCTGGGTGTAGATCCAACTGCATAATATATGGAAGCAGATTTTGTAAAGTGAAGTGTAGAGAATGAATTAGAGATAATGTCTGAAAGTGGTAACAACAAAAATCCTTGTGGGAGGAAAAAAGGAGAATATTTTCATGACACAGATGGCCAAAATTGGAAAAAAATTGGCCAGAAAGGTTGCAAAGTGTCCATCCTTGGAGACTTTGCACAGTCACCTGAATAAATTCCAGATGAATCTGAATCAGCATTACCTGATGTAGCTTTGAATTCAGCCCTGCTTCAAGCAGGAGGTTGAACCAGATTATCTCTGGACATGCTTTCTAACAAAGCTATTCTATGGTTTGAGAAATGGAGCATTGACTTGCAGTCTAAAAATACTTAACAGAATTTAAGCAAGTTGAGGCTTATTTTTTTTTCTTCTTGAATAGAAGATATTTGCTTTTGGAAACTTTATTTAAATGATAAGTAAACTCTTTTTTTTACTTTTAATTTACTGCTTATGTAACTAAAAATTTACATGTCTTCCCTGTGACAGGATTTGAGATCTCAATGCTGAGATAATCTCTTCGAAGGCAACAGGCTGATGTCTGCTGCGTTGAAGTTCACAAGCATGTATCATAGTAACCTGGCACAAGTTTTCTCCTTTTTGGATACAGCATTTGCATCTTTTAAGAAAAATATATCTGCTTTAAAATGTGATTATCATAAAGGGCAGTCTTATAGCTGAACTGTTAAAATCTACCAATATGTTGGTATTTGTAAAGTTTCTTCTGCATGACTTGCCTACAGTTGTCTTTTCTGTGATGGCTGGACTATCTATGTTTAGAGGTAATCTTTATTACACTACTTCTCTAACAGCAAAAATTCAAGGCATGAAAAATGCTGTTCCCAAGAATGATAAAAAGAGACGAAAACAGCTGGCTGATGAAGTTTCCAAACTAGAAGCAGAACTTGAACAGAAGCACAAGGAGGAATTAAAGCAGCTGAAGGAAGTTTCACCTGAGCAGAATAAGGTAGTTGCCTTAACTTAAGCTGGACAGAGCTTATAGTTAAATTGGTGCAATACAGTTACCTGTGAATGATGCTAATATGCTCTTTGCTTATACATCTCCTGAAGTGTTTCTTTTGGCTATTTAAGTTGTAAAGAAACAAACAAAAATCTGTCTGTCTAATATTTCTGGACTAGGTGTTTTAGTGACCTAACAAAGAGTTAAGCAGAATGTACTTTGGTTTGAAAATGAGGGTGAAGACACTTCTGAATTACTTTTAGGGAAATAGACTTGATTGTGAAGCATCTGCTGAGAAGTGTTGTGGGGAATGAAACATGATCAGTTGTTAGTCATGAGCCTTTAACAATCTTCTGTAGTAGTTTTTAAGTAGATGTTTAATGCATAAGCGTTAAACGTAATGCCTCTGTTTACCTGAGTCTTAGATTCTTTTCAAAACTCTGACTGTACTAAGTGAACTGTAAAAATTTTATGATGGACCTTTTAGGCTAAAATCCTTGCCCTGTACATAGCTTTCCCTTTTGGCCAGTAAACAGTGTTCACACTTCAGTGTGGAACAGAGCAAATTGGAGATTCACAGCTCATAACTGTGTCTTTGGTGAGACTGCAGAAAAAGTAATAAAATACATGACTCTGGTCTGGGATGTAAAGTGCTTTACTTTGGCTTTGATGGGTTCTGTGCTATACACAGATCTTTCTGGTTAAACTTCATAAATATACCCTGGAATTGCCTAGGAACAGAACATAAAATTGTTTCAGGAGATGTGCATCTCCTGAATGGATATTGGTATCCTTGGATAGCCTGAATGGATATGGATATCCTGAATGGATATCTTTTTTTTATCATTTATACTAATAAGAACATTTAACTTTTCTTTTTTCTTTTAGACAGATTCTATAGCTGACGGGGTTGCAAATTTAGAGCTTGAAGGAGTAGAGCAACATATTCAGCATCCTCGAATATCAAAAGCACAGAAGAGGAGGGTATGACTTAATATTTCAATCAAACACTTGTAAAATTTTTAAGTTATAGTCACTTAAACTAAACTGTAATAACCAAAGTTAAACCTTTTTGCTGGGGGCATTACCTGACTAATTCAGTATTGATACTGTACCTACTGCATGCCTTGAAAATCTGTAAAGCTGCTACCTAGAGATGTATTTTCTAAATAGTTGTAGTTTTTCACCCTCAGCTGTGAGCTGGTAGTCAGAATAGGTTTGGAGAGAGGAGGCATTAAAAAAATCGTTATATAAAGCAGATGCTTTTAAAAGAATTTCACTAAAAACTTTAATAAATAAAGTAATTGTATTAAAATAATGTAACATACTACATGGAAGTTATGCAAATAGAACGTTAAATATTTACCAAAAGAACATAAATACTGAAGTTCTTGTAGTTTTTGATTTAAGAAACACCACTCGGTGTCCATGCCATTAGGGTTGAATCTTGTTAAGCTTATTACTATTAGATTGCGATGGCTTAACATTCTCATCATATCCACATGAATGTCAGTTCAGGCCAGAGGACCACTGGTTTATGGTAGAGTCTATCCCCTGTTGCATCATCATTGCTGCAGAGCTGCCTTGTAACACACATGATAAAAATGTTCTTAATCCATGGCACCACATCTAGGCAAATTGGCAGCTATGGAGTCTGGTTTTCCTGTATTGTGGTTGCCTAAACCAGTCTGGTCTTAATTTGTGGTGAATTCTAAGTATGAAAGTGGGAAAGATCATTCTCTACTGCTTCATTTTTATTTGCTCATTTACTTTGACTCTTTTTCCGTTGTACATATGAGTGTAAACTTATGAAATGTTCTATTAAAGTTATATTTATGTTGTGCATTATTTCATCCCCCTAGTATTCTCTGTGTATGCATGCATTCTTATCTGCCCTTTAGGTTAGGAGCAGCCTTTTTTATGTGTACAGCATAACCCGAGGGAGTTTCAGTTTCATGACATGAACTCCTTTATGCCATCATATGCATAAGCAGTAGATCTCACACTTACTACGAAAAAGCAATATTTTCTGTTGTTTAGTTAGAATTCCCATACTTGACTTTTTTTTCAGCATGTTGAAATAGGTGAAATGAAAAAATTACTACAGTTAATGGCCTTTGTGCAGTGTTGTTGTTAATTTATATATTGTTATAATGAAGATTTCTCCAGTCTCATAATTTCTGGTGTGGTGTCTGAGGGAGTTAGGATATACTGGTCACTTACCAATTGCTAAACTTTGGTTTTAGAAGGTCTCTTAAGATTGGTAGTACTGATTCAGGTGAACATTTCACAGATATGAATGTACTAAGAAAACACCTGCAGAGTTAGAAGCAAGCACTAAGCCAAGAACTGTACATGTGTCTTCTAAATATTAATGTTTGTATGTGTGTTTTCAATTTAAGGAGAAAAAAGCTGCTTTGGAGAAAGAAAGAGAAGAAAGGATAGCTGAAGCTGAGATAGCAAACTTAACAGGTGCTAGACATCTTGAAAGTCAGAAACTTGCTTCCCTGTTGGCAGCAAGGCACTTGGAGATTAAACAGATCCCTTCAGATGGCCACTGCATGTACAGAGCTATTGAAGATCAGCTCAAGGATCAGCAAAATTCCTGGACTGTTGCAACTCTGAGGAATCAAACAGCAAAGTATATTCAGAGTCACTTTGATGACTTCCTGCCATTTCTTACAAATCCTAGTACCGGAGATATGTATAGCAGAGGTAAGACTTGGGACGTAAGAGACTTTAAAAACTGTTACAGTTATTTCTGATAAATATCTATGTCAGTTACAGCTGAATTGGGATTAACCCATTATGGTTTGTTCCTGAACTTTGTTACTTTGGTGGTTCAGCTGTGTTCTCCGGAACGCAGAACTATGATCTACTGTAATACTTGGTATACCCGAATTTTTGTAATTATTTTTTAATAATCTTTGTATATTTTTTCTTTACAGTAATCTAACAAAACATTATTCCTCATTAAAAAACATACAAAAATGGTGATTACTGGGTGGTAATCGTGTTCTGGGATGTGACTGAAGTTGTTATGAACAGCTTGTTACAATTAACTTACCAGGTTAAGGATGATTTTTTGACAATTTCATGCTGGTGTTTTCAGTTTATATAGGAAAGCTGTTAAAACTGATTGTGAAATTCAAACAAATCTGTTTAACAGTTTGCTTAGATGCTTTTCATTATTCTACACTTTATTTTCAGTGTTTATGCTAGGTCTTTTGGAGCCCTTATAAACAAACTAAACTGAAAAATATAAAAACATTTAGTGTAGAGCAGTGGTGTAGGCTGAGTAAATGTAGTTAAATGGAATTTATGTACTACTTACTTGAGTGATAGGTGGTTTATTCATTCATGTTATTCATACTCCCTGTCTGGAATACCATGTAAATAATTTTATACATTGGTTTGAACTTACTGCTACATTCATTTAGTAGTTACAGCTGTGGATTTCATTTGGGGGCTGAAATTTCATTTCAGAGTGGGGGCTGTTGTGAAGTAGGAGGCATCTTTTCCCATGTTGACAGAGATAATTGTCACAGGATAAATGTTCCCCGAGAGAAGACTGAATAAAGTTGCTACAAAGCAGCAGAAAGTTGTGGTTTTCTTATGTGTCTGAAATCTGTTTTAGGGGGAATGTATGAAAAACAATTCTCAGCAGTCTTCAGAGAATCTGTTCTTTCTTTATCAGAATCTGTTTGTAGGATTCAGAAGCCTGAAGGGCTGTAATTTATAAATTTGAAAGCTTGATTCCAGTAGAACATGATTTGTAAAAGGACTATTTTGCTGTTAACAAAGAAGCTATTGGGAATAAATACCTCAGAGGTTAAAAACAAGGCAGCTAATTTGAAAACCTGTTGAAGTAGATTTTTCTAAACATACCTAATGCCTAGGTAATTTAACAGCTTAGTGTACTACTTGCTATTCCATTCTTATCTAAAGTCACAAAACAGCACTCTCTGAAACTTAATAGGAAGAAAAGTGTATGTAGCTTCATGTTTGTTAGCAGTTCCCTGAATAAAAAATCTAAAATTTAAATCTGTGCTTCTTGAACATAATTGTTTTTATTCCTGTCTTCAGTCTTCCATTTTTTAATTTTTTTTTTCCTAAACCAGTTAATGTATGGATTATTTTTTTTTTGCCTCTGTTGTTTTATTTTCCTTCTCTTCAGTGAGCATAGATATTTTCCTGTATAATGTATTTGGGATTTTCAGGTTCTAGTTCTTCATTATAGAATCAGTACTTTTCCTCAGTTGCTTGTTTTTAATCAATGACTAAAAGTTGGCCTTTTCTTTCCCTGCAGAAGAATTTGAAAAATACTGTGATGACATAGCAAATACAGCTGCATGGGGTGGTCAGCTGGAAGTAAGTACTGTATTGATTGTTTTTATTTGTGAAATTCTGAAGTCTGTGAATATACCTTCAAAAAAGGGCTTCACAAGAAAGAATACCCAAAGGCATACGGGAACATAGTAATAAACTATTTATCCAGAACTTTTTCCTATGGTTATAAATTATTTTGCTTTTCTCATGGTGCATCACTATTCTGATGTATTTGACAACATGCAAGTTAATGAATTTAGTACTTCTAAATCTCATTAGAAAGACTGACAGTGAAGTGGGGGAAGACTTTCTGAGGAGAAAGCCTTTTATGATGCAAGCTTAGATGGTAACAAGGCTGATTAGAATAGAGCAATGTTAATTTTTGTAATATAAACCAGAACTTGAGCTTGAGAAAATAAGTATTTATTTTAGTTTGTCTCATTTATTCTTTTATGAAAGAGTAGTTACCAATTTGCTGAAGTTAGCCCAATGTTACCTGTGTTTTATCATCAAAACAGTAATTAAAGTAACCCATTCTCAATTAAGGTTTAAAAAAATAATTTTGCTTATTTTAGTAAAGTCTATTTTCTAACAATATTTGAAATGTTATGCCTGAACTCATGTTGGCTAAAACTAACTAGATGTCATGTCTTCCTCTCTCCTCCCTGCATTGGATTTAATCCTATTATTGAATTGCTTTTGTGCCTTGAAGCTAAGGGCTTTGTCGCACATTTTGCAAACACCTATTGAAGTTGTGCAGATGGATTCCCCTCCCATTATTGTTGGTGAAGAATATTCAGGGAAACCAATAATACTTGTGTAAGTATGTAATTTTATCCCCTCTTAAAATTACTGCTCTTTTTTCTATAGCAGAGGGCTCAGCTGTGATTCTTACCTGCTCTTTTGTTTGCTATTACGTATCTGATGTTGAAATGCTGCTTGAATAATGATCTTGCAGGTCAGAAATTATGTTTGTGATTGACAGAGTTTAAAAATACTAAGATAAGTTTTAAGATACTTATGATTAGAGTTCCTAAAATGCTGACAATCAGTCTGAAGTGTGATTTAGTCACTGCTTTATAGAATGATACAATGTTATTTTATCTCTTACATAATTACAAAATAGTGAAAATAATGGAAGATGCGGGAATTTTTCAATTTTTTTTTCCCCCTCTTTAAAGTTGATGTCGATCTGTACCTGGAAGTCACCAGAATTTGAAACTATTAATAGTCTTCTGTTTAATGACCCTGTATTTTCTGTGCTAAAACTTGAATTTGTCTAAGCTATTTTCCAGTGCTGTTAACATTTATTATGATGTATACTTTTAGTTAAACTGAACACTAATTCTGTAACTTTTTTTTCTTTCCCAGGTATATGAGACATGCCTATGGATTAGGAGAACATTACAATTCTGTAAAACTTCTAACAGACACGGCTACAGAAAATGGGAGCTAGCATACAAAAATCAGATATCTACATGGATAACAGTTGCATCTTGATGTGTTGGGCTCCAGATAGACTGGAAAGTAAAACTAAATGTAATGGATTAAAAATGAAAAATACTTACAAGGTTTGACTGTAAATCAGAAATAGCGCTGATATATACCAAACAACAGTATTTTGAACTTGTTGAAATGAATCATGCTTAGAAGATTGCTCTAAAAAGATGGCTGTGTAGAATGGATCTTTCTTTCTTAATAGAGCTTTCTTAATAGAACTTCTTCCCATGCTGCACTGAAAACACCAAGTAGTAAATGTTTTGGTAAATCTGCATTTCTGCTGTAGAGTTCAGATTACCTGAAGGTTCCTGTTACATTCTTTCTGGCAGGTTTTGATGACTGTGGAAGAGTAAAGACATTTAAAATATTTGATTTTATTTTGATGAAAGGAATATGCTCTACAATGTTGTTTGTTATTTTTTTTATTTCCAGCAGGATCTAGCTCTAAAACTGTAGTAGGGATCTTGTTTAATTGGGCAGAGAAGAGCAGGGGGCAAATCCAGTAGTAGAGTATCTTGCTTGTCTGAAGGAATCGCACAATTTAAAGACTTTTGCCTAAGATTTTACTAAGATTTGAGGGCTTCACTTTTTTTTTCCTTGCTGTTGACAGCAGGTCAGCTGAACACTTGGTGCTGTTCCTAGTACTGAATCTGTAGGAAAAGCACTGTTGTTTGTGACTATACATCATAATATTGATGCAGGTTAAATGTGCTTTTTGTCCTTCATAGTCTTTCATCTGTGCATTTCAGTGACACAGAAATCTTACAAACAAAAAGCTTCTCAATATCCTCACTTGAGGTAGTGAAACTCGTCTGACTTTGTAATCTATGGATCTGCTGAGGTAAACAGTGTTCTAAAGTATGTTTTGTAATGCTCTAAAACAGATGGTTGCATACAGGTGTCAAACTAAACATGTGGAGTTTTGTTAGTAACTTTAAAGGTGCTCTTCAGAAGAATTAAGGTTGTTCTCATTGCTCCTTATGATGCACAGAGACTTGAAAGGTGGAGGTTTTTTAAAATGGCTTGGCTATTTTGCATTAGAAGTGCTGATTTTTGTCTTTAAGTTACTGTAGATGTGACTCCAAAATTAAGCACCATACTGAAACCAAAGTTATGTAGCTGTTTTCTGACCATAGAAGTGGGATTTTTTTTTTTTTTAAGTCTCAGTCAATAACATGATAATTTGTCTGTATTTTAGTGCTGATGAACTGGTTTGGAGAAAGTCAGTTCATACCAAGTTTAAACATTTTTGCCCTCATTTGAGGATTATGAGCTATAACAGTGCACATCTTGTAGTTCTTCAATAAAGCTAGCCATCAGATTGACATTCTTGGGACTTATAAATAGCAAAGAAAAAGCTGCTCTTAAGAAGGAGGAGATAAGTGTTCACTGTATGGATCAGAATATGTCTTGATTTAAAGCACTTTGAAAGAGAGGGAGGGGAAAAAATCAGACAATTGTATCAGGGAGGTTTGGACAAGAAGAATTTGAATTGTGACTTTGGACTGGTGCCTGCCGGGAAAACAAAGTATTAATCAGATCAAGAGATTTCTTACATCCTTATTTATCTGATACAGTATAACAAATAGAGCTGTATTTATAGCAGCTGGTTTACTGCAGAATTTGGTTTATTACCATGGTTATATAAAATGATGTTTTTAATTTCAAACAAAAAATTTGGATACACCAATATGGAAAAAGTGTTTCTATTTTTAATACCACTATGAATTTCACAAATAATGATGAGAAATCCTCTGCTGTTTGGAATTGACGTGATATGAAATGCACATGTTGCATTTTATAGATACCCTGTGAAAAAAGTTCTTTGGTTTTCATTCTTGTTTGATTAACTGACAGAGAAGATGCCAGAATTCTGGGAGGCTTGTACCAACAGTTTGTCCTGTTGAAGATGTTTACAATTTGTATAAAGCAAAATACTGTTTTAATATAGTGAGTGAAAGATCTTTACTCAGGCTGTATGGGACTTGCCAAAAAATAATAAATTGATTTATTTGTGGCAAATCTTGTTGTGATCACTTTTTATCTTGTACTTGCATTGTTCGCTTCTTAATTCCTAATAAGTTTACTCATGTAATTTTTATGGCTTTAGGGTCCTACTGTGGTATGAATTCTCCAAAACTGGCTATTCTTACTCAGAATTTTACTTATGAAATGAAGTTGTTTCTAAGCAAAATTTATCCTCGGTGTTTTAGCAATTAATCTTGAGCTCTTCTGAAAAGATACGTTTGAAAATACTATTGAACTTGATCATTTTTATGTATGGAGAAACTGAGAGGGCTTTCTCATACTATTTGCCTTTTAATTTCTTTGTCAGATTACATTTTCTCGGCAAAGTATCACTACTTATTTTGAGGTTTTATGTATTTAAGTAGCTTTTCTTGCTTTCATCTGCAGTTAATTAACAGTTTCTTCAGCCACTATTTACTTCTTTTAAAGACTTAATTTTTTTTGCAAGATTGAGATTAGTTTACATTAGGAATGCTCACATGAATAGGAGTGAAACTGTCTTGTGGTCTGCAGTCAGTTGTGTGTTAATATTCTTAAGGGGAAGAAGTTATTTATTGTTGAAAGCAATGGATATAGTCAGGCAATTTGGGGCATGGAAGAGACTGGCCTCTTCTTGGAGCTACACGTAGTATTTAGCATCCGTGCCTGTTCTCTTCACTTAGACTGCTCACAGTTGTGTGTGTTCTGAGAAGACCTGATCAGACATACTGAGTAGATGTGCTGGGTAAGTGGTGTCTTCAGAGGTGCTACAGCCTTTGTACCAAAGGAGTGAATGCAGAATACCCCAGAGATATCCAGAAGGCCATGATGAGGGTGGGCATCGGAATGTCCCATCTGCAGCATCTTGGTAGACAAGACAGCACTTTGAGACAGCACCTTGGGCTATCGTCTTTTATAGGCCAAGAGATTGCTGTGAGTACTGCTTCCTATTTTTAGTCCTCGAGACAAAACCTGCTCTGCTCTCTCTGGTCTCCTGGGATGTACTTACAAATGACAAGCAGCCCATGTTGATTACTTGATCTGTGTGGTAGCTGAGCAGACATAAAAGTAGCATCTGAAATATAGAAGGCATTTTCTGTGCTTTCCTTGGCTCCAGTAACATTAATCCACCAATTCCTTTCTTTTGAGAGACTAGTAAAAGCAGCAGATGATTTACAATTAATCACTAGAGACTTATGATATATGTACTTCTGAATGCAACTAAAATCTTTAGCAATTGCCTCTGTACATTATAAACAGATACATCATAAAAAGAATTGTTTACACACACAATGTTCAGTAAGATTCAAAATAAACTGATTTAGTCTCTATGTTCCAGATTAAATAATACATCAAGGTGTC
Organism: Melopsittacus undulatus; assembly: GCF_012275295.1. Lineage (NCBI taxonomy): Eukaryota > Metazoa > Chordata > Aves > Psittaciformes > Psittaculidae > Melopsittacus > Melopsittacus undulatus. The sequence goes on along the minus strand of NC_047527.1, from coordinate 25,745,677 downwards.
AATTAACAAGCTTCATCCTCCACAAATCAGAAAAAAACAGAGTGCATAAGCTTAAATAGTAAGGAGATAAAAAATATTCCTAGGGAGCTATATCTTCTGCAAAGCCTCCTTGAACTTCATCAGTCTCGCAAACAAGTTGTCATGGTATCTGGAGAGATGAGACCCATGCGGAGTCTGAAAGTGCTTTGTTTATCAGAAAAACATTCCAGATGTGAGTAATGCTGTTTTATTTTTTTAAGGTTTTGGGGGTTTTTGGGATTTTTTTCCTTTGAAGAAGAATGATCTGTAAAAACATGTGGGCAAGGTATCTTTCTGTCACATTGTTATGTAAGTCATGAAGATACACTTTAATAATTGTAATCTGGAAAGTATTTGGATACTCTTTCAAGGAAGTTAAGGATGTGGAGATTTTGAATTAACATTTCTTCCTTTTATACATATGTATCCTATAAAACTTATGAATTAAACCTCAGCAGTATAAATAAGCAGTAGTTGTTAAATCCTAATGAAGTTCCACTGACTTGGGGAAAAAGCAAGGGACAAGATAACACGAAGAAAACATTTTTCCCTTAGCAGTATGCAGAATGCTGGAGCACAAAAAAACAGGAACAGAAGAGGGTAAGTTGTTGCTAAATGGGGATACCTGAATGAAATGTATGAGAATACCTGGGCTAAGAACAGTGAGGCGATTGAGAATACAAGTGTAAGGGCTGGAATAGCTGTAGGAGTGGCCAAGCAGAGAGATGGCAAGCTAAGCTAGTAACCTGTTTTCCAGAAGCAAAATGCAGGTGGATTGTCTGTGAGAATGTGGGGATCTGTTCTCAGGCTAAGATACCTTTCTAAAAGGGAAAGGAAAGAAGGTAACCATTTGCTGCTTTCTGCAGCTCAGAAGGTACTTAACAATATGAAAAATAATATACATCTTTGTACAGATCTTACTTGTATGTGTCTTTGCACCTTGTGCTTCTGAATCATCGCACTATATAACCAGCAGTCTCAAACATTTGATGAGCTCCTCCAAATAGAGACCTGTTTTGTAGCTTTACTGGCATCCTTAATTAAACTGTCCTGTCAAGTAGTACTGCAGATTACTTCAATGGATTTTGACAACTTTATTTTAATCTCTGGTATATTTATCAGTATTTGGCATACTGCGTTTTTTGTCAATTATTTAGTAGCAGTATTTGCTGTCTGCTCGATCTGCTCTTTGGGTGTTATCCATCTGCTTCTGTATGGTTTCTCACAGTTTTTGCAGACAAATACAGACTGAGTCGACATGGAGATCTGTGAGAATACCTATATGGAACAAGAAGCTAGAGAATGTAATGAAAGAATGCTTTAAATCCAGCTGGAAAAACTGTGCTGTTCAGTAAAAAGAATAAAGAAAAGATTCTTAAGGAAAATTACCCTGATGATATTTCAAACCTTTCCATTTTACTTTTTATGGTTTAATTGTGACAATCGAGTAGATTTATTTTTTTTATTAAAGAACAAAGTGGATGTCACACCTCCGATAGGGTGTACTGAGGTTTTGCAGATTCTGCTGTTTCTTAAAGAATGGTAGCTTTGCTCAGCACAACAAGTGATATTCCCCCTCTAGTGCAAGGACACATCACAAAAATTAAGATAAAGGTCTTTTTTCTAGTAAGACCATTTGAGTTTCTAATGTTTTTTTGTGAAACATCCTTGATGCTGGGTGTAGGGGTAGAGCTTTTGAGAGTTTTTTTTAGTTTAAAGAAGTGCCTTTAATGGTGGAGGTGTTTTGGGGGGACAGGAGTGACATGGATTGCTTTTCTGAACTGGGCAATAATTGAACTGATACTTGGGCGTTCTGTGGGTCTGTTGAGAAAACTGTATTAAATAATCTGTATGTCAGAATATAATTTACAGTTTGGATCTGTGCTGACATGTCCCATGTGAAAGCCCCTTCAGAAAAGACTACTACAGAGTGTTGGTTGGAGGTAGAGCTAGACTGTGGACTGTTGCAGATCTAGGACATCACTGGCAATAAAAAGAAATGTGGAACAAATTCTGGGACTGGAGCGGTGCACTGGATGGATACAGGCTTTTAGGAAGGACAGGCTGGGAAGGTGAGGAGGAGATATTTAGCTTAGTGCATGGCTGTGACAGGTTTGTAGATCCTATTTGTAATCTGTTTGTAGTTTATAGGTCAGGATTGGGAGCATGTTGTAGTGGGTGCCTGCTGTCCACCAACCAGCATATTTTTACTGATTTTTACTAATAGTGGGGTTTTTGGTTTTTTTTGTGCAGTCCAAGTTCCCCAGGCAACTCAAGCCTTAATCTAAACATAAGACAAAGCAAGTTAAATTTAAAGATATTGATTAGTAAATAAGTTTGTTTAGGAAATCTCTATTAAATCCTGAATATGAAACTCAGTGTCTTTTTCCTGCATGATTTATTTATGTATTTTAAGAGTACACCAGGTAACCTATTTGTACAACAGGTGAAACCACCTCTCAGTAGAGGCTTTCGTGTATTCTTGCTTATTTCACACAAAGAATAGTATGTATCACAGTGATGCATGTAACATTAAAAGTTGTTAGATGCACAAACTAAGGGATTATCTTCAAAGTGTGCTTTCCAAAACTGATAACAAATGTTGCAAGATTAAGAGTCTTGAAATAATCTTTATACGTTTCTGCTGCATTGGTATACAACATTTCCCAGATCAGAGCACTTAAAAAAGGTAATTTTAAGGAATAATCAGATATGCATTTAGTGAGGAGAAAAAAAAATCTAACCCTGTCCTGTGCACTGTGAAAAGAGATGAGAGCTGCTTGCTACTATTACAACGGAATCTGAATAAAGAGTCAGAGAGGAGAACAAACAGGTTATCTGGAAAACCTGATGTTAATTTCTTTAGCAGAATTACTTATGCATAAATAAGATATTTTCAGGGCTACAAGTCATTTTAGCTAATTAAAATTATCATCCTAAATAGGAATGCCTAATTAGGATATAATATTAGATAGAAAAGTAATTCCTAAAGTTTCTATAATTAATTTTTAAAAGAACTTACTAAAGATCTCTAGAACCATTTGCCCATCTGTCAAAACTTACTGTTTCTCACAAAGCAATGACACAAGATCTTTGATTACATTCATACCAATAGGTTTAAAAAAGATGTATAACTGATCACTAAAAATGATGCAAAATGCACCGTCATAATGATGAAAAATGAACTTCTATTGTGGTTGCATTCCTACTCATCACCTGAGTGAACATCAGAAAAAGTAGCACAGAAATACACCAAGAAAAAGGATGATCTGAAGTTTCTTCAAATACTATACTATTGAAGATCTCAATAGTTGGTTTGCATTGCTTTAGTTATAGTAAATGGAATATTTTGAGTAGCTTTCAGAGGACCAAAGACTGATGAGTTGTTTGCAAAACGGTGCGTTATTCTTACAGTGTAATTCCCTTAACCTAAAGTCCTCTCTTGCAACAGTTTTGCTGCTTCTGTTTACATCAACTGTTTTACAAATTATAAAGCTATTTAAGAATACAGGAAATAAAAACAGATGTTCCATGCATATGCTAAGTTAAAGCTCATCTTCCTTTGCAAAAATTTAGGAGCTCATAGCCCCCTCATACTCCTAATGCATACTTCTCATATTTTAATCAGACAGCTAATTCTCATTTACTAGATTAATCTTGCCACTTGAGTGATAGTTTACTGGAAAGATAGAAACTGTCACTCTGCCCATTTAAGACACCAAAGATGATCAGAATATTTGAGATCAACACATAAAAACATCCTTGACTGATTTTAGATGTACTTCAGTTTTGTTATCTGTGTTTCAGTGCAAATCAAAGAGTGGTTTTAATAGTAGATTGTCTCAGCAGTGAAACACTTCTTGTTTCCAAATTTTCAAATGAAAGTTGCCAAATTATTTTTTTAAAGCACTGTACAAATAATATATCACATTATATATATATGTCAGTGGATATTAATTAAAGAGCCTTAAAATTTTAGAAGCAACTTCACTTTGAATTTTGTATATAATACATCTCACAAACATTTGCTTTTGAAATACAGAAGTCTGGGAATAGATAACCCATAACTATACAGAGTAACTCAAATTATGTTTTAAGTGAAGAAACTATGATTCTGCATGTCACTCATCTGCTCATGGTCATAAAAAGCTATATAGAAGTTTATATATTAAAAAAGTCCACTTATTTGGTAGTACCTTTTTTCAGTATATTTTCTAAAGTAAAACAATAGTTAACCAATTGATGGAGTCAGTTCTGAACATACTACTGGTACACAAAGCATATGACATTCTGCTCATTCAGTTAAGTGCTTCAAGGATAGTTTAACCAAGTATTTGAAAGGACTGTACACCAAGATTAGGTATGTATTAAATATCTTTTAATCTTGTAAGTATAAAAATTTAGCTTTAAAACAGCATAAATGAAAATACAAAGTGGTGGAATGTGAGGTTGGAATGTGGTTCTCAAGTTTGGGCAAGAAATTCTTGACAAGGTTATCAGTGGCCTCAATAACACATGTCAAAACTGAACAAGTACCTTCCAGCAGTTGGTATGCAAAATATAAAAATTGATCACACTTTTTAAAAATGCATTGCAAAACAGATGAGTAAATATGAAGTATAATTTAATAGAGTATTTTAAATTTGAAGGGATCTCTGATGGTTCCCTAGATCAACATCCAGCTCAGAGCAGCACTAACTTCAGGCAGAGTTCTACAGCTTCATCCAGTTCAGCCTCCTATTTCATAGTGAGATGTTTGTTTAGGGTTTTGCACTGTCAAAGTTGTTACTGAAGAACTTCACCTGTTTCACCTCAGCCCTTGCTCTAGAGATTGACAAATCTCTCACCTGCATATCATGGTGGTTGTGAACACACCCCATGCAGAAGTCTTCTTACCACTCCTGTGCAGATGGTAAGCAACATGCCCCTTGTTTCAGTTTGTTACTTTTCATTTGTGTTTGCAAGGATCTTTCTCTGATTGCACCTCCTTCCAATTTAGCAGCAGCTGCACATCTCATTAGGGCATTTTCTACTTCTTGCACCTCATTAAATGAAAGCTATGTAAGACTGAATGGGACAGTAATAATGGACTTTGTCACAGCGCATTAGCACTCTCTCTCAGCGGATGCCTTGAACTTTTGTAATTCACCCTGTGTTAATCTATGTCACAGAGCAGACAGTCCCAAAAAGTATGGAGTGTTTCTGGCAGACTTTGTTATGTGGCATCAAATACTTTGTTAGTTGGACATAAGTGACACCACTTTATCACTCATTTTGTATGCCTTTCACCTCTTCTGAAAGGGCTTCTCCATCTCAGAGTGGTTAATGATTTCTCTGCACGTGCAGTTCTTACTGCTGCAACTGCCATGAAGAGTCACAACCATATGATGGTTTTTTTTCAAAATCTGGACTTCATCCATGAGTATCTGGACTCAGGCCAGGGAGCTAATATCAGATAGTTTGGAGTAACAGCTCTCGATTATTACTCAGAGGGTACATAATGAAAGAGTGATTTGGAAACAGAAGGTCCTAAATTCCATTGCCATCTCCATCAGCCATATAGTCCTGACACAGTTTCATATATATTTACTTTCTGTAGCACTGTTAATGCTAGTTTTTCTCTGGATCCTCTTGAAGAACAGAGTTTTGGGAGTAAACGATTTGAGTGCTGGATAATGAACTTTCAACCCCATATTAAATGATGTAATGCAGTTAAAACACTGCTCTTGAAAGAGACTGAGGTGGATATACCTCATTCCAAATGTGTGTGACTTAAAGGGTCTTATTATGGAAAAATAAATGGAACTTCATAGCTGTAATTACTTTAGCTGACATGTTTAGCTGAGCAGCAATAAAACATACATCATCTTAATAGGTACTGTTAATCTTGCCAATGAATTATACCGTGAAAGCAAAAATTACCCCACCAGGTTCGACAGAATGAAGCCAGTGAAAAACAGCTAAGCTTGGTAAGACAGACAAAGTGGCGAGTAGGTATTTTACTGCTTGATATGTTATTGTAATTTATTTTAAGTACTAAAAGACAACATGAACTTCCTTTCTTTTAGCTATGACTGGTCCTGCTATGGATGTGTTCAAAAAAAACAGCTATTTCATAACAGTAAATATACAAGTGTTTATTTCATTTGCAGGTCTGCATTCAGTGTGCTGAGATTTTAGGTTAAGAAATACCTTCAGCTTTGGAATTCTGATAACTCATGAAAGCAAAGCAATGAACAAGAGAACTTCACTGTTTGTCAGGGGTTTTATTTTTAATATATTTCTGTCAGCACTGCTTGGGAGAGGAAATTTCTGTTTGGGTGTTTTTCTTGCTGTCTTTTCTCATCTGAGAGGAGATAGCATGGTGGTGATATCTTCATTAGTAGCAGAGAAATCTAATTGTGTATTCATCTACATTTTCCATTTGAAGATTATTGTTATGTAGAGAAATATCAGGATATTTTCAAGCACTTTAGTGTAAAATGAGATACTTACATTTCCCCAGCCAACAATATACTGCTTTTCAATTTGACCTTCAGGTCTGTTTTAATAGAACCATTGTGCAAAAGGGGATTGTCAGTTTTTAATTTTTTTTAAGCATTCTGTAATGGAAATTAGAGAAGTAATTTTATTTAAAAAAAAATAAAGTATAGAAGCATTATTTCAAACCTAAAATTTTGGGAAAAGAAAATCCATGTTTTGTTGTTGATTTTTGACATTCTGTAACAACTTGAAGCAATATCTTAGTCCAAGATTTCAAAGAGAACACAGATGGCTTTTTAATCATGGCTACACAGTCACTTAAGGGCACCAGCACTTAGGTTCTATATGCTAGTGAATGTAGGGGAAGACAAATGTCTTTAGATCAAAGGCCCGATGTCATAGCCTATTTGTGGTTAATTTTAGTTTTTGTTTATGACTGAGTTGTAAAGGATGTGCTCTTATGTAAACCTAATTTTTATGAGGTGTTGTGAATTAATGGTTGCTCTTTCTATGATATCACTTGAACACAGGTGCATCTTGTGCTTGTTATACAGTCCACCAATCTGCTATGGTAGATAAGGTCATAGAGGTTAAATGGCTTGTCTGTAATGTGATGAATCATACAACAGGAATTGGGTTACATGTAGGTGTGGGATGGGAAACTGAGATGGAATTGTAAATTTCCAAGAAGTGTTTGGATGTGCAGGATTGAGAAACAGGAAATCCTGAATGTATATTTTTCAGCATGAGCACACATTTCTATGGAAGTAAATGAATCTTAAGTGGATAAAGTATTTCGATTTTAAAGCTGTATTGTTTTCCTGGTTCTGGATGATCCTAAATAAGAGGACTTACAGTACTTTTCATTGAAGGACTTAATGTTTATTTGTTTTTTTATGTAACTGCTTAATCAAAGCAGTCTCGGTTGGATGGGATCTCTTGAGATCATCTAGTGTAACACCCTGCTCAGGCAATTGAAATCTCTTGATATGTTAGCATGGATAGAAATAGAATTAGGCTTTTTAAGATAGTAAACTGAATGTTGAATAGAGAATAATATTAACAATACCTCGAATTTTGAAGTTGGAAGTGACTACCTTGCTGGATGCATCATACAGATGGACTTTGACAGGAAAAGCAGTGCAGAAGGCTGCTGCAGCCCACTGCCTGGAGTCAGGGTGGTCTTTCTTTGTTGCCACTGTGTCTTTGCTCTGTCTCTTTAGTCTTAGGCTGCACAGGATTGAAACCACCGCTGGTTATATGGGCAGTCAGGCACTGGCCTTGAAGCCAGGTGGCACAGGCTGTCTGGTGTCTGTGTTTCTGAAATAAACTGAAGCAGTTTGCTCAGCTTACCAGGTTGATGTTTTTATAGTATGTAAGTGAAGGTATGTATGCACCTTTTAGAGTGCAGTGTGAGGAGAGAGTTAGTACTGTACTGCAGTACATATTATTAATGAATTCCTTCTTCCTAAATTAAAAATCCACTTTTGTTGTCTCAGAAAACTTGCTTTGCAGCAACATTCCTGTCCACTCCTCACTCAGTGTTGCATATGACCCAGCAGATAACATTGGTCCCTGTCCTAAGGATCTTTACGTGTAAATATTACTCTTGAAGACAAAATCTGAGTGCAAATTGTGCCCTTGGAAGCCTTTTTGCGTTCTAAGTCATTTAAAAAAAAACACTACAGGATGTTTGACAGAGTAAGATTTCAGCAGTATTTGTGGTATAGGTTTGTAGAGAGTGATTTTGAAACATTGGTGTTACACGCTTTTCTTCACAGAGTATACAAAGTATCCATTATTTTCAGAAGAAAATGAAAATAAGCTGAAATGTCCACCTGCTGCCTACAGGGATGGTGCTGTGCTCCTATCCAGCATGGTCATGAACTGGTTGCTGTTGCTGTGCTGTAGAGCAAGCAAGGAATGCACTCAGTAGATCAATCAGATTACTCTCCTTGGTATTGTTTACAATAATTGTTAATTAGTTTCCTAGTATAGTACTTAATTTGTGGTCAAAATAAAATGTACACCAGATGGAGCGAAAATTAATTCTGAAGTAGTAATCTAGTCATATATGTAATTATTCCAGCATTACTCCGTGATGGTGGTGTTTTGGCTGTTTAAACTCCAGCAAAAGATAGATCAAACAGATGACATTGCTTAAATATTATTTGGAGTTTTACTGAGTAAACCATAAACAGTTGATATATGATTGCTTTTTGACCGGCTTCTTCCATGCGTTGTGATGTGATATTGTGTTTAACAGTTTTTCAGCTAGAGACTTACGGTTCAAATTTTAAAGTTGCAGAAAATGTTTGGATGTACATAAAGTGTTACTTCTAATATGTTTCAGCATTTTCATTATGAGTCTTACTTTTCCTTAGTTCTGAAATTTGCTTTTGAAATGTGACATACAGATTGCTTAATATCAAAACATAAAATCTTAAAAATGAAGAAAAAAGATCATGTTTTAAATGTTTGGAAGTTTTGATTTTTCTTTTCTCATACAACTTTAAAGAGGCTCATATACCCCATGGGAAACGTTGAGAAAGCACGAAGTACCTTATCTTTAGAAATTCTATATTCATACTCTTGCCTGTATTTTTACTCCTATGGATGATTTTATGTGGAAGCATTGACGTTACTTCCTTTTATGCTAAGAATCTGATTATTCATGACATTTCATTCTCCCCTGGAATTACAGTAGTTATTATCATAGAATCATAGAATAATCTGTACTGGAAGGGACCCTTGAAGGTCATCTAGTCCAACCCCCCTGCAATGAGCAGGGGCATTTTCAACTAGATCAGGTTGCTCAGAACCACATCCAGCCTGGCCCTGAATGTTTCCAGGGATGGCTTATCTTCCACCACTCTGGCCAAGAGAAATTATCATGATGTTACAAAGACAAAGCTGATGTAGGAAGCATATTCCTAAATGTAAATATATAATTAGTAATTTCAGTGAGTTTCTCAATGTGTTTGAATTTAAGGATGTGCTTAGTAAACTTCTTTGAGTGGCCCACTGTTACTTATTTTGAAATAATCCTACTGAATCTACTGTTCATATAGTAGATACTTAGAAGGCTAAAGAATAAATACATAAATAAATAAAAATTCCATAAACAGGTGCACATATTTTTCTACAGGTTTTCTGTTTAGGATGAAAGATTGCTGAAATGCAAACATTTCTGCAGACTTCTGGGTCTGTAATGGAGCCAGTGGAGACTTTCAGCATGATCTCTGAACAATAAGAATGGCTGAGAGGTGATGAACTTCTTTTATACTGCTGTGCAGACTCTGAGGGGTGTCTCAGTGATGTTCCAAATATTCTGTCACCTTCCTGAATCTGAACATTTCAACACAAAGGTGGTTTAAAAACATTTAATTATTTTTTTTTTTATTTTGAGGTGGAATAAAAATGTAAATATGGTGTAGTTAATTCACATCCTTAACACATTAACAGGATGTTAAGAAGTGTATGGGAGATGCTTAAATGTATGGAAATGACAAAATTGGTTGGGAGACTTTAGTTATGCTTTCCTTTTAAGGGTCTTTAGAAAGCAATGTCTTATTTGCAATCAAGTTGTAATTCCAAACACCAGAAAAGCAGAGTCAGACTATTTTCATAGCTGCTTAGTGTAAGATATAACATTATGCATGATAGAAAGGCCAATTATATAAAAAAATTAAAGAGAACCTACACAGATTTTAGTTTCTACCTTCAAGTAATTTATGTAATAGATATGTTGTTTTTCCTTTGGGTAGGGAGTATATCAAAATCCATTTGTGAAGAGGAGAAAAACATACTACTGAAGTTTATGCAAATGCTGTCACAGGGCAAATGTCCATGTGTGTACTTGCACGCTTTGTCTATATGCAGGAAAAAATACCCACATACAGGTTTTGTTTAGAAACCTTGGATATATATACATAGAGAATTTTCTAGAACTTCAAAAATTATCTGTAATTTATATACATTAGACATTCTAATTCACACTGCAATGTTTGTCTCATTTTCCTTTTCAAAAGCAGCTTCATTAAAGCATCAAGGTTCACAGCGTTTCCTGTCTGATGTTATACTGACATTGTGTTAAAGTGTTGACTCTTTAAATAACACATTTTACAAATGAATGTACAAACAAATAAGGCAACATCAAAGTGGTAGCTATTAATTATACATGAAGATAAAGTAAGTCTTTGATGGTGGACTGGGCCCTCATTTGTCAGACACTGGCATCTAAGATGGCTTGAGGCAGCGGGAGGTATAAGAAAAAATGGGAAATGAAGTAATGAAGTCATGGTGTGGCAAAGTGGATATTGGCTCTCATAGCTGCCCAAACCTTTGGTCACCCAGAATGGGTTCTCTTTGCTCCTATTTAGTTCTTTATGGTCTGTGTAAAGGTAGTTTGTCAGGTGTCTCACTGTTTTACTTCCTCATAAACTTCTCTGTAACTTTTCCTCCTTCCCTTTATGGATTGCCAGAGAGCATCTGAAATATAAGAGGACCATGCACAGAACTCTTCTGTCCATGGAGGCTGAAATGATAGTTCAATGTGACAAACTGGTGTCAGTACGTGTATGTGAAATTAGTCTTGTTTCTCATTCAAAATGTGTAAGTAAGCACAACGTATTTCCTTGAAGTCTGAAAAGTCACTCTCTGAATTAATCTAAGTTTCTTTGATTCTGGTAAGTAAGTTTTCTGTAGATACAATCTCAAAATGTGTTTTAAAGCAAGATTTTTTAAACACTACTGTATATTGGAGAAAGCCCCCCTTTAGTGAAATCCTGTTACAATTTCAGCTTTGCAAGATAAACTCAAAGTAATTGCAATTGGAAACAAATCTGTGCTATATATGCCTTATTTTATGTACTGTTCTTTCTAATGTCTAACTTAAAAATATTGCAAGTTTCTGAATGAAAGATTCATTTCAGGAAGTAATTCTAAACTGAGAAAGTGCAAAATTAATCTATGGCAGAAAAAAAATCAGTAAATAATAGCATCAGCATGTTTGAGCACACGGGACAGGTTTTAATGGTGAGGAAGGGAAATGCCTTCATGGAGTTTGAAAGTCAGAATGCAGAAATCTTGCATGAAAGGAGGAAAAGAAATTATAAACCAATGGACGAAATGGGAAAATCAACACAAGAGCTAAAGAGTCTAGATTTCAAAAGTAGCAATAGGAAAGAAACTATGAGAGGAAATGGCAAAAGAAAAGGTTTTGTGTCATTTGTGAAAAATAAGGAGCTGAACAAAAGCAACTGCTTAAGCACCTGAATCAGCAGACTATCCAGCCGTATGCTCAAATGCATTTTTATTTAACAAAGCACTTCACAGTCAATTAAACAATCACTGAGGTCGGGAGAAATCTTTCCATAACTGCTATAAGAATTAGTTTAATCTCTCAGACTTGGGGTTTGTTTGTTTTTTCATTAAGATTTTTTCATTAAGATGTAGGCTTTCTGTTCCCTTTGTTTATGGGGTTACAGAAAATGAAGCTGAGGAAATGATTATGAAAGATTTTTAAATTTTATAAATAAAATTTTAAATGCATACCCCATGAAGAGCACAGCCTTTGCAATTACTTTCCAAAATGTATTTGAAAGATTTGCATGTAATCAATTGATGCTTTTCTGTTTTGGCAATGCGTCTTAAGAATACAGGTTTTGAATTATTTAGGAGAGAGCATTGGTACAGAGCAAACATCTCATTTGTCTGTGCTCCCCCACCAGTAAAAGGGAGGGTGTCAATTTCATCAGATTTGGAGCTGCAGTAGTTATAGACCAGTAACAGTAAGAGCAAAAATGTCCAAATAATAGAGTCCAGGCCATGCAAACCTGATCACTTTCTTACATAATCAGTTGTATAAAATGTAAAGAGTTGTGTAAAATGTACAGAGTTGCATAAAACGTGCAAATAACTGCACTTGGTTGGGTTGTCATCTCAATTGTTCTGTATTTTGTGTGCAAATTAAAACTGACCTTGTCTTGGGAATCAGGGAATATGGATCTGTGTAGTGGGAACTTTTAGTAAAATATATGGGTTCACTTTGATTGCATCTCTGAAAGAGCAACCCCTTTTTCTGTTTTCTTTTCTTTTTTTAATACATTTTCATTGGTTCTTAATTACCTGGCATGCGAGTCACTGTGTTCTGATTTACCTGGCACAGACTGAGCTGGTTTTGTTCCCAACACTTTGGAATAAAGTGCTGGAGAAGTAGCAACAAGGCTCCTGATTTCAGAGCTCTTGGTAAGTATACTGGTGGATTTACTTTGACTTATTTCCAACATAACTGCTGGAATTTGAAATTAATTTGTTTTAAGAAGTTGTGGATACATGTAGTTTAAGATAATTTCTTTCAGAGTTAAGTGTTTTGTGTGTAGTTCCTGAAGTCCCAAGCAAAGATGAGATTTTTTTCATAGAAGCAAGGTAGTTCAGTGCAGCTGTTTGTTGTGTGGGTTTTCTGAGGTTACTGTCTTTTTAGTAGTCAAGTTGTTTAGAAAAATAGTGTTCTTATGCCTCTGTATGTCTTTCAGATTTATTTCTGTAACCGGTTAAAGTTGATGTTACAATTCAGATTAGAAATATCACAGAAGTTTTTTGTCTTGTCTCTAACTTCGTAGCCTCAAGGGTAGTATTTTATATAATACAATGGATTTACATGTGCACTTGATAATGTTTATTAAGTCAGTTTGGCAAACAACATTTTTGGCGTCAGAGAGCATTTGGGCTCATGTTTGAAAATCTCCTTTTGTTTAGTACACTGTGCATTCTTTATGAGTTCTTCTGTGAAACTGTCTGTGTAGTATGCACATTACAAGGTAGTAGTCTTATAAAATACCTTTTCAAGTATTTTAAATCAAAATGAAGAAACAAAGGGCTACATGAATATGCTAATGGTTTTGGATCAGGTTTCTCAAGAATTGTTTTAACTGTCCCTCAGGTTCCGTGAAATTCACTTGGCTGTTGTCCTGGAATTCCATCAATTTGCTGTCTCTGAAGGCAGCAAGCTACTAGATATTTAAATACTAAATTTTAATTATTACACTTCATAAGCTTTCCTATTTGAATGGCTGTTTTTCTGTTGTATATTGTAAAATCTATTACCACTGTGATTTATACTATGACAGCCTACAGATCTGGATTAATATGTTGCCTTATAACTACACTATTAACTTACTTTCCTCAGTGAGGTGATTAATTATGCATTTCAGCTGGCTGAAATTAAGCCAATGAGTAAAGTATATGGACAGTCTAAAACTGCAGGCTTTTCTAACACACCAAATGATGTGTCTGTAAAACCCTTAGCAGCAGCACAGTGCATGGTAAGAGCATGTAGAAACAAGGCATTTAGAAACTTCCACACACAGGAAAAGGAGTGTAGTAAGGTTACCATGGCATGCAAAAGAAGGGATTTTATTTGCTGAAGAGTCTGGAGGCAAGATATTGCTGATTATTCAGATCTTCTCTCTGTACGAGTGTCAGAACAAAAACTTACTGTTAACGGAAGGCTATGGGAATTGGGATAACCTTTAATTTAGTATCCATTTCTCTGCCATAAGGCGATGCAACACTGAAGAGAGGGAATATGAAAAGCTTTCTATGTTGCCAACAGTTTTTAGTGTAGTATATGTCCTGAGGAAGAAATGGTAACCAGAAGATGCTATAGGAAATTGATGCTTTCTGCACCACTTTTGAAGCAAAAGGACAGTGATATTTCAGCATTTTTTTCCTCTTAGTTAAAATTTGTTCTATTGCTCTATTATATGACTATTAAAATTATTTTTCATGATCGTGATGGTAGCTAAGGTTTTCCTGCCTTCAACAGCACAGACAGTAGAATTCCTGTAGCACAGAGGTGGCTTTCTTTTCAGTCATGCATTGCTACTGCTCCACCTAAGCGCAGCAAACTTCACTTACCTTAAACATACTTTTTGTGTCTGAAGTGTTGGAATCAGTTTATGTTGCCCACTGATATAAAAGACAATCAATATTTTGATTAGTTTCATCTGTGGTTATTTTTCTAGTAAGACTGCTGTATTTTCTGAGTCCACTTGAAAGTGAACCGAAGCAAGGGAGCCTCATGTCTGAGGAACAAGTAAAGGAATGTAATAGAGAAAACAGAGCCAGCCTGTTGTCAGAGCTGAACAGCAGCAGGCAGTGCTCACAAGCAGTACCAAGAAAAATTCTGGTTGAATACATAAGGGTGGAAAAATGTAGCAAGGGGGGGTTAAACACAAGTGTAGTTTGTCCCCAGGGCTTGTGGAATCTCCATCCCTGGAGATTTGAAAAACGTTCCTGAGCAACTTGATCTGGCTTTGCAGTTATCATTTCTTTGATGAAGTGTTTGGATGAGATGACCTTCAGAAGTCCCTCCCCTCTTAAATTATTCTATAATTCTAAGGATATCTGGAGATAAAGTTCTTCAGGAATGCTTAGTTCATTATAGCTGTTCCCAGATAATTCTCTCATGAGACAAACAGTAATCCGTGAGCACCTACATGTTCTTTGGTTAATGAGAACATGATATTAATTTAGGTAAAAAGTAACTTGACATATGAACCCTTTGATGGCTTGGGAACAGTGGGTTGCACTTTTTGAACATAGTTACATTTTAGACTTATCTGCTATTTGTCTGACTGGCAAGGCATACTCAAGAGAAGGGGTCACTTCAGTTTGGATCTGTTGATTTACAAAGTTAAAATGTTCTCCTTTTATTGTGTGGCTTATAGGCTGGTTTTGCATTCAAGTAATCAGAAAACCTGGTTTATGCACTCTGCCTTAACATTTGGATAAGTGAACCAATATGAAGAAACTGATGTTTATGATTTAAACATTTTTTCAAGGTCCGTTTTTTATGTTGAGACTTTAAATAGATCTGTCTTGCACACATTAATCTGTGTCAAAGCTAAGGGTTACCACAAGATGTTTCTGTGTCAAGGCTAAGGGTTACCACAAGATGTTTCTGTGTCTAGTGTCAGCGTATGTATATACTTATGTATAGTGGCTATGAAGATGCATTCTCAAATGTATGAGTTCATAAACTTCGGTTTCCAGTCCATTCTGTGACACTTATCCCAGCTTAAAAAGAAGAAAAAAAACCCCACATTTTTTACAATTTTGAAGGTAAATTTGAAAGTAACCTTCAAAGAGCTGTGAGAAATAACCTTAAAATAGAGTGAAAAAATTACATTTTCTTTACAGATGTATTTCTAAAGAAAGATGGACGCTAATGGGTTTCTTATGTTCATTTTAGATGTTCTAAAATTGTTTAACATAGTTTCCAATTAGTTTTAAAGTTTTTCTCATTAACACCTGTGTGGCATATACCGAGCAAAGCCACTAGATGTCAGTGTTTCTACACAGAGTTTCCTGCAGCTCGGCATCATTAACTGTGCTGAAAAGAGATGTTAAAAGTCCAGTCCAAGTCATCTGAGTCAGGTCTGACTTCTGTGTTACCTGGATGCTCACCTTTATCTCGTGATAAATTAGGATTACTATGTGACAAAAGAGTTATTACTGTCACCATAGCAGCTCCTAAACATCCTGAAGGGATGGAGATTTTAGCTTAATCTGTTTTGTAAAGGGTAAGAATCATATCTTTTTTCATTTAGGTCCACATTTAAATATGTGATGACTGAAATCAGGAGTGCTTTTAAAGTTAGGTATTACCGAAAATAACTGCACTGCATACAACTGTGGAAGATACATTGACAAGCTTTGGAATTTGTGAATTATGTTCGATTTTAATGCATCAGAATTTTAGAGGGGGAAGTTCCTTAAATTTCAGCAGTAAATTAACACACATATTTAAACTTCCGTGGCCTGCTGCTGCAGTTTAACCCCAGCTGGGTTTATGTAATACATGTGATTGAGGATTTTTTTTTTTTCCACAAATTCTCAAACTCCAGGAATTCTTTTTTAAGGTATTTTTGTCACTTTTTTTTGTTGTTGTTGTTGTGTTTTTTGATGTTGTTTTCCATTTGTCAGCAATCTCTTATCATTCCAGTGGACTGTGTAATACTGTGTCTAGGGGACTGTGTCCGATGTGCTGTGTTCTGTGATGTACGAACTACACTTTTTTTGTCTTTTTGAACTAGTATCTACCACCCCTTACTTTAAATCTGATTTCCATTCCTATCCAGCTGTATTTTGTCAAATATACTTGGAATTTTTTCCTAGGCTTTTTCTTGGATTTTTAGCTGTTCTTCCTGAAGTCACAAGCTTTGTGTGACGAAGACTTTTGCCAGTCTTTTTTTCTTAATTCTTTCCGCTAGTATCTTCTTAATCCCTTGTCCATTGTGAATTGTATTTGAAAGAAAGACAGCAGTATCAAAAGTGAGTTCAGAGACTGTTGCTCAGAATAGGGGGTGAGGATGAGTGGAAATTACTTTCTCCACTGAAGAATAGTTGAGAAAAGTTCAATCATTATATATTCAGTACAAATTCAGAGCTCAATCATATATATATTCTGTCAGGGGCCAGCCAGCCTGAAAGGTTCATGTGGCTTTGAATTAATGATAGCACATACTTTTTCTTGTTCACTAAAAATAGGTGGAAGGATGTGGAGAAGTGACTTGGATGTACTAGAAATTCTTGGGGAGCAAATGAAACACATCAGAAGGAATACATGTTTAGTTAGGCCAGATTGGTCTAATATTGGATGTTTGCAATTATTCAGTAAGTGACCTGTCTTTCCAAAAAAAACTTACAAAGGACAAGTCACATTATTTCTATCATGATACCTATGCCTGCCCAAGGTATAAATAACTTAATTTTTTTGAGCATATGTAAACAGAAGTATAGGTCTTATAGTTCTTGAACTTTCCTGACAGCTTATGTGGAGACTAAAACCAGTTCTTAAGCAAGAGCACAGTGTTTAACTACCAAAGCTGCTTCCATAGAAAGTGAGATTTAGGACTTCTCTCTCAGAGTTTACCAGAATTTTTTATTTTTGATATCTAAGTAGGAGTAAGGTGTTAGATTGTATTTTGATATTTTTTTTTTAATCTTTTGAGGTAAGAGCCAGAGAATCAAACTTCCTACCTCCATGTATGCACCATACATGTAAATACTCAACGTATGTAAATGTTAGAGGAGCTGATGGAAATACAGTGTCCCCACGTTTCTATGCCCACATCATTTCTACGGAATCTGCTATAAATCAGGTTTGAAAAGCCCACCAGATCTGATCTATGATGCAGTAATTCTTTCTATATATGATCTGTATTTGAAATTTTGACTTTTGGTAGTTAGCTTTTTAACATTGTGCATATATACACCACTAGAATCATACTTTTGTGTGTTTCCCAGAAAAAACCCCTGTCTAATCACTTGAAAATAGGCTTTACTTACATAAGATCTTCACAAGACCTATTTGTTAAACATCTAACCTCACAACACTGTGTGTGTATACACTGATTTATATGTATAAAACCAAATGTTTCTCAAACTTAACTTTTGGCATTCCAGAGTACTAAGTTTTATACACCTGTTTTAGGAAAGAAGAGCTTCTCATAGTTCTGGTAGCTCAGGTGCATTCTGATACAGTTTGAAGTATGAAAACTCTGCATAGTCTGGGAGTTTATAGATTTATAGGTTAATGAAAACCTCCTGATGTGAAAGCTTTTAAACACTGTGTGTGTGTGACACAGTATGTATTTCAGGCTATTGGTGTGGTTTGGGAAAGTGTCTTTTTCATCTTTCTTTAAAGTTTATATGTTAGACTACTGTGTAGGGAGGTACAGGCTTGCTGTTATGAATACCTGTACATCTGTTTTCCCTTAAAATTTTTGATTTCTTTATCTGGAGGGTTGTAAGTGATACACTGCTTTTTGTCATTGCTAACTAAGAGTACTTTATTAATTTCAAAGTTATAACAAGGAACAATGATTTTCAAGACTACTGATGTGTTATCAACTCCAGATTTAATGATAATGTAATATTTTACTCATCAAAGTAATTGTTGGAGTAAAACAAATTTTCAGGACAAATTCCACACTAGCACAGACATCCCAAGGATTTGCACATGCGATTCTGTCTTTATCTAACAGGGCTTATTTTCAAGTGTTATTTGCAAGATGTTTGCACTCACGCATGCACACACCCATAGAGAGAAACCATCCTTTGTTGTCGGTGAGGGACAAAAGTCTGTTGATATAGCTAATCCTAGGAGTTCACATAGTAATCTGGGATTGATGACTCTGCAAATATGAGGTGGGAAAATCTCAATTACAGACTGTTTCAAACAGCCTCAACGTTTTGATGTGAAAAATTTGGCAAATGAAGAACATGTTCCTGAGTGTTTAGAGATGGATCTTTGGTTTCGTAATGTCTTTTTTTTTCCACTGTTTCATAATTTTCAGAACTTCTAACGAGCCATAGTTAAAAAAAAAGAAAAAAGAGGACCAGTTTGTTTACAGTAATATCCATGTTTGGGTATTTGTACATGTGTATGTTTTTATACATATGTATCTATGTGTAGAAAAGTTTTGGGTTTGCCCCAGTAAATGCTATTATAGATAGAGGTATTGAACATTTTATATAAACTAAGCAGCCCCTGACAGCTGAGTAACTTCTGCTGTAGCCAGAAATATTCCTGTCCAATGGTTATTGAAAGTAGGGAAAGATCTGTGTTGTAGAACACTTGATAGCTATAAAAGCCTTGATTATGAAGTCCTTGAACTGGACTTTTGAGCTAAAAGCAGGGACACACACACAAAACCCAAACCAGAAATGCTACATCAAAAGAAAAAAAGAAAAACAAAAAAGAAAAAAGGGAAAAAAAGGAAAAAAAAAAGAAGAAAATGAAAAAATGAAAAAAAAAAGAAAAGAAAAAAGGAACTGAAGCATAGAGTTTTATTATTAATAGAAGTAAGAAGGAGAAATCTGTGTCACGTTTCTTCTTTAAAAAATGCACATTTTTTAAAAAGATCGGCAAGGCAAAGAATAAGTATGCTTGGGATAGTTAAAAGTGAGGGTCTGCCTTAAACAATCTTTCCCTGTTCTTTTTCCCTTTGCACTTATAACGTACACAACAATGGACACCACCTGAATGCCACTCAGCAGAATGAACTGTGGTGCATGTGTCCCTTGTGCTTTTCTCCCTCTTGCATCTGGAAACAAAGTCTCAGTTTTCTGAAGTAATTTTGTATGGACAAAGCTTCAGTTCTGTTCATGTGAAATTAAAAAATAAAATATAAAGTAATTTATACAACTGAAATGGAAATATAAAAAAAAATATTGCTGTCTGCAAAATTGCGATTGGGAAGACATTTTACTCATGTGATGCTCCTTACACTTTAACTTAAATTGCTTTCTCATTCAGAGATACAAAAACACTTGGAGGAAAGCCACTGTGTCCTTGCTCTATATCGGACAAAGCATTTAAATGCTCTAATAACTTCTAAGGTTCTTCCATGCTCTTATCACTTTGCGTCTCAGCACTTTGTACCGTACACAAGTTACATGATATTATTACAAGATCAGGAGTTACTTGGTGAACTGTCTTTGTTGAGAGAGCCTTTGCTGGATGGACTGCCAAGAGCAAAAAGGAGTAGCCTTGAAGAAGAATAATTGTCTCAAGGGTTTCCGGTACTTTGCCATGTGGAGCTGATAGCTGCAGTTTTCACTACACTTTGAGCTTGTTTACACTTTTGTCTGAGGCTTCTTCTACAGACAGAATATGTATATATTCAGCAGGATTTATTGCTACCTGATGTTCTGCATTTTCTACATAAATAAGCTTTTTGCTGTCATTTAGAAGACAGAGCATTGATGGACTAAAACAAGTTTGCTAGCCCCAGTGTTGCTGAGGACTTCACATCTTCCATCAGCAGCCAGAAAAGATCTAGAAGAGGCAAGGCTTGGCAGGGAAATGCCTGCTCCTCTGGGCACTTCCTGCTTATATTAGCATAGCCCAGCCTGTATTGCACACACACCCAGTAATACCTCATTTTGCCACTGGACTGAGGCCAAAAGCACAAGCATTACAGTGAATATAAAGCGAGAGGTTACTGGAAAGAATCACAAACTAACATGAGACTGGACCAAATTCTTCACAAAGAGCAGAAAATGTGATCCTTGAAATAAACAGTTCTTACATTTCGTGTAGCTGTTTATATGATTGAGCATTTAATAAGTGTCTTTATTGAGTATAGTTAGACAGCAGCTGCAGAAATCTGAAGTGCTTCTGTTCATTGTTTCTTTTTTCTGTGTAGTTTTGGAGCTACAAAATCTCTGAAGAGAACTGAAGACTGACAGAGAGCCGGACGATTCCTCAACTGTGCACTCTTCTAAAAGAGAAACTGCTTTTGAGGGCTGGGAAAGATGACAGGAGGGAAAAGGAAAAGAAATGCAGTCTGCAGGAAGATTCAGGCTGTTCGCTTTGAAGATATCAAAATCTGGTGTATGAGAAGGCTGCCCATCTTGAAATGGATGCCTGTCTACAATTGGAAGGAAAATTTGATTCCTGATACCGTTTCTGGGATGATGCTAGCCATTCAACAGGTGACTCAAGGTACAGTGGACTCATTTCAAATTCATATTTTTGAACCTGGTTATGCTGGATTTCTCTTCTTTCTCTCTCTTTTTTTTCCTTGTTTAATATTATTGTAAAGCCTTGATCAAAGCAAAGACATTCTTGTATACCTAATGTTGATTTAATCTAAATAAAAATATAAGCAAAAATGCATAGTCTTAATTTAGTGCATATAGAGTCTGTTCAAGTATGTATAGAAGCACCTTGTGCTATTGTAGCTAATTTCTGTGAGCTGGAACTTTACTATATATCCCATCACCCTGACAATTTTTTGAAGACAATACAGAAGGTAAGAGAGCAGTAAGTCTATTCACACAGTGTATGGTTGTATGTATTGTGTTTTATCAGATAAATGACCACCTTTTTCACTATTTTATCTAGAAAACAAAATATATCTACATGCTAATTGCATTATAAAACATTCTGTTCTGGATAAAAACATTGGCATTATACTATTACCTGTGGAAGCCCAGAGCCCAACAGGAGAGTGTGCATAAGGGTGCTCTGCCAGAGATATTACCCATGGAGAGGATCTGCCTGCATCTGCAGCTTGTGTGCTTTAGCTCCTTTGTTGATTTAATGCTATTTTACATTACCTACTGTTTCTTTTTTCAAGAAACAATACAAAGTAGGGGTGGAGTTAGACTCTGTTTGGCAGCTTAAAGAAAAAGGAAAAACTCCCCAAAACAGAAGTCTGCACAATGACCTGCAAAAACTTTAAGTCCTAGTAATGTGGGTTTGTAAAGTCATGATTGCTGCTGAGAAAGAAACACTTTTCTCATTTTTTGATGTCTTTGATAGTGTCACCTTCATTTGGCAGTATTTTATATTTGCCTCAGGCAAATCCGGCTTTTTATCTGCCTCAGATGGACTTGAATTCCTTCCCTTATGTAAACCATACATAATTATTTCCTAACAATTTCCCATCTTAGCTATGCTTAACTATTATTCTTTTTTTTTTTTCATTTGTAAAAACTCCTTTAACTGAATTATGCTGGAGCTGGAAACAACTGATTTGTGTATTTGTGCTTTAAAGTAATTGGGAACATCTGCACTGGCATGATTTAAGAACCTGAATGCTGTAAGACTGCAAAGTATCTAATTTCACTGGTATGTGTGTATACAACAATTGTAATTAAAAAGCTACTAATAACAGTATGCTGAAATTCTTTAAAAATATTAAGTTAAACAGCAGTTCTTGAACTGCTGCTAGTTTTAGCCAGGATTTTCTTGTTTGAGCCTTGTGTACCAAGAAGTAACTTAGTGTAATAGATAAATTCAAGAAGATCCCATGAAGACATAAAATAATGGCACTGTTTTTCTAGGTTATTACCAAGTACTCTAGAAACAATTTTATCCTTATTTTATGCTGTTTAAAAACAAACATGTTGAAGCTGTTCCATCCTGCTGAACTGTTTTTTCTTTCTCTTCTTTATGACTTTTCAAAATTTTAGAATAATTTTAAAGGATGGAAAAATAGATGAGTTAGATACTAAAACATTTTGTTGTATTTGTGTTGCTTTAACTTGAACACAACTTATTTGTTTGAACCCTGCTTGCACAGTTCCTTTCCTAGTTTCATAAGCCTTCCAGTTACCATCACTATCCTTTAATGCTTTCAAGGAGAGGGTTATGCAAGAAAATAAAGTCTCATTTATTATATAGAATAAAGGGAAAATGCCCTCAGTTTTGAGGTCTTACTGTGTCTGTCTCCTTCCACCCACAAAGTGAACCAAGAAGTTTTGTAATTAAAAGACAGGCAGAAATTCTAAAAATGGTAGGAAAAAATTAGTGACGAGTGATAACTGACATGCAGAGCACAGCGTCATTTGGTGTTGCAACAGCATGTTTAAGTAAATTCAAGTGTATGGAAATAAACCTGAGTTATGGAACTATATGGAAAAGTGTGCAGTTGTATTTGTATGTAACAATTACTTGAGTGATGAAAGTTGCATACTCCGAGGTAGAGAGCAGTCCAGTAGCTTGAGAATAATTCAGAAAAGTCTTCCAACTGAGCTGTGTTTTTCACTGTTTTGCTGCTGTAAGATTTCTTACTTATGTGGCATTGGCCATATTCAGACTATTCAGGCTGGCAGCTATTTTAATCTACTGTAATGTACCTAATCTTTAGATTACATAGCTGTCTGCCTTTTGTAAAGGGAGGAAGTAAAAAGGAAAGTCACAGTCCTTGGTGTGTTGTAGTGAATGCAACAAAGATAATCCTCATAACTGCTCCTCGCAGAATTTTCTGATTTTTTTTTTTTTCCTGGAGAATTCATATACAACAGCAGGTTTTGGTGTCTGTCTTATAAGCGACAAAAACAAAAGAGCAAATCAATACAAATATAGCAGTCAATGTATGCGAATAATATTTGCTCCCAAGAAGTCTTTTATAAAGGTATTGTGTAGGTCAGAATAGCTGTTCCTATGCCATCTTTCATTTTGGATGAAGTTCTAAAGAGCTACTACCATTCCTCTTGTCATGGTTAAAATTATTAGTTTCTAAATGTTACTTAAGCCTTCAAACTCTTGTAAGATACCTTCAAGTATGCTACCTTAAAATTGAACCACTTGAGCTCATATATCAGCTCATGTTTAAATGTCCTCCATCATAACACACATAAACTAGAAGCTATGTTCTATGGTGATAGAGTCTAGGAATTGCATGCAAAAAAGGCATGCTACCTGGGTATTTAATTGTTTTGACTTCCATGTACAGTGTGTAAGAAATGGATCTTTAAAAGATTAGGTGTTACTTTGCCTAACACTGAACTAAGGTAAAGCCATATGCTTCAATGCCTAAGGTGTTATCCTTACTCTTTCACAATATTATCTAATAAAGAACACAATAATTATCAAAGAATCCATAACAAATTATGTAATAACTTCTGAAGAGTACATTTTTTGATAATTCTTTTCAAATGCTTTTGAAAGTTGTTTAAAACATGCCCAAGTCTTATTTAACCATTCAGAGGGATCCATTGATCATTACTGGGATGAGAGAGAGGAGGCTGAGTGCAGGGAGGTGGGAAGGAAAAGCATGGGATTATCATTATCTGCTTCTTGGCACTTATCATGAAAGAGTCATTGCTGAAACCAAGCAGGCATTCTCCAAGAGTTCCTATAGTTGTTTCGTTGTCTGCTAAAAATGCCAAATTAATCTAAACTCATGAGTCCCAAAATTCAGTGCTGAACTCTGTCCTATTTATTTTCTGAGGCAATACTTGTATTGTCTCTGATTCCACAGAAGATGGAGAAAGTGTAAGATATAATGATGTTCATACAATTTTTTTAAATGGCCAGCTGAAACAGACCCTACAATGATCATATAAGCACATACCCTGTTAGACATTTGGTAATCTGTGTAAAAAAAAAAAAAAAAAAAGAAAATTTCTTTCAAATGCTCCAATTGCTGGAAATATTTGGTTGGAACTTGTACTCTTTCAAATTGCAAAGCCACAAGTCAAAACCAGTGAAAGAAACTAGGCTCATTAGTTCCACCCATCATCTAATATCAGTTCCAACTACCATTTAATACAGAGCTCAGCATCTATTTTTTTTCCAGACATAAAATCCTTATTCTTACTCTGATACCTAAGGTTGAAAAATAACCTTCAAATCTAAAGTGAGCTTTCTCATCCAGTTTTGAAGTTTGCCATATATTTTCACAGTTAAGAAATCTGAGCTCTCATGCTTTGGTAACCACTACTTAATTCTTCTGTTTCTCAAAACTCTGTTATTGATAGGCTAGAACAAGATGCCTCTAAATTAACAAATAAATATTTACTTTTTTTCTTGGAATAGTACTTTGCTGTTCTATTCCCTTTTCTTTTAAAACTTATTAATACCCCATCAACAGTTGTCATATGAAGGCTTAACTTTCCATTTCATTCTGTGTTCCTCATTCATAGACACAAATTCAATTGCTAACAGGGGATTGGCTCTGCTGTAGACTCTGATGACATAGACATCAAAACTTAGGTGATATGTGTCTCAGCCTTTATATCTGTGGCATTATGAGTAATAAACAGTTCATGTTCAACATGGTTAAAGGCAGGTCTTCCTGATTTCTGTAACTCCTCTATTGACCTGTCACAACTATACCAGAATTCTTCTTGTAGCTTTTTTGTATGACCTGAACACCACGTACTTGTATGAGAAGCATACTTCAATCAAGCTATGTCTGAATTTTTCTCACTTATCTTGCATGATAATATTAAGATGCATTATGGTGCTGTTTTTCCAGACAGCTAAATCTCATAAAGTTGTCAGTGTGTTTTTTCCTCAGTCTTCTGAACATGTGCTACAGGCCTTTAATATTTCTTCAGAATGCAGCTGCTTATCTCATTTTCAAAGTCTGTGGTAACTTTTTGTTGCAACAAGCAGGTTATTCATGTTTATTTTCAAGGCCTTTCATAGATGATCTTTCTTGGCATCATTTTTTCATTACCAAGCTGCAGATCTATCTCTCATTAATTCATTTTTCTAGTCTTCATTCTCTAATCTTGTCTTTTCAAACAAATAGTTTTGTGCCTTCTCTCAGAATTTTAATTATGCAATATGTGTCTCTAGATACATCACATGTCAGTGTTTGCTTTTACATTGATGTTTAGAATGTGTTTCTTTATGGTATGTTTGTTTGTGTTTGTTTGTTTGTTTTGATGTTTTGTTTGTGGGTTTTTTTTTTTTTCCTGGGCAGAACTATATAGCCTGGCTATGAAGACTGGCATCTAAAAGTCATATAAGTAGTGCTGCAGCCCATCAGTAAGCTTCTCTCACTGTCATGGACTATAGAAAAGTCTAAGTTCATCTGAAATGGTCTATGTAAATATAACCTCTGTTATGCAGCTGAGTTTTTCACCAGAGAAATTATCCCCAAACTTAGTCTATATTAATTATTGTCCATAACTTATTTACGTATGTCAGTTCTCCATATACTTAAGGGAGACAGATGTATCTGAAGTATTTTGGTTAGGACATTAAATAATGTGAAAATTAAGTACTCTGCTTAACACCTGGCACACCTAACATTCTTTCTGGATGCAAATTCCTAAGGTAGGTACCCAGCTTCAGACAATGGCAACCCTTCCACCCAAAGCTTCTTCCAAGATCTCACTTGAGGTTTTGATAATTATAATCCTCTTCTGTGAACCATTAACAACCAGAGAGACTCCTGCTTAGAAAATACATGACTTAATTTCTATTTGTCATTCACTGGGTGATGATAATACTTGCACCTGCACTTTTCATTGCAACATCTTGGAGCTCTTTTTCTATCCCATAATAGAAAAGTATATGGAGAGAGAAATCAGAAACACTAAAGTTCTTTTGCTTGTAACACAGAAATGGCTTATGCAATACTGTATTGACAGCATATGGTTTCGATTGTTTGCAACTAATATGAATGTCCAGCATCACAACTGAGTTAAATCCTTCCAAAAAAGCCCAAACCCATTAATGTTTTTTCTGCCTTAGAAAAAAAAGGACAAAACAAAGATATGGTACTTTCTGCTGAAGTATTTGGCCTAAACTGAAGCCTCAGTACAAAATTAGAAGTTTGTCTCGGTTTTCCTGAAGGATGATTACTTAGCCCATGTGGGAAATGGTTAACCACATGGTTATGTAGCTGAGATTAAACACAGCAAATCAAACACACTCAGATCAAAGGATGAGATGGGCAATTGTCATCTCAGAATTCTGAAATAATAGGTAGGTGGCATTGCATATCCAGCAACAAGTACCTCTGACGATTTTGTCAAATTTGGAATGATATTCTGTGACTGCATCATATTGAGTATTGTGTTGTATCCAAGCTACAAGTCTGTATTGCAGATGAGGGTAGATTTAGATTAAACATTAGAAAGAAATTCTTTACTATGAGGGTGGTGAGACACTAGACCAGATTGCCCAGAGAAATTATGGCTGCCCCATCCCTGGCAGTGTTCAAATCCAAGTTGGATGGGGCTTTGAACAACATAGCTTAGTGAAAGGTGCCCCTTTGTCCAGTGCCCCCTCCATGGACAAAGTGGTTGGAACTCTGTGATCTTTAAGGTCCCTTCCAACTCTAACCATTCTATAATCCTATGAGGGAATGGACCAGATGTCAGCAATAGAGATGTATTTCCCTTTAATGATCATGAAATAACATTTGCATGTATAGCAATAAAGGATACCAGAGTGACTGGTTCTGCTACCAAATTCTGAAGGAAGGCTCTAGGACAGGTGAGTTTTGCTTCAGGTTAATATATGTATTATAAAGACAGCTCTGTTGATGTTTTCAGGTAGGGCTAGCTTTAATGATCTGCTGGAAAATAATCAGACTATTTGGGAAAAAATGGTTTTTCAGGTGGGTTAAGAGCTGTAAAGAAGCTGATGACCACAAGTAGTGCTGAGTTTTGATCCATTGTCTGAAATATACTGTGTAATTTTGGTTGTCTCTGTTCATGGATGATTATTTCAAACTTCAGTATGAGAAGGAAAGGCTATGAGAAGGATTCGAAAAACAAAGATTATATTTTGGAGAAGATTTAAATGGCTTGGACAGGTTAATTAAAACCTGAGAAGGTTTTTCCTTATCAAGAAAGGCATTTAAAGTAAAAGACAGTTTCAGCACATGAAAAAATGAGCATAAAGCAGCATGAAAACATTTAGACTTAAAATTGAAAGTAGTTCTAAAAATATTCCATTAAAATATTTGGATATGAAAGTGTATCTCCTTATCTCACATAATTCCATTCATAGCTGTACTGAATTATGTTTGCCTGACATAAGAAGGAACAGAACACAGTGCACAAGGGGGGTCCCTCATGAGTTTGTTTCCTTTCAGTATCTGCTGCTGCTGAAAACAAATGGACAGTATTGAGCAATGGTCTACCTATTAATGAGTTAAGACAAATGTGTGGGTTTTTTTCGAACTAAAATGCTCTCACTGATTGAGTCTACATCTAGCTAAGTTCGTGGTGTTTGGCTGGATTCATAAACATTATGTTATTTGTTTTGAAATAAACATCTGTCCATGTGCTATACTGCATACACTCAAAAGTTGCTTGTGTGAAAGCATGATGGTATGGGATCTGGACTTTCAAATTTCTCAGGTTTGGGACTATGGCAGTATTCTTTTTTAAGGAACATATTTTTTTTGTAGTCAGCTAGCACATGGATACACTTCATATAGAATTTATATATAGTGCTATATATTTTCTGCCTTTCCAATGACCTATCATAAACAAGAAATGCTTTGGCTCAAGTAGGTTTTGGTGGGTTGTTTTTCTTTTGGGGGTTGGAGGGCCCTTGAGACATATTTCCTCTAAAAGTGAAATATGTAGATGGCATCTGATTAAATCAGTATTGCTATTCCTGCCAACTTCTTTTTTCATTCTGCAAGCCCAATAATAACTCTCTGAGGACTGGTGTGCTTTGTATGTTTTAATTAAAGTTAATTTCATCTTGAGCTGGATTTATTGCTGAACAACTAATTCTTTAACACTGGCTGGAGACCTTGGTGTTAAAAAAACGATCTATACTGCCTTCATGCATTCCGGAACTGGTGCCCAGTGTTTTGTAAGGCATGATGCCAAAACCTTATACATTTCTTTTTTTCTTAGCTTTTCATGGAGGAACCCCAGCTGTGTCTTCTCAAGGATTATAGTTGCAGGTTGGTTTTTTTTGTTCAGGTTCTGACCATAAATGTAGACATAAATATACCCTGAGCAGACTAACTGGAGCTAATAATTTTATTAAGTGGTAGAGCTGTCTTGTAAATATATATCTGGCATACAAATAATATGTGTAGATGAAATTGAATAAGAACACTTGGAAACAAAGCCAGAAAAATCTCCTAAAGAATGCATTGGAGAATCCACGTAGTTCATAAATGATTTGTGGAAGAGAGTGTCCAGCTGAGCTTTGTTATAGTTCTCCCATACAATGAATAATGATATAAGCTGGTTACGAAATGTAACATGTTAGTAAGTAAGTTAGGGAAATGTTTCATATTTATACACCTTTGCAGCAGAGAAAGGCACTGATGCTGCTGTGTATGAAATATTTAATTACTGATGTCTATTAAGCTTCTTACAAGTTACACATGTGCTAATACAGACGTGTCTGACAGACTACTACAAATGTGAATTCAGCTTCTGAATGACCTCTGAATCCTTTGGAGCCTAATGTCTCGGTACACTTGTGTTAGTACGACCAGACAAACTGTGCAGATGTCCAATCCCTGTGCCGTAGCATGCCTGAGCACCATGGACAGAGACTGACAAAGCTAGGAAAGGCTTATTTCCTGAAGGAAAAAAAAGAAATTACTTCACCTGTATTTGATCAGGTCAGAGAGATCAGGAAAACTCTTAATGCTGAGATCCTTGCCTATCAATTTGTCAAAATGGATGCCTTTTTTATGGATTTTTAAAGTTCAGTTCATATTGAGTAAAGCCTGACATCAGTCATGACTGGGGTTTGCTTCTCTACATTGTTAATGCTTCTCAAAAGACTACCTCATAGTTACCTGGTTGCCAGAATCTTAAGGGTTTCATTCTGTTTATTCTTACTCAGATGCAGAGGAATTTCTCAATAATCTACTCTCAAATACCTCTTTATTTTTATTTTGGAGGTGACCAGATTCTTCAGGTACTATAGCTGAACAGTGTAGAGTAGTTCATAAAATTCTCTATGTAATAGTTTATAAAATATTTGTGGTGTTCAAATATTGTGTCAAATTCATTCCAAAGAGTTTTGAACATTTAATGTTTGATTGTCTGTCAAGAATCATATTTTTTGCAGAAATACCATAAAAAAACCAGAAAATAGTAGGTTAAGGTTTTTGTTTGTTTGTTTGTTTGTTTTGTTTTGTTTTTGTTTCTGTCTGTTTTTGGTTGTATGCAAGCTTTTTTATGTACCAAGGGTCAAGCTATCTCAAACAGACAATTCACATATGGGTCATGCACTCCACTTCTTTCTTCTATCATAATACTTGCATATCCTGTCTTTTGAATATCCAGATGTAATGTCAGGATCTGAAGATCTGAAAAGTGGCAGAATAGAGCAGTCCTTTCTCAAACATATCTTCCATATAATGGTCAGATGGTATACTGGGAGAGCTAAATTTCAGATACTGTGAAATACTGTGAATTCAGGTATCATGACTAACCCAGATGTCAAAGAACCTTCTAGAACTGCAGGGTTTTATGAGAAAATTGTCATTAAATATATATATATTTTTTTCCTCTGGTGTTTTGCTCCTTCAGTAAAAGTTAGCTACCATGGCCCTAGAAATTAAAGTTTGTGATATGAATCACTGAGTGTCTGATTTGTTGGTTCTTCAAGAAAGATTGATAGGAGACTCATTAAATATGTGTTAATTCTACATTTTTAGGAATCTACAGGAAATACCTTTCTTACTATGTGATTCAACTTTGTAACTGAATTGTCTTTTTCTTAAGCACTGGAGTCGTTACAATTGCAGATAGCATTTTGAGTGGAATAAGATATACTAGTGTGTCCTGGATTCAGAAGTAGCAGTCAGGTTTTCTCCTTCTTAGTAGCTGGTGCAGTGCTGTATTTTTTACTTTCAGCCTGGGAACAGCGCTGATAACACCGATGTTTTTAGTTACTGCTCAAATGTTTGGTCTGACCAAGGACTTTCTGAGTCTCATGCTCTGCCAGGGAGGAGGGGAAGCCAGGAGGAAGCAGAGACAGGACACCTGACCCAAACTAGCCAAAGAGGTATTCCATACAACAGCACATCATCCCCAGGATGTAAACTGGGAGTCACCTGGAAGGGCTAGTTCACTGCTTGATTAGGCTGTGTATCAACGAGTGGTATTGTATTCTCTTCCCTTGTTATTTCCCTTATCAGTATTATTATTATTGGTGGCAGCAGTAGTGGTTTGTGTTATACCTTAGTTACTGGACTGTTCTTAACTCAACCCGTGGGAGTTACATTCTTTAGATTCTTCTCGCCGTCCCTCCTGAAATGGGGTGGGGGAAGAAAGGGGGGAAGTGAACAAGAGGGCTGTGTGGCTCTGATTTACAGCCTGGGCTTAAACCACGACACTAGTGACACTTCGGGTTCCCTATACTTGAGGCCTGGCTGTACTGTTATAGTCACATTTAAGAATAAAAAGTTACCAAAACAAAAAGTAATTTGAAGATACACTCTACTAGAAAAACTTGCAAATTTATAGTTTTCATAGTAAATAATGAATGATACAAATTTTGAAATTCCTCAAATTAATTATAGACTTACTAATTTTCCTGCTTCTTCACTTGTATTTCTGGTTTGCATGTTGTATTTCCAAAAGACATGGTATAGGTTTCTTCAGGTCATATATATGTATCCTGAGTGTTTTTCCACATGCAGGAAGTTGTTAGGTAGTTGACCATACTCTGGTGACTCATAGATCCTTCTACGGAAAATATTTTTTATTGCTATAGTTATGGTGCTAGGTTAATGAGCAGAAGCTATCAATTTAAACTGAGACCTTTCTCTTGTGGTAGGATGTGGCCTTGTTTCTATTTGTATCAAGTTAGTTATTTTATAGTTATCTGCATTTGACATTTACTGACAGTATTACAACATCTCAGTGTGGCATGCCAGAGGATTGTTATGCATCTCATGGTAGTCAGAGAGCACAGTTTTCAATGACAGTGTGTCGCTCAATATTATCTTATGATAAGGAGCTAGTTAAAACAAAGAACCACAATGTTATTGTACTGTATCTGAACTTACTGGTAATTTTTTGTTTGTATTTCTTTCCATGGAATTTGTATTCTTGTTTGAAAACCTTAATGTCACTATCATAGAGGCTTCTCCATATTACCAGTGAAGATTAGGGGGGATCCTTATTTTATGATCTATTTCTTTTAGTATTATTACTGTTGGGAATGAAAAAACTAAAATAATGTTTCCTGTCTTTTGGCTATGTCTTGAGCATATGGAATACGTTGTAGCAAAGTTTAATAAAAATAATGAAATAAGCTGAAATATGCTACTAATAATATCTTTAAAGGTATCTGAACTTTTTGAACATTATATGCCTCATCAGAAAGCCTGAAGTTTTTGCTAATCCTGTTTTATAATGCCTTTCTGCACTTGCACACTATTGACATGCTTCAGTAATGGAAGCATAAAGCTAACAGGACTGATAATGACCTGCCTTGCCCAGCAAATGCCCCGCATCCAACAGGAACTTTGCTTTACTCACAGACTTGCTGATGAGGAATAGCTCTTCTTTACGGCAGAATATCTAAACATAGATCTGACCCTTGTTTTTTTCAGGTCTGGAGTATCTGTGTGAGCGGTATTCTAACATTGAATTAATTACAAAGTTTTGTTTGGTTGAGTTTTTTTTGTTCATTATTATATTAATTATATTATATTACAATGGAAGAGCATTTCAATGTTGAACAAGCCTTAAAAGTCTTTCTCCTTTTTTCTATATTTTTAACTCCATGCTCACTTTTGACTGGATAGGGCCATGCAGTTCTCTCCTGTGCTGTTTTTGTTCTCCTCAGACAGACCCTTCTGTGTTGCTTTTGTGTCAGAATCTTCTTTTACATCTATTGATCATGTGAACATGGATGTGGAACTATAATTTCAAAGATCTTTCTGGGTCCTGATAATGGTGTGCTAGGAGAAAAAAGCAGAAGTGATGATTGGTATATATGCTAATTGAAAAGCAAAAGAACAGTGAAGTCCATTTCTGTTTAAAAGGCATCAAATTTGTAAAACAGACATGTTGAAATATGTCTTCTCTCCAATTCACAACTGATAGTGCTACTTTGCTGAGCACAGTGTTGATGAAGATGACCTGTGAAAGATCCATCTCAGCAAAATCTTCACTGTGATGTTTTCTTGAGAACAGGTGAACTGCTTGGCCTTGTCTGCTTCACAGGGAACTTGACACTTCTGGCCTCTTGGTATTTTATTGCCTTCTGCTGCCATGTGCTCTTTGTTACAGACTCAAATGCCAATTCAAGAAGAGAGCTCTTGAATTAAAATATTCAGAATTGCCACTTAAAGCATCTAAGTAAAGATATTCTTTGCGCTCTCCATATTATTAAAACCCCATACACCAGCGTTTCAGGTAAAAAATGCTTTCTGGAGCAGCCAGGAAAGTCTGGTGGGAACAGTTCACCCCATACATTTAATTTTCTTTAAAGATTTCAAATGTATGCAGAAAGCATCTTTGTTTCATTTGTCTGAATCACCTCTGCCACAGATCATCCATGGTCATTCTCCCAATACCCATGCTATCTTGGACTGGTCACTCAGGTCAACCAAGGATGGAACTCAGGCACCTTATGTGTTACACAAGCCAATTCTGTCTTCCTTACTGCATAACAAGGTATTCACCAGGATTTACGGAACAACTCTGCTGGGCAATTCTTCCTACTCTTAGCTTCTAGGAGTAAAAACTGTGAAAGGGCAGTGGAACCTGCTGGTCAGAAGCATACTTTATTCCTTCTGCTGGCTTGCAATAGTTCAGTGCAGACTTGCTTGTTATTTTAGGTATCTAAACATGAACAGCAATCAAAGCTGTTGCTTTGCAAGAATGTCTCTGTTAAAGGTTGATTTCTTGGCATATTCTGAGAATTTCTGAAGAAAAGATGGGTGCTGTCCTCCTGTCCTTTATAGCTGAGCAATGAAGGTGGCTAGTAAGGCTGTAAAGTTAAATCCTAACCAATTTAGCTCAACATGAAAGTCAAGTACATTCCATTTCTGGACTGAGAACTTTATGTAATGAAAAAAAATGCTAATATCTAAAGGAATAAAAAAAAAAAAAACAGGCACCTAAAGACAATGAACCCTGTAATATTATTTTGTTTAAGAAGAAAGCAGACTGAAGGGGCTCCATCCAAACCAAAATTGCAGTTTTTGAACTGTTTGTAAGAAAAAAACATCTGACCGCCTGAAGCCCTGGCAGTCTCAAATTCATGTTTGTGAGGGTGGCGGTAAAATGGCTCTGACTCCTCCCATGAGGACTGGTTGTTAGAAAAGCACTGATGGAGACAACCTGGAACCATGGTAGCTGGTGCTATAGGTTGGATCTATGACGCATTTGTTTCTCCTGCTGAACTCAGGAGAAAGTGTGAGGATTTTGATGGCAGATAGTAGATGAAAAATATTCCACAGTTCTTCCTGAGCCTAATTATACAGTAGCTGACTTATGGTTTAGGTTTTTGTAAATGAAGGTGGGTTTTTCCCCTGCTTTCAATAAAATTGTAGCTGTTTCCTCATTTAAAAAAAAAATTGAATGCAGAACAGTTTTATCTTCATATACTGAAGTAATTCCATTTAATTTTCTATAGGGCTGGCCTTTGCTATTCTGTCTTCAGTCCATCCAGTTTTTGGTTTATATGGCTCTTTCTTCCCTGTCATTATTTATGCCATATTTGGGATGGGACATCATGTTGCAACAGGTAAGTGTCTATTTGCTAATAACACTTTCAGAAATAAGAAATTGAAAAGTGAACATTTTTGTTGTTGTTATAAGATCAGTGGAAGGGAAATTATCTAACACTAAACAGAAATAAGATTTTTTTTTGCTACTTTTTACAACTTTTTTCCAGCTTAAGTACTTCAAAGAGCCTCATTAAGAATATGTAGCAGTTATTCCTGCCATTATAATTTAATATTGCATTGACACTCCCTTTGTAAATGTAGTTTATTAAGGGCTTTTGTATTTTAACTCTACTTTAGAAATCTGCTTTAGGCTAAGATTTTAACAGAGGGCGCAGCCAACAAGCTGTACGCAAGCAGGAATGAAAAAGTCCCAACTGCTTCTTAAACCATAGAAAACACACATTACTTCTCACCTGTCTAAAACACAAACCTTTCATTTTTCACAAAAGAAGCTTTCTGTGCCTATTGCCTTCTATTTTGTTAAAGCTACAGATTCCTCCAGTGAGTTCAATACAACCCCTCTCCACTTGCAGAGTAATTGGGAAGGCAACAAAAGTAGCTACAAGAATTGAATGACTGATTCCCTAATAGGTTGGCAAATGTTCTGTTTCTGACTCCAAGAAACTAAATTATAGATGGAAGTGGTGTGCAGAAATGGGCACTTGGTGGCCTCTGAAGTTTGCAGGAAGTATGAGGCAGGCCCATAATAACACAGAGCAGGACTGCCTAAAGAGAAGCAGCCTCTGGTTGTCAGAATATTTAAGTAGAAGGAAGTACGTTTTCCCTTTGGAGGACAAAAGCTCCTGAAAGGAAAAAAGATAGTTCTGGGTAGTCACTCACAAAATGAAATGCAGAATCTGATTGCTTGAGTGTAGATACTTTAGTTTATGCAGTGATTTAGTAAGAAGTTAGCCACATATTTTGAACACCTTTTTTGTTAAAAAAAACCAAACAGTTAAAATATTATTACTATTTTAAAAACAGTTTAAAAAATAGTTTACATATAATTTAAAAAAATTAAAATATTTTAAAATGTTAAAAATGCTGAACAGCTATAAATTTTCTTAGAGCAACAGGAAAGATGAAAGTTTATTTTCCTTAAAGGCCCAGAAAGTATTTGAATCTTTTAATAGGTGAGAAGGATCTGGATGCTGTTAGTGACCTGATGCTGTAATGAGTTTTGGGATGTATTCAGCTTATGTGAAAAGGGAAGCATTAAAAAAGTGAAAATTTAGAATTTGGAAAATAACTTTGACTCTTGAGTAGATACTTATTAGTATACGTATTAAAAGATAATTCTGTATTAAAAAACTGTTTCAGAACGGAATGATTTACACTGTATTTTCAGCAGTTTATTAGTGTAAGATTATTAGGAAGACAAGAATCCATCTTATGATCATACGTAAGAAAACAGATAAGTATCTGGCTGACAAATTCTGGTAATGAAACTAGATGATAAAATGGGTAAGTAAAGGTGTTCAGTGTGATGCTTTATCCTTGGGAGGGAATACAATTCAGAGAATTATTTACTGCATCCCATAGCTCCATGGTTGTAGATTCCTGCAGTCCTTGGTGTGAAAACTTGTTCCTTTCATGTATGCCTGTTCCAGAATTGAATCTTAAGAATTAAAGAAAGGCAACAAAGCAGTTCTCCTGCACTCATGAAGGATTTTTTTATTTAATAAATGTGTGAGACATGCTGTTCCTTTCTGTAGAAATGTCTCATGCACTTGTCCTACCAACCTTGCTTAAGGCATCCTGGTGTGCAGGCTGAACTGGAGCTATACTGTCTGCCTCACATCCTCAAATACTCTGTAATTCCTCATATACGTTGGTGACACAGAACAGTGCTTTTCATATGTAGAGAGGTTATGAAATTGCCCTGTGTTAGCAAAGTCAACCATCTTTATATGAAATGAAAAACTAATCAGTGGCCCAGTTCTGTCAACTTTTACTCACTTGAAATGTCTCTTCTGTGAGAAAGTTGATCTACTTTAAAAGATTGCTCATCTGAACATCTAACATCTGACCTACCCCTTTTTCTTGACTGTTTGTGGTAGAATTGATCTTGGAACATCCTCTGCAACAGCTTTATCTGTCATAATATCACATATAGGTCTTTGATTTCAGGTAGAATTATATGTAAACTCTTTTTAAGTCCAATTTTATGTAAACTGGGTTTTGTCTGTTATATTTGGGGTTTGTTTTGGTTTGGTTTTGTTTGTTTGTTTTTAAGTAAAAATGAGCGAATGAGTTTGAAAGAAAAAAAAAGAATAATCTGAAAAGTAGAATACCTACAACAATCCTGAGCATTTTATGGAAAAAAAACCCAAAACCCTAGGGGAACTGTCACAGGGAAGAATTTGGCACTTGTAGAGTGGAAAGCTTAGCTAAATGAGGTGAGCAGAAAAGCCATGAAATGGCAGGTCAAACATATGCAGGTAGTATAGAAGGGTTAAAAAATGAATTTGAAGAATGCCATGGAAAGGATAATTAAACTGGCAGTTAAATGTTCTTTCAGTACATCAAAACAAGGACTCTGGGAAAGAAACTGGTGGGACACCTTTCTGACAAAAGTGTAAGAAGGACATCCTGTGACAAGATCACAGCATTGTCAAGTTAACAGTGTAATTGCACTGTCAGAAGGGCTCTGGAGGGAATCCTGGGAACTGCTGCCTTCTCTATAATAAAAATTAGAATATTGAAATATAATCAGAGTCTGCTGGAGAGGAGTTAATATGACTCCTGTAAAGAAAAATCCTACCTCACTAACGTCATCGAGTACTGTACGAGTGTCAGTAAGCACATGGAAAAAAGAAATTGCAGAATGGTCAAACAGCTACTGATAAGGCTCCACATCAAAGGTTACTAAAGAAATTAAGTTGCCCTCATGATTAAAAAAAGTTCTTTTATTGATTATTATCAGGTTAAAGGATAAGAAATAATAGGTGGGACTGAGTAGTTCAGCGTGAAGGTGTCCTTGGTAAGCTCCCAAGGAGTTCATGCGGGGACATTTACTCTATGAATGCCAAGATGAAGGTAGAACTGTGTTCGCCATGTCCTGCAACAGTAGTAACAAGGAGGCCCCAATGAAACTGGTGGGAGATCACTTTAAAAGACTTTTAAAATATAGATTAAAGGAAATACTGCAACAGGTGGTGAACTTAAGGAGCCTGCTCCCAGAGGACATTGTAGAGGCAAAAAATGCAAGCAGTTTCAGAGTTTTGACAATTCATGAATGCTAGTCCATAAAGGCCAGATAAGGATGTACTTGCCTAACATAACAGCTATGGATACTGAAGGATTATGAGAGGAATGGCCTGAAGAGAACAGCCAGGCTTGTGTGCTTTCCTTGGGTAACACTCTTGATTGCCACAGCTGGAAGCAGAGTACTGGAGAAGATGGACCATTGGACTGAGATAGGAGGGCATTTCTTATGCTCTTAGAGCTCTGCAGAAATGCATTGTGCCTTTTAATATTAACTTATCATCCTTATTTATCTGTATGTCATTAAACTTGCTTTGCCTTTTTCAGTAAATTAATGTTTCTTTCATAATCTGTCTCCATCTGTTAGAGTGCTAGGTACTCTATAAAGGGCTAGGTACTATATATAGATATATATATAGTGTGATTAATTGCCCTAGAAATCTAAATGGTGAGCATTTGG
Source organism: Melopsittacus undulatus (assembly GCF_012275295.1). NCBI lineage: Eukaryota > Metazoa > Chordata > Aves > Psittaciformes > Psittaculidae > Melopsittacus > Melopsittacus undulatus. The sequence goes on along the minus strand of NC_047527.1, from coordinate 25,707,562 downwards.
GATTCTCAGAAAAAAAATGCTGTTTCATCACATCTAGGGTGAATTAAAAGCATTTCTGATTACTTGAAATCATTGTGAATTGTTGTTTTCAAAACTCTTTTGTTAATGTGTCTACATGAATGTACTTACAAAAGAATTTGCATTTAATTTGTCATACAAATGATATTTTGCATGAAGAAATGTGTGTTACATAAAAAGATTACATTAAAATTGTTATCATTACAAGAATGCACAAAATGGCACTTTCACTCATAATGGCCAAATTTTGAAAAAGAGACCATGAGTGATGTGTGTGGACAGATACAGAACTAATAATGACTAATGTGTGGCTTTCTTTATAGGAACATTTGCTTTAACTTCCTTGATATCTGCCAATGCTGTTGAGCGTCTTGTTCCTTCAGCCAGCGCTAATTTCACTACAAACAATAATTCAGGAGTTTGGGGCCTATCAGAGTTCGAAATGCAGAGGATTGGTGTTGCAGCAGCAGTTTCATTTCTAGGAGGAATCATCCAGGTTTGTGGTGAACACATTCTTTATAAACTGCATTAGTGACAGCTGTGACTTTTGTAATATTTTTCATCACTTCTTTGAGAAAAAGAGAACATTGGGTCTGGTTCAATATTAATGAATGATGGAATTAATGTGATTTAAGAATTTGCTACTCCTTTGTTGAGATGTAGTGAATGTATGTATACATGTTCATCGGGTGTTGCAATGTGAAGTAAAACCACAGCCAGCTCTAATACAGTATTCAGTTGCTGTTGGGGTTCCCTTTCGTTCTCCTTCAGAAACAAAACATGAATCAGCTCCTGGTAAGTGCTGACATATTCCTGAGGATTTCTGTTGCTCTTTGCTGGAAGAAAAACCCTATACAGTATTCAATAATTAAAAACAGTAGGGAAAACATCTTTAAAATCTTTTAGAGTTCTCACACACATCATTAAAACAAAATAGGTTAGTAAAACAGATGCCTTCAAATGATTCTCCAAAGTTTATTCAAATGGTCAGAGATCTTATAAATTTCTTGTCTTTTTCTATTCTGATCACAAGCTCTGAGTTCCTTTATCCATCACCAGTTTCTTGGTCTTAAAAAAAGGCTTTCCTCTTTCCTTCTTAATATTAAAATGGAAGAAATGTTCCACCACTTGACATTACAACACCTTCTGGGTACCTGGCCTTCTGAAAGAAATCTAAATCCCTGTGTTTGATGCTTTGGATCTCTATACCATACAGAGGATGAGTGATGCCACTCAGAATGTCATCTCCAGTGGCCTGCATGCTTGGTGGGAGCAGGGTCATATGCTTATGTTAGTCAGTAGGATACATCAAGAAGCAAGTTCATTTCTGTTGCATTTTTTTTCATTCTTTTATTGGTTACAGAGTTATGACTTGGGGTAGCAGCATGAGCAAAACTATATGGATGACATACAGGATAGAGCTGATGCTGGTTGTGCCTGGCTGCTGCATGTGCTGTCCTGTTGCACTGGTGTATGCAACATGACACTGCACCATGTGCAGGGTGCTTGTAACAGTAGAGTCCTTTGAGCATCTATGGAGTTCTTCATATGGGAGTACTGCACTCACAGTCTGACAATGTCCTGTGTTGCACTCAGAGAGGCCAAAATGACTCAAGTGGCAAGCTGGTACCTGCATTTGATCTAACATCAAAATCCAATGCAGAATTATTTTGCTTAGCTGCTCCTGAATCCCATTAGGTGTGTAAATCCTCTAGACCTATTACTCTTTCATTCTGAAAAGTTCTGCTTTATCATGTGCCTTCGACTGCACCAGCTGGCTTATCTGAGCCTATGTCCTATTTAATCCTGATTGGAATAAGAAGAACTAAAAAATCCTCTGCCTGCATCTTCAAAGCAGGTCTGATAGGGAACTGTGCCATGTGCTCTTCTCCCAGGTCAATAATGTTGCTTGCATTAGAGTCATACTAAAACAGCTGGTGCTTGTAGTGCTGCCATTAGTCTTTTATGCAAGTTTAATGGTTAGAGACCAGATTAAAATACTTATTTCCTAGAGTAGTGCCTTGTAGCTACTGATATGTGATATATAAGTGATAGTCTGGATCAAGGCTGTGATTAAACTTTGCCGTCATCCTAGGTGCTGTGAAGTGTGGGAATCCATGTTTCTCATCATGATTCCAGCCTCCTGACTAACAGGTGCTGCAATTCCTAGATAAGGTGACAGAGCACATCTTGCTCTTAATGAAGAGCTAAGTCAGTGAGCTGCTTCTAGTTATCAGATTAAATTAGAAATTAAGGAATAGCTTGGGATAGATGTGGTATTCTGTGACAAGAAGAATAAAGTGATGCATGTTGAGGCAACAGTTTTCCATTGAAGACATCCTGAAATACAAAAAAAAAGTGGAATTGTCAGTGCGTTGGGATGGTATTTCTCTGGAAAGGGAGAAGACCTGGGAAATGGTGTCTACTATAAAACTGCTCATTCAGTCTGATAAAAGTTAAGATGCATTGCTCTAATTAGCCACTAATTATACAGAAGCAGCTGATGCTATGACTGTCCCATTAGGCAGCTTCCATACAAAGGATGAAATGTCCCTCTCTAAAGTAGGTGGTTCCTTCTTAGAAACAGTAGGGAAGACCTGAATCTTTTTGGCCAGAAGAGCAATTTGATGCTATTTTTCTTATAGCCTGGCTAAGTATTTCAATCAGCAAATAACGTTAAAAAAAAGAACAAAACTTACAAACTAGTGAGTCATGGAGGAAAGGCAAAGGGAAGAGGTGTGTTTTTGAGATGAATTGCTGTTGGCAGCTTTGTGTTTTACAAAGACTAGATGTGTGCATCTGTGTGTGAGGCAAGCTCTGAGCAGACTTTGTGAATCTCAGTGCCATCGAGACTTGAAATACATTAGAACTGGTTTCTGATCATCAGGTAAGAACAGAAAGAGCTTCTGAGATTTTAAATTTGTGGCTTGGTTCCTTATTTTTTTTTCAGGTTAAAAAGTTTTAGAATCCTTAAGTGCTTTTTATATCTAATATTTGAGGCAGTATTGATAAAAGAAGGAAGATATTTGGTTATCTTAAGAGTCTTCTAATGAAGATAATAGAGTATTAAAATAGAAATTAAATAAACACAAAATAAAAACTGTAATTATAAAAAGAAAAAATATAATGCATTCACAGAGGCTATTTCATTTTTAAAAGCAGAATGTAAGGTATAATGCAGATTTTTCCATGTTGTGTAACTGCTGCTCTATAAATAAAGTAATGGAAAACTAAACAAATTAGTGAAATTATTCCCTGATATTAAATACCGCAGAATTATTGATGGGGAGACGAAATGATAGCATATACAGATGGCAATGGAAAAATTTTGTAATTAGAATTGGATGATGCCTTTATAGCAGAAAAATAATCCTCAAAAAATAAGCTTTTGGGTAAGATATTTTTTTCTTATTAGTATATTATCTGTTCAAGAATGCTTGCATAATTGTATGTGTCTATAAAAACCTCAAAATGCTAAATTGAAATTCAATATTTAATTTGCTGGATAAACAGAAGAAAGCTGCTTGCATTTTAGAGTGAGGAAAAAAAAATATGTTTTATCCTAGAAACAAGCATTATTCTCCTAAGAGCTGCAGTGCTACATACTTCAGTTGTGCTACTCTTCTGTAAGTGCTGGTTATTGCATTCCAGCAATTTGTATTTTAAAGACTTACAGGTAATTAGTTGCTGATGTACAGTGTTTGAAATAAAAAATGTCTGGTTATCAGTAGAACAAATTTACATGGTCTATTTCCAGTTTGCTTAAGAACGAAACAGCACATTTGAATATTAAGTGTGCTTTTGGAAGGCTAATGGTATTGTCCAAAGCTTTGTTTCCCTGTGGGGAAAATTCTGCTGCATTATTCTATGTTACACATCATTTTTCATTGCCTACAAACATGAGTCTTTATTATAGAGTAATAATCAGGAAAAGAGCTCATGTTTCTTTCAGCGGAAATAACTTCTTGCAGGCTCATATTCTGTATTTTGAAAAGTACAACTAGGATGCATGGGAATCCTGGTTCCCACAATCACGATACATCATAGAATCAGAATTATAGAACTGTTTAGGTTGGAAAAGACCTTTAAGATGCTACATGTTAGTCCAGAAGGATCACAGTGTCTGACTATTTTCTCCATATGGTTCCTAGATGCCTTCGCTTTTGCAGCTTCAGATTCTGAGATAACCAGTGCAACATACTAAACGAGAAGCTCACAGCCTGTACTGTTTCCCTTGAAGAGGTATTCTCCATGGCTCACCCTGTCTTCTTGGCCCATGCAGCAAATAATCAGAAAGAGTACCACCAGGTTTTATTCAGTTTAACAGGGGGAAAAAAGCCACACCTTCTACGATGTGGAGTTTTGAGGGGTTTAAGTTGCATTTGCCAAAACTGAATTTATGGAGCAGGTAACGTGACATCAACCTTTCAATTACTGTGGACAGAAAGTCTGACATTAGTGATTTCCAGAGAGCTGTTAAGTGATAAAAATTTTTACTGGCCATAAAGTTAGATTGACTACAGAGCGAGAGTGGAATTTTAACAATAATAAACTGAGTGTGTTGTCATGGTAAGAAAGTATTGAAAGTGGACAAGAACCAAAAGGACTTGAATTAATGAACATAGAGGGCTTTGCTATTACTCATTTCTTTTCTTTTCTCCTGGCTCCATCCCCATTCTTTTCTTCTACTTGTCAGAGTAAAATTATGGACCAGTAAAGACAGCTGCAAGAAAAGATTCTCTTCATATTATCTTTCTTCCATTTGAAGCTATAGTTTTCTTTTTTATCTTTTTCTTTTTTTTTTCTTCAAAATGCTACCACTTCTGTTTAATCACTTGGTTTTATGACTTGTTTCCAAGATCTTTTCTCTTTTACCGTGCATTAAATCAAGATTGCTTTCCTTTGCTTTCTCCTGAGTTCTTGTTGGTTTTTTTTTCTTTCTCTGACAGCTGCTGATGTCATTCACATGAAGTTAATTGAAAATGTATACCTGGTGAAAGCAAAATTCATCTCAAGCCTTTCACATGGTGTGATGTACTGAAGAAGCTGCACAAAGGAGATAGAGCCATATGTCTTTCAAACCATTTTTGTTACTGTGATTGTTCTCTCTCTGAAATATTCCTTCATCCCCTGGGAACTAAATTCTGAAGAATGAAAAATTCTAGAGACAATCCTAAAATACATGAAAATTTTCTTCCTTTTATGTTTTAAGAAAAGCCCAGGATTAGCACAAATAGTGAAAACAGAAACATATTTACCTTTGGCATTTTTTTGCAGTTTTTTTTTTCTTTGCTGTTCTGACATTTCTCTATCAGTTTTCCTTGTAGTCTGTCTGTATCAAAAGGAAGAAAAATCATACAATGTATAAGAAAGTAAAATGGGAAAGCTGCAAAAAATGAGCCTCACAACCACAGCAAAGATAAAGTAGATTATTAGAAATTTCTTCAAGAATATTAAACTTTCTACATTTTGGTTATTGCTTGGTGGGTGAAAAATTTTATAGCATTATGTAATGTGATGCAATAGTGTGCTGTCAGCTGAGCTTATTTTAAAAAGGTGTTTATAAAGAAGCAGTGAAAGCCAAGCTATATGCCTGTTGCCCAGCATGGAGGGTGAACTGGAGAGTTCGTAGAATCATAGAATAGTTAGGGTTGGAAAGGACTTTAAGATAATCTAGTTCCAAACCACCTGTCATGGGCAGGGACACCTCACACTAAACCATGCCACCCAAGACTCCATCGAACCCAGCCTTGAACACCGCCAGGGATGAAGCATTCACAACCTCCCTGGGCAACCCATTCCAGTGCCTCACCACCCTCACAGTAAAGAACTTCTTCCTTATATCCAACCTAAACTTCCCCTGTTTAACTCTTAACCCGTTACCCCTTGTCCTATCACTACAGTCCCTAATGAATAGTCCCTCCCCAGCATCCCTGTACGCCCCCTTCAGATACTGGAAGGCTTCTATGAGGTCTCCATGCAGCCTTCTCTTCTCCAGGCTGAACAGCCCCAACTTTCTCAGCATGTCTTCATATGGGAGGTGCTCCAGCCCCCTGATCACCCTCGTGGCCCTCTTCTGCACTTATTCCAACAGTTCCATGTCCTTTTTATGTTGAGGACACCAGAACTGTACACAGTACTCCAGGTGAGGTCTCACGAGAACAGAGTAGAGGGGCAGGATCACCTCCTTCGACCTGCTGGTCATGGTTCTTTTGATGCAGCCCAGGATACAATTGGCTTTCTGGGCTGTTAGCGCACACTGAAGCTGGCTCATGTTCATTTTCTCATTGACCAACACCCCCAAGTCCTTCTCTGCAGGGCTGCTCTGAATCTCTGTCCAATCTGTAGCTGTGCCTGGGATTGCACCGAGCCAGGTGTAGGATCTTGCACTTGTCATGGTTAAACTTCATCACGTTGGCATCTGCCCACCTCACAAGCATGTCAAGGTCCTTCTGGAAGGCATTCCTTCCCTCCAGCTTATCAACTGAACCACACAGCTTGGTGTCATTGGAGTTGATCTGGGCCTATATAAAAGTAAAAAAAATTAACGGTAACTGTCAAGAAAACTCACATGCAACAACATTTGGGAGGCTGGTTTCAAAACAACTTTTTGTCTCATCTTGATCTAAGCAGTTTCTGTACATTACTCATATTGCAAAGGCAGCAGAAGTTTCCCATACCAACTTATGCTGAAAATTATACTCTCTGAATATTTTTTGTTCTGGTTGCTTCATTGCTAGGTCTTCATCATGGAAGATATATAGATGCATGCTATATTTATTTAGCTACAATGTAAATAAAAAGTCGATTGCACATGCTGATGAAATATTGCCTTTGTTTCTGGAAGTTCTGAGCTACCTTCTGCTACCTTCTGCTGCTTATTTAGCTGAGTGTCTGCAAAAATTGGCTACCTCAAAACATACTTATGGTAAAAACAGTGATTATAACCAATTAAAAATGTGTTTGAAATGTGACCTTTTAGCTCCTACCTGTGAAACATCCCCTTAAAATGCTGAAGATTTAAAGTAAAAAAAATTAATGCAAAAAAAGAAACAAATGAGAGGGAAGCTGAAGTTGCCAAGTTCCACAACCATGACAACTTTTCCCCATGCTTCACTGTAATAACTTTCTCTGAAAGTTAATATTAGCTAATATTTCTCTGTGATATCATGTAGTTCATAGAATTGTCTCTGTGGTTTGGATTCCACAGCTAAATAAAAATCCATCTCTCTGGAAAGTAAGCTATTACACAATTAGAAATTTCACATCCATACAATACAAACTGATTTTAGAAAACAAACAAAAAATTCACTAGGGAAGGAAGAATTTAATTCTCATTGAACTTTGCTACTGTGACCAATGTTTTAAACACATGAATAAGCACACTGTTAGAACAAACAGCTAAATAACATGTCTGAAGTTAGTAATTATCAGTTTTAGGCCTGACTAACTAAATTACCACTCATTGAGGGTATAACAGTAATTACCATTACTGGGGTCCAATCTTGAATGGCAATTAATGTTCTGACTGTTCACAGTGCAGAGCCATTCACACACTGTTAGTGGGAAATAGAAAAAACATCTCAGATTTAATGTCTCAAATGGAAGAGAAAATTGCTCACTAGAGGTTTATGTGGTGAATTAAAAGCCACACTGGTATTTTTGTTTCTTTTGTGCTGTTGTACTCATAGCTCACTACATACAGGTGAAATTTATGGTGAAAAAATAGTGTTCAGGCATAGAAAATGACAACATTTAGGAATTATTCTTTTAGCTTCATAACAAAATGAAATAAAGCAAAGGGGACCATGATATATATCAAAAGATGATATTTAGTAAGCACAACATAAGCCTTTTAGAAAGCATTGTAACAAAAACTCTTTGCCAAGAGCATGTACTTTTTCAGGCAGAAGAATAGCAAATGCAGAAGACTATAAAAAATTAAGAAACTGGTTTTTTATCCTATGAATGTGCAGAATTCAACTGTAAGGGGAGATATTTTAAATGTAACTTAATATAGATAAGAAAGGGTTAAATGTTACATAAACCAGGGTAGCATCTTTAACAGCCGTGTACAAAGAAGTAAGAGCTGTCAAATCTTATTCTTCAAAGAAAAAGAACAATCGCAGTCTAGGATAAGGTGAGAAAACACAGCAGGATGCAATACTTTGGGTATTTGTCCTATATTTCTGTGAAGTATTTGCAACAGTAGATTCAGCTGTAGTTCAGATTCTTGAATTAGAGAGGAATATTATTCTTTCATTATATGACTGTGCTTTGAAATAACTTCTCTAAAAGTTGCAACAAAGTTGAAATAATCTTCAAATATAGCAGAGCCAAAATCTACTCTTTTATTTTTTTTTCTAGCAGAGAAATTCAATTTGTATGTGCAATTGTGTTTATGAAATGGGATGTTGAATTTTTTTCCTGTTTTAAATTTTCTGGTTATATACAGATATTTTACTTTAAGGTAGTTCAGGTATTTCTTAAATACACCGGATATAGATTTGAATGGTCTTCAAAATAATTTACTCTTACTGTAAGTTTATAAAGTTTGTTCAAACAACACTTAAGTATATAAACATCTCTGTTTCTGTGTAAAGATGGTAAGTATTTTTATATCCTCCACATCAGAAGTAACTTCTGTCACTCCCTGAACACCTGCAAAACCAGAAACCTCAGCATATGAAGCTGATGCAGCTAGAGGTAGTGGACTGCCAATACTTGATGTTTTTGGTATTATCAGATTGCAGCATGATAGTGCCAAGTATCACAGTATATAGAACTATGCATGCAGGGTCAGTAGGATATCAGGAGGTTAAGAGTTTGCTGGAGGAGCAAAGCTATTGTGTGACTTGGGAAGGGAAAACTTGATGGTGTCTGTGGTAGGGCAGGGCTCCAGGGGATGATGGAGCTCTAATCATGTGAATCCTCTCTCCACAGTTATAGCACCTAATAAATTTGGTAGCAGTTGAAATTACTAACATTGGGAATCCTGATATTTACATATTGTCAGTTGTTAAGTTGGACCAAGATATGGCCCATTGCCTACTCAGGCTGAATAGCAGTAGAACGGGAATGAGACTTAGCACCACCATCAACTTTTGAGTTGTTGTATTCCATGTCAGTGTATTGAGTTGATTTTTTATAGTATTTATTGGGCTCACATATTTGAGCAGGACAGAATACTAAGTTTCTCCGAGTCTGCTTTTGTTACTAATCTAGTGTTAGAGTGATATAACATAAGGCAGGTAAATGCACAGAACTTCAGTGGGTTCTTTTTTCAGCTATAGCTGTCATTCAAAGGACTTTTGGTTTTTGTCTTTATCTCATTTATCTTAAAGTTTGTTAAAAGGACCCTGGCCCTTTGTCCTATCACCAGAAAGCTGCTTGTTATTATAACTGCTGATGCTCATGCCTTTGCCTTTTAGGTAGTGATGTTTATGCTGCAGTTGGGCAGTGCCACGTTCTTATTAACAGAACCAGTGATAAGTGCAATGACAACAGGAGCAGCTACACATGTTGTGACTTCACAAGTGAAGTATCTGCTGGGAATGAAAATGCCATATATATCAGGACCATTGGGATTTTTTCATGTGAGTCCAGTAAAAGAGAGTTATTCCATTAGCTAACATTTTCTTAACCATGTTGTTTGGCTATATATAAGAAATTTGTTATGCATGCTTGTGAATAAACAGAAGGTGCAATACCAAAACATTCATCTTGCTAGGTCTGTTTGTAAGAACTTGTTAGGAAAACTTGAAAAAGAATTAGCATGAATAGGTCTTATTTTGAAAGGTAACAGAAATCAATTTAAAATATGTTTATTACAGCATCAATAACTCAATTTACTATCCTGAGCAATTACACACTTGTACAGGGAGTGTTAACTCTTTCTGTATTAGCATGTGGGAGGGATATATTGAAATGCCATTCCAAACATATTTTCTTCATATTTTACTGAATGAAATCTAACCATCATTGTGGCAAAAGGAAAATAACTTGTGGTTTGTGGATCTCCTATGCAAAAATTGCCCTAGATATGCTGCTTGTTGCATTATTACATTATCTTACTTTGCCATGAGCACTGCAATGGTACAACTTTAATGTAATTTTCAGAAAATGCATACAGCCTTCCATACAGTATCATGGTTACTCCCTTTGGAAAGTAGATAGTGTTGGCTGAAGCCTTAAAGGATAAAGTTATAAAATCCTATTGCATAAAAGATATGAGAACATATTCTTTATGGTAACTCATTCCAGCAAACCTATAGTTTAGAAGCTGTGAGCATAATCTTTTGGCTGAAGCATTAGTAGTATTACAATGGTATCTGTCAAAATGATATTTTGATCATAATAGAACTTTATTTGTTGTGGTGGTATTTACATTGCACTGATAACAATAAATGGATTTCCAGTTGAAATGAAGCTTAATCTAGTTAACCACTAAATTAGGACACCTCATTTAAAAGCACTGACTTTATTTTCTTGCACTGTTCTGCTCTTTATTTTTTCCTGTTATTTTGGGAAATTTGTTAATGTTAATTCTGTGATGAGAAGGTGTTGCTTTTTAGAATATTATTTCATAATACTTTATAGATTTGATAGCACTTCATATGGATATGAAGCATGAAGTTATGCATAACTTCATATGGATAATCCATTGATAAGTTTTTTACAGGACCAATTTATTGTGCTAAACACGAGTAATTTATTTTGTAGACATAAAACTAGAAGTATCAGAGTAGTCAGCTTGTGAGACTATTGCAAATGATTCATCATATATTAAAATATTTGGTGATTCTTTAAAAACCTTTTCATGAATACTTCTTGATATAAAATTTGACTAGCCTCTTTTTCATGGTGTTTCCATGGAGACTATACTTACATATAGGAACATTGTCATCTTGTAGAGATGACTGGTGTTAGGTGCCACAGCCCAGACATAATCAAAATATACGTTATGAGCAATAATAAAGTGCAGCAATGATAAGAAGAAATATGTCCATGTTGGTGTGCTGATGATATCATAAATGAGGTCATTCAAATGCTTTGAAAGAAATATATTCCCTTACCCCCTGTATTTTTTAATATATCTGAAACAAGTCCTTTGCCCTTCACTTCACTTCTGAAATCAAACCCCTTTGAACATTTTCCAAAGAAAAATTTTCCTGATGTTTTTAAGGTTCTGAATTGCTCTGCAGAGTAATGTCAAAACAAAAGAATAAGAAATCCTCCTGTACGACTTAAAAAGTAAGAAAAATGTCTTCATATTTAGAAGGGAAAATTTTACCCGAGAAGTCTTCTAAAAGTTTCTGGTATCCTGTTCAGAGTTTGGGCTGCCCAAGTAGGAAGCACCACTTTGAATTTTAACATTTTCTTTTTTCACTAGTAGTAGTTTTATATAAAAATTATACTAATTAGATATCTCTTAATGTGTACATCTAACTAGAGAGGGAAAGGCAAAATCTCTCTGGCCATGTTCTTTACTCCATATTCTTGAAACCCAAAGGCTGGCATTTTTGCTTACTTTTTTTTTGGAGTTTCTTCACTCCAAAACACTTCCCACTCACAAAGCCAATTGTTTCACCTCATGAAGACCTTGGGCTGGCAAAGCAGGAATATGAGTGTTTAATAAAGTGCGATAGGAGAGTTGAAAGTGAAGCTAGCCAGTGAAACCGATTCTTTATAGCAAGTGAGATCATTATGAAATATGTAAAAATGAACTTTGCATATGGAGAAAAAATCTACTACACTGGCATTGAGCCTATGGGATTTTTGTGTTTACACACTGTTTATGTCGTTTATTAAATTTCATTTTCTCTGTATGTGGTTTGTAACACTGCAACTGAGCTGCACATTGCATCATCAGTTGATATTTTGCAAATGGGAAAGGCAAGGTGAAGAAGAAAAATGGTGAGAGGTTACATGCGAGATTTGATTTTTACAAGAGACAAGAAAAGTATTATCAAGTTCTACTTAGTATCTGAAAACAGAAAAACATATCTATATTTGCCCGTTATCCATATGTAGATATATTTATCCTTCAACAAGTTTCTGAGAAAATGAAGCACTGCAAAATGAACTGCAACATGACAAACTTTGCAAAACAGGGTCTTTTTTGGTTGTGTTGCAAATTTGTTGCAAAATCCCTGTGGTTGTGTTGCTTTCATGTTCCCACTATCCATTCTTTTTCTGCCCCCCTTTTTATGCCCCTATTTGTCTCTTACGCAGGTCTCAGTAGATGCTTGTACTTTTTTCCCCACAGTGTGTTGCATTTGTCTAAAAAAAATCAGAATGAACTATTTCTGAAAATTAAATGAAGTTGTCTAAACTGTATTAACTGTTTTAACTAATATGTTCCTTTAATTTTTTAGTCTGCTTCAGCCTCTATGTTCATTTTAGAATGAATCTTTCAAGTTTTCATTATATTTAAAAAAAAATAAAACTTGGCTTTTCATTAGTACATCAGAATACACATCCTTTCTAGAAGAGAAACCATTACAGTGTTGATTATTACCATATGAAAGCATGTGAAAATATAATGGAGCTCAAAGCCATTAATTTCCCATGAGAACAGGGACATTCAGTCTCTGTATATATATTTGTGCAAAATAAGAGTATTGCTTTTTTCACTTACGTGTAAATTTGCATCGATTGCCAAAAAAGTTCACTGATTCCTCATCAGATTTCCCTTAAAAATCTTTACAGAAAACTAACCATAAAAATAAAAATCTGAAGGCAAAAAGCTGAATATATTATTGTTATATCTTTTAATTTTATTTATATAATGACACCAAAAATTGCTTCTTACATTATAATATCAAACTAAATTCTACTACATAATTTCTAAATTATTTCAGTAAGTGTATAATCAAATTATCTAAAATACTAAATTTGTAATGTTTACAATGAAAATATTTGTAAATATTTCTTTTGAATCAGATGGTGGTTATATTACAAGCTTGAACCCTAGGTGCTTACATTTAGAATTTACATTTTCACCTCAAAAGAGTACAGTTAACTGTCTGGATAACACAATGTGTGAACTGTGTATACAGAGAGAAGGCTATAGTATATGTTATAATGTAGTATATTGTGTTAAGAGCCATATTGTCTCTTTTTCTGAAGAGCCTGTGTATGGTTTGTAAAATGGTCTCTTGGCTTTGCTGGTCATAATGACATGAAATGGGAGTTTTTAGATTTTCAAGGAAAATGGGAACAGACTAATCAGTGGAAGCTCTTTAGTCTGAGGCAGTAATTGATTTGATATTTACATATTGCTGCCAGAACTCTTTCAGTGTACTACAGACACTCTGGGGATAGGGCTGGTGGTACAACTGTGAAAAAGCACAGTACATCTGAAAAAGCTGTGACAAAGGTTTATAAGACTTGGCTATATGTTTTAAAATTGAAATGGAAGTTTCTTTTCTAAACAATTTGTAAAGACAAACAGAAATACTAAAAGCTTGTGCATACTTCTTTGTAATCTTTTGTTAAAATTATTTATTCACTCAATCTTGTGTCTCACTTTGTCTAGGAAAATGAAATTAAATTCTGTAAACATATATAGCTAATGCTGACTCTTCAATAGACACTGTTCATTTCAAAACAAGCCCGCATCTCTTTGTCTTAGATACTTAGGATTTAATCCATTTCCTTCCTTTTCTTACTACTTCACCTTAGATCTAGTTTAGTCTTTGGTGAGTTTGTAGGCACAGTTTGCAGTATAGTTTTCCAGATTGCCTCCTTTTGTCCTAATTAATCACAGCTTCTGCTTGGGCCCTGAGCCAAGTCCTGTGCTCTCATAAAAATTCATTCTTGGATGTTATGGGTACAGAGATTAGTCTCAAGCCACTCAAAACACATTCCACATATAGTCTGATTACAGTGGGGCAATATGTGGTTGAAAACCATGGGTTGATTACCATTCTTCAGACTTACAACATATATAGATTATATTATTTAACAAGTTGATCTCAAAATGTTCTCTGGGCTTCCAAGAAACATTTGTGCTGGGTTATACAATGCATCCTTAAAAAAGGTCCAAGGGCTAAATTTTAGACTTCATTTTTCCTCTTTATGAGGAAAATAACATATTGTCTCTTTTACTGTAACTATCTTTAGGTTTTAAAATACTTTTTCCCTTATATATCATGAAAATAGACATATGAGAGAAGAAAAATCAGGAATTTCTTTCAATCTACTCATTCTTTAAAATGAGCATCAGCTCTTCAAGGAGTGATAAAAGAGTAGAAAAAAATTTTATTGTCATATTGATTGCCTTTTCCTAGAACAGGGATCTTTCCTAAGATATTTTTTCTAGTACCTTTTCCTTTCCAATATAAATATGTGTGTTTAAACTCCAAACTGTCAAAACTTGTTAGGTCTATACATGTTTTTGAGAATAGGTTCTCTGGAGCAGAAAATTATTAATCTTTATTTTGATAAAACTACAAGTGTCACTTTTCATTTATTTTAGTGGTCATCTTAGTTTTTGCTAGAGAAAACACATTTTTAAATATCATTATTTTAACCTCCGTTGATTGATTTTGTTATCCTTAATGTTGTTGTTTAAAAAGAAGTTACTTGCGATGCAGTCTAAATCTACATCCTAGATTTAACTTCTGTTCACTCTATGTTTATATTTTACAACAGGTCCCAAGTATAAATGCAGAATTCAGGAGTCTGAGCCTACCTTATTTTTTACCCCTGCAACTTTAATAAGCATGTGTATTATATAAGCATGTATATATACACATATATACATATTTATATTTCATGCCTCTCCATTCCTTCAGGCAATAGGCTTTTATTCATGAGGCCTGAAAATAACTAGTGATAGGAATCTGATTATTTCTTGATTTATTGGGACAGAAGTTCCATATAACTTTCTTTACCTCTTCTAACCATACCAGTAAACTTGTAAATTTTTTCATTGCTTTCTGTAAATCTGTTATCATACTGATTTATGCCTCATTTCCTGGACTCTCAAATTCAGTGTAGAAATGAAATTACAGTTCATTGTCATCTGTGCTGGTGAGAAGGCACCAGAATTCTTCTGAGTCTGTTACTTACAACATTGCATTCATCATCAGAGATCCTTGTCATTCATCACCGCTGATCATTTGTCCTGGTTTCAGCTGGGATGGAGTTAATTTTCTTCCTAGTAGCTGGTGCAGAGCTGTGTTTTACCTTCAGTCTGAGAATAATGCACCGATGATGCACCGATGATTTAGTTGTCGCTAAGTAGCCCTTACCCTGATCAAGGACTTTTCAGTCTCTCATGCTCTGGCAGTGAGGAGGGGCACAAGAAGATGGGAAGGAGCAGAGAGAGGACACCTGATCCAAACTAGCCAAAGGGGTTTTCCATAACGCAGCACATCAATGCCTAGTATATGAACTGGAGGGAGTTGGCCAGGAGGCGCCAATTGCTGCTCAGAGACTGGCGTTGGTCGGTGGGTGGTGAGCAATTGTATTGTGCAACATGTGTGTTTTTTGAGTTTTATTCCTCTCTTTTTCTTGTTATTGTTACATTATATCTTACTTTTCAGTTATTAAACTTCTGTTATCTCAACCCACAGGTTTTTCCTGCTTCTGAATCTCTTTCCCATCCCACAAGGGCATCAATGGGGGGGGGGGGGAGGGGGGGCAGTGAGCAAGCAACTGTGTGGTACTTAGTTGTTGACTCGGGTTAAGCCATAATTATATTACTGTTCCATATTTCCATTCCACATGTTCCTTATATTCAGCACATTTCCTTTATTCATCATAGACCCAACTATATTTTTCTGGTGATGTTTTACAGCATGTTGTAGCACACTTTGAGAAGCTGAAGGCCTCCTCTTTGCAGCTCTGTAGGTCTGATCAACTTTCCTCTTTCTCTTTTA
This sequence comes from Melopsittacus undulatus, assembly GCF_012275295.1. Lineage (NCBI taxonomy): Eukaryota > Metazoa > Chordata > Aves > Psittaciformes > Psittaculidae > Melopsittacus > Melopsittacus undulatus. The sequence continues at coordinate 25,691,654 of NC_047527.1, read as the reverse complement.
ATACTGTACTCATCCTCTCATGTGCAGTGATATAGTCATACACTAACAACCCAGAACACGCTGCAGCAAGACTTTGAACCTTATGGTCCATCATGCTGTACCGCTTTGCATCCTTGCACCTGCAGTTCTTGGACCTTGCCATGGAGTTTCCCCTGGAAAGCACCTGTCACTGACTTGTGAATTGTTCTTTGTCCCCTACCCTCTTTCTACTTCTTCCTTCACAGCTTTTAAGTGTGGGCTAAGGAAAGTCACAGGGCTTAGTAGATAACATTGATTATTTAAATAACCAATAACATGCATACACAAGTTTGACAGCTAATTAATGCATGTGGCATCTGAACCTGACCAAAGCCTGCTCCATGGAGCACTGCTTGTGTGATGATCAAGAGCAACCAACAAGGAGACTGAGTGCACCCTACTGAAGCTATACAATTACTCTGGAAAAATAAACCTTTGTGCATGGACGCTTCTCTCAACATTTTTGTGCAACACTCATCTCACTGAATTTAATGAGACCGAATAAAAAAATACATATCATGTTAACTGTAATTATCTTCCTTGCTTCTATCAATAGAAATTTGTAAATGCCTATACACAAATATTTGCTGCATTTTTTTAGATCTCAAAAGTCCATAGTAATAATAGTTTGTGATTTTCTTTCTTGCATAATCTTACGTGTAGGCCAATTTGTCAGATGACTCAGCTCCTGCTGTACTGATTCAGCTCTCACAGAGTACTTAAGATGTCTGAAGTTGTGTAGAATATGCCCTAGCAGAATCATTGATTTTTTTGACATGTGATTTTTATTTGCCATTCACTGTAGATTTATGCCTACATATTTGAGAATATCAGATCGGTTCAGTTGGAAGCTCTACTTCTCTCCTTGCTGAGCATTGCAGTGCTTGTTCTTGTTAAAGAACTGAACGAGAAATTTCAGAAAAACATTAAAGTTGTTCTTCCCATCGACCTCCTTTTGGTAAGTACAGAATCAAATATCAGGCTTTTTGTTTACAAAGATTTCAGTGGTTCAACTAATCTGCTGGACTTTACTGTGCTGTCTACAGCTATCCACAGTCATGCTGCCATTTATTAAATGGACAGGTAATTTTCATGGCTGTATGTTAACTGTAAGAACAGGGAGCAGTTTGGCTGTATAATTAAGACAGAAGTGACATACATTCCCAATTTATATACTATTTTTTCATGTGTTTATTACTTTTTACATAATCATAAGAACATGAAGCCTAGAATGTTAAAGTGTAAGAAGTTTGGAATGGAAAATGAAAAGTAACTGTCCAATTGTAACTCCAGGCAAGTCTTGTGCTGTGTAGCTGTGACTTAGATGCTGCTTGTTATCTATCTGCAACAAGGTTAAATAGCTATGCTATTGTTTTCTGTGGTTTTACTTACAATTTTGCTATCACATAGCATAGGCATGAATTTAGAAAAGATGATTGAAGAAGAACTATGGTGCCACTAACTGGAAAGGTTCCAAATGCTTCACAGAGGCTTGTAAAGATCCCTTTCATTAACTTAGAATATACAAAGTCCACCATAGTTCTTCTTCAGCCATCTTTACTAAATTTATTATTGTGTCCAGATCTTAGTTTCTTTTGACTCTCTTTTACATCTGCAAAAATTTTCATAATAATATTTCCACGTCTTACTCGATTGATCCAAGGATAAATGTATGAACACTATCATGTGCTTAGGTACGGCAATAATAGCGACCATGTGAAAAACTAAAAGCAGTAGAAATATAACATCTTTTTCTCTGTTGAATTAATAGATAATTGCTACGTCTGTTGCTTGCTACTGTGCTGATATGGAATACCTCTACGGACTAGAAGTTGTGGGACATATTCCTGAAGGGTAATGTGGTTTTTATTAGTTTGTGGCTTTTATATATGTTTACTTCTGAGAACAGTCTCTGAAGAGGTCAAATAAGTTTTCTGAAATAAGGAATGGCAAAAATCTATTATGTTAATTTCCAGCCTCCTCAAACGTTCTCTCACAATTGAACCCCATGTTATCAAGGTGTATCTGCATAGATATCATTGTCAAAATACAGGCTTTCTTGTACATTGTTTTAGCTTTTTTATTACTTTGTGATATAACAAGCAGCTACTAAGTACCTGATAATGGCTGATGGGTATAAGACAGGAGGGCAGGCCACTCTCTACAAGACTATTGCAACCTGCATTTTGAGGGTTGCCTTGGATTACTGTAGCAGAAAGGACTTGCATTGTGATCAGGCTTGTAGATGACTACACTTTATTCTTCTCCACTCACACAGTAATTTTAGAAAATGTGGTTCCTAAAGAAATATAAAGGATTTAGATATGCTTAATCTAGAAAAAGAACATTCTGACTACAAATAGTGATACCTTTTTCTCCATAGCCTTGAAGAGGAGGAAAAACATACTTGAAATAACTAGCAGGAGAGAGAAATTAGATTAGATGTTAGAGAGAATGCTCAAAATCTAAGGGTTGGTAAGCACACCTTTTGTATAATCTCCCCTTTGCAAATTGCAGTTTCCCTAAATTTCCACAAAATATAAGTCCTGGACAGCATCAATACATGTGTGGCAGTTTACACTGATAGAAATGAAATAAAGGAAATAGCTGAGAAAGAAAATCAGTTTTAAGTGTTTAGAGTATGCTATTACATGCTACGTATCTGAGATAAACACAGGGCTAAGTGTGCCCTTTCAATGTATGTTATAAACAGTTACAGTGTATTCATGCAGCTTTAATCAAGAACTTATTTTCTGCCTAACCTTGCATGAGAAAATTCTGTAGTTTGAAAAACAGGAGCAGAGTCTGGATCATTCTGATGTATTTTTTAGTAATTTGCTTGAAATACATAACTGCCTTGTCAGTGAAGAGTGCTAGAAATATTAAGGGCATAATTTGGCTCCTAGGTCGTGCGGTTTGTACTCTGGAGAGAATGAACCCTTATTGTGGGGTATGGAGACAAACCAGGATGGTTCGGTTCTTTACTGAGGCATTTCATTGCAGTCCCCATTAGAAAGTCTCTATTAGATGAAATAAATATCCACACTGTCCATAATCTACAGGAATACTAAATTGTTTAAAATGTTTAAATTAAACATTACAGGAAAGCCAACTGTAAAGAAGAAAAGGATATACAGAAGAGTCTCTTTTATTGAGCATTACAGAATTAGGTAATGGTTGCTTATTTTATCTGTCAGAGAGGGAGTTAATTTATAAAGATCCCTTCATAACTCCTCAGATTAAAGTTCAGAAATAGAGCAATCTATCTGAAACTGCTTCATCTTCTCCTGCAAATTCTCCTCTGCAGATCCCTACAGACTGAGGTCTTCTTAACCTAAATTATTGAAAATGGTCACCTTACAAGCATTACAAAAATTGGCTGTGCATGCAGAGATAGTTTATCTTTGATCTTCATGACTTGCAGGTACATGCAGGCTATGTATCAGGCTTCTGAAAAAGGATTGTCTTTATTTTTTTATAGATTACCCTCTCCAAAACCACCACCTATGAATGTTCTGCCTGAAGTAGTCACTGAAGCTTTTGGAGTAGCCCTGGTTGGTTATGTAGCATCACTAGCTCTTGCCCAAGACTCTGCTAAAAAATTTAAATACACCATGGATGACAATCAGGTAAACCTCTCCCTCCTTATGGTCCTTGAAATTGCTTCACCATTTTGGAAATGCAAAGCAATTTTCGAAATTCCTGGATTTCCAAAATAGATGGATGCCCAGTAGGAAAGGGTATGTTCCATATGGCATCCTGAGACCTTCCACCGATTACAGGAAACCCCAAATGTAGTCCAAATTAGCTCTATAGAAATGCTCAGGTCTCTAATTATTTTTCAGAATGAATACATTGGGCTGTGAATTTATGTTGATGCTTCAGGGCCATGTTCTCCAAGGAGCAGAGGGAAAATGTTTTGATCTTAACACAGGTCATACTTCAGGGAGATATGCTGCACTGTCTGAAGGGCACTACAGGGAGTACAGCAACCTGCCTGTCTTTCTGGACCTCTGGAAATCTTGTTGCTTACACAGTTTAACTACTGAGATGTTGGAAACTAGGTGTAAGTCTACATGGAATAATGGTGCCAAAGAACAAAACCTCCATAACATCAGAGACTACAATAGCAGGATCTGGCTGTATTGCATTCAGGATCCAGGCACAGGGCTCTGCCTGTTGGCATGTGGCTATGTAAAACTGTCTGGGGAACTTTAAGGTAGTGCTGTCTTGTGCTGTGAAAACAAAGTTATGCTTAGGTGTTGCCTTGGCTGCATAAGGTACTATTTGTGTCCTAAACACTTCTAGCAGTATTGAGATCTTTTCTTACACATTAATCTCAGCAGACAAATAAACTCCTTATAGTCTGGGGAAATGAATGGTGCTGGGTAGCCAAGTTGGGGTGCTTTCTTAGAAAACGTTCTTCAGATGGCTCTATAGATACAAGGTGGCTTCTCCACTTTTTTCTTCTAACACCAAATGCACTTGTAATGAAAGATAGCATGCAGATAGGCTTGTTACCATATTTTGCTTTCATGAGAGTATGTTCCAAGACAAAAAGAATCAGTGTCTTTTTTTCAGTAGAGTCATAATCTAGAAACAACCTGAACACCATCCAGATCCCACTACTTGAGGCCTGTTAAAAAGATGTGCATCAAGATGTAAATATTTTTGTTGAACTTAATCTTCAAAATTTAGCAATACCTTTTATGTTGTGAAAAAAATGAGCCTCCTGCTTTTGACGAATCTGTTTCAGCAGCTTTATCATTCAAATTACAGTTGTGTGAATGTATATTCTATTGGGAGATCTTTTATTGTGTAGATATGTGATTTTTTTCCCTCAAACATCCTTTGTCATTGCTAATATTTACATCGAGGACTCTTCTGCTGGCAAGAAACATTGAAATGACAGAAAAATAAGAAAAAACATATTCTGTTTAACAACTTTGCAGGAATTTTTGGCTCATGGCCTCAGCAACGTGATTCCTTCATTTTTCTTTTGCATACCAAGTGCTGCAGCGATGGGACGGACAGCACTTTTGTACAGTACGGGCGCCAGAACACAGGTAATGGGTTAGAGTGAAGTATGTAGGAGAATTAAGGCTATGGTACTGCTTAATGAAACTTGTACTGATTTATCCATCATATTTTCCTATTCTCTCATTTCCTCTGCCCTGGGAAACGATTTGTTATTTTTAACAACCTGCATGGAATTCAACTATCTTACTAGAAAAGCTAATGGTTCTACTTACTCATTTCTACTTGTTTAATTCAATCTAAACTCTGAAGTCCGTGCCAGTAAGGAGGTTGGGAGTTGTATTTTCAGGCTGTAGGAAACGGCACACAAGCCCTTGCAATTTTATGTGAGATTTGTCATCACCCTAACAAAAGTGCCCTCTAATGGTATTTAATGGATTTAATGGTACAGGCTAAACTGAAGTTTTAGAAAAAGGTCAGATTTCATTTGGTGCTTCTACCTGATTTTAAAATTAAACTGAAAGTAACCCTAAGAGCTGCTCATTTAAAAAACCCCAATTAATCTACTAATGTCTGCTTTGTGACACAGTGTACTTGTCCTGTCCCTCCATATACACTGAGCCCACAGAAAAGACACTCAGATATTTGAGGATTTTGAGGGCTATTTCCTACTACTGACAACTGAACCCCCAAGTTCAGTAGCTTAGAAAAGAGGGAACTGCAACTGAGGAAAATTATAATTGTGACCCTGTGAGGCTGTTACCTGTTCAAATCATGCTCATGAACAAGAGAGGCTGCAAACTGCTCAGTAGTGACCTACCTGTGTGATGGGCCACCTCAGCTGGGGCACCCCTGGGGAAGCCTTCTAAGCCCTGTTCTCCCTCTTTCCTCTGACACTCCTTGCCATTGGCAAGGATGCCTCACCCTTGACCATGTTGCCCAGCCTGGCCTTGAACACTGCTTGGGGTGGAGCATTTACCACTTCTTTGGGAAACCCATTCCAGTGCCTCACCACCCTCACAGTAAAGATCATCACAGGATAGAAGTGTCCTTCAAATAGAATCAACATTTTTGTTTGTTTTTTTTTTTCCTTTTGGGAGAGTGGAAAGAGGGAAAAGTTCCTTGTGACTTCACCAACAGATTTTGTGTCCCTTTTTCTGTAAACATTCTGTCTATCCTTCTTGATGGTATTTTTGAGTACATCATGGCTTTAATTTTCTAGTGGTTTAGCAACTTGTCTGGTTTTGTTTTTAACAACTTGTCTCTTAAAATGAAACCTAATTATTTTAGTAAAGAAACATATTATCAATATAAAAATAAAGTAAGCATCTGTCTACTTATCATCAAAAAACTTATGTGAATCTGGACTGTATCTTAATGAGACCAGAAGTACTCCACTTTGTGAGCAATCAAAGTGGGGTAGGAGACTGCAATTTTACTGTAGTCTTCTGTCAGATTAATAACATATAATATTATGAAGAGAAATATAATTCTTAGATCATATATTTTTCTGGATTCATGCCACCTGCATTAATTCTAATTTTTAGATATTAAAAAAAAATGTTCCTGCCTTTTCTAAAGTCCACTGATAATAATGTGAAATCATTGGTGGCATCTGACTAAACACAATAGTTTCCTTTTACTGTTGATCCCAGTAAAAGAAGTTAGAAAACTTCTCTTGTGCAAAAATTATGACAGTTCTCCATATATAATTTTTGCTCAGTGCTATAACAGGTCTGTTATTTACTGAAAGACAGGGTTCATGGCTATAAATATGTTGCAGAATGAGAGCGGGTGCTGCAAAATCTCTGGGATGAGATATTGCACGCACATGCTCCATTTAATTACAAAGTGTATAAGGGGTGCTGTGGTCTGGATCTGTCAACAGGGTCAAGCACAGATGTTGAGATCTCTTACTATGTTTTCACTGTAGCTGGCTGAAGGTAGTCACCGGAAACTAAAACAATAGTTAAATGCATCAGCAATCCATAGATACATTAACAGCTAACATGCTCAACATCTAGCCCTTGACTTTGCAATATTCGATGATTATTCGTTTTCACACATTTTAATATAATTTTCTTTTGTTAGACTGAACGATCTGCTTCTCTTGTTTGTTGTTTTAGGTCGCTTGCCTTATCTCTTGTGCATTAATTCTAGTGGTGATATATACAGTTGGACCTATGCTGTACTGGCTGCCTATGGTATGGTAGTTATCTTTTTTTTTTTCAAAATTATGATGTCATGCATTTTCTAGTGACTTGATTTCTTTCGGGGAAAGATAGCACTACCTCTAAAATAGCACTGTTTAATTTCAGTGGGAGAACAAGTATTTAAGGGCACAGCAAGTCTTGGAATCATAAAATGCAGAGATGACAACATAATACATAGATTTTACACATATGGAATTGCATATATAAGCTATCACATAAGCATTTCTCTTCCGCTTGCTTTTGGCATGTAGTTTATGAAAAATATACATCCAGATTGCTGTGTATTTGTAAATTGACAAAGTGTGATAGAAATGAATCAATTTTATCCAGTTATGCATATGACGTATGGCTTTGCTTCTCAAATAGATTTGACACAAATGATTGTAGCTAGTGATCTAAGGTTAATTTAGAAAGATTATGAGGTGTTCTTACATCTCTGTCATGGAATACCTCTTCTACACTAAGAATCTATAGAGCAAGGTGGTGTGTTTTCACATAAGCTTTATCTTCATATACCTTATGTGAAATTACAAGTTAATAGCTAATTTTAACCAGACGCATGTCAAAGATGCAAAATACAGCTCCAAAATTATCCTGAATTCTGCCATGTGTGTACATGATATTTTAACTCAACTGTGTTTAAAATTTACTTTGTGCTATTGTTTACATAGTGTCAAATGAAGATTCTCGCTTTTCAAACACAGATTCTTTTATAGTTTAACTATGCAAAATAAGGACACTTGAAGAGGGATGCACAATATGTGTTTTTTCTTACTATACTGCTCTCCTCCCTTAATTTTTTTTTTTTTTAGGGATTATATGTAAATTTTGACTGGTTTCCTGTAGACTTCCCCCTCCTTTCCATATTAACTTTCTATATGTTGCTTTTTGGATATTTTGTTTCTTCTCTACTGTGTTTTCTTAGCCTCCCCACCTATGTGCTCCAAGTCCACCACTTTGTACTCCATCCTTTTTGGCTTCAGATAATTTTTTCATCCATCTCCTCCCCATTTCTGATTTGGAGAACAATAAATTATTTTGTTTGCCTCCAAGTTTATGGATTTTTTGCTCTAAAGGCCTTCTCTAAGTGGTGAAGAAAGGAAATTCTTCACTGTGTAGAAGTTGGGCACTGATTTGTTCCTGAGTCTGCCAGACTATGGCAGAATGTTGCTGGTCTGGCAATGCATGGAGAGTCTTGGGAAGTCCTGAAGTTTCTGTTGCTTTTCTCACAATTAGGTTGCCTATAGATTGCCTTCAGGAAATGAAACAAATGGATCTGATAATGTTACAGCTGTATTAATGCAATTTTTGAAACATTAACTTCAGATTTTTTATGATTTAGTTAGAATATTGACTGTTGAACTGAAGAAAGAGCATTTGTTTTCACTACCAATTCTGCAAATGGCTTTTGGTTTTTATTTCTTTGCAGTGTGTGCTAGCAAGCATTATTGTTGTGGGCTTGAAGGGGATGCTAATACAGTTCCGGGATTTAAAAAAATATTGGAATGTGGATAAAGTAGATTGGGTAAGTGAAACTTAATGTAAGAAGGTCTCCCTGTGACCCTTTAACAAATACCTGATAAATAAACTTTATTAATTCTGTGTCCCTAGAAGGGATAACCAAGCCATTATTATAGGGGGTTTGTGTCCTGTCGGATTATTTTCTGTCTCAGAATAACAGCATCTGTAATGCCAATTGTATTTAAAAAAGGGAATTATAGCAGATGATAAAGAATTAAGCCTAATTCAATGCTAAAGATGTGTATACAGACAGATCAGGTTGCTCTCAGCAGATGTGTGTCTAATTTTGTATGCCTTCTCTAGCTGGTTATCATGTTTTTGCTATTGCAGTATTTTTGAAGAGATTCTGGTATCTTTGTCCTCTGAGGGTACAGAATAATCATATGGGACAAACAGCACTGGAAACACTAGAGATGCAGACAGATACATGTCCTAGGGTGATGTAGGTAAATGTCTTAACTCATTCAGATTTTGCAGTTTGACCATAATGAAACATTTTGCAGTATGAGAGGAGGAAAAAAGCTAGATAGAAAAGGAAATAATATGAAATTCTAGTTTAATGCAGAGTCTTAATAGTCCAACATACATTTGCACAGAATTCCTAGCCAATATTAAAAGATGCCTCCATGTTTAGGAAGACTCCTAGATTTTTTTTTCTGAGGGAGTTCTTGAATATACTCACCAGTTAGTGGAACTGAAACCTATAGCCATTTCCATAAACACATACTGATATTCCATAAAGCTTTTGAAAATTTCGTTTATGTTGTTTAAGTTAACAAATATTTAGGAAAGTATTTCAGCTATATCCTCCTTCTCTGTTGTGGGAGATACAGGTTACTGGAGGTAATACTGGGCTTTGAACACACCAGTGACTTAATATTCTACAGCAGTAAAGGGAAGTTTAAACTGAGTAAAATGCTTTTAAATAGAATACTGTATTTCAGTATGGAAAGCAGAGCTGAGTAACCTATACTGATTTGGCTATGTGTGATTTTCCATATTTTGTCACAGAAGACTAGAGGTTGGGGGGGTTTTGTTGTTGGTTTTTGTTTGGTTTTCACCATTCAGAAGAAAACCTCTATCTCTCATGAAGTCTTACGCTTTTCAAGCAGCAAAATTCTGAATATATTTTCTACTCCATATTGCCAGTGACACAAATGGTGGATGGTGTAGATCAAGAATTATTCTGGGGACAATGGGTTTAAGAAAGTTGGTAGTTATGGGAGAGACAGATAGCCTGTCTATCAGTGCATTGAAACAGTAAGTAGTCAAGTTTTCCAGCAGGACATTCTGGAATCTCACTAGACTTGATGTATCTTCACAGTTAGACTAGCATGACTGATTTTTTGCTTTGTGATTTTGATTTTGTGATTTTGGCAGAAAAAGATGGGGGAGTAGTGTATATATCTCAGACATCTGTCATTGTTACTAAGAGAGCTTATAGAGAGAGAGATTGCCTGGTTTATCTTCTTGACTGAACATACTTGAACAATTATTTATCTTCAAGTAGTTGTACCATCAGTACTTAGCCTGACAGGGTAAATCATCTTGCTTTAAATAGCATAATCTAAAGTAAGGCTATAAACATTACACTGCTGCTTGGTCAGAGGTGCCCCACTAAGCCCAGTGATTTGAGTAGCTACACCGGGGTTGGTTTTGGCCTGAAATATTCACCCTTGCAATTGACAGCACGTCAGAAATGAATAAGTTACATTACACAGGTTATCCAAGCCATTTTGAAGACAGAAACTCTAACAAAACATTTGGAAATAATTAACATCTGTCCTTTCTGGAACTGATTCTTTGAAGGGTGTGTGTCATTGTAGCACAGAAGTCAGATTTGTTGTGCTTATAAGTCTGGCAAATGATAGTGTCTGGAAAGGGAACATTATGAGGTTTCTTACATTATTCCTTCACATTTTAAGCTTCTCATTGAACACAAACAGGATAGGTAATATTTGTTATTTAGTTCTCTATAAAATGTCATCCTTTTAAATGTAAAAGGCACAGCTTGAAACGTGTCGCTCAGGAGTAGGACTTGATGATCCTCATGGGTCTCTCCCATCTCAAGATATTCTGTGATTCTATGGAATCATCCTTCTGCCATGGATTGGTTTTTTTTGCATATTTAATATTTGGAAACAGCTGAGTTCGAAGGAGCTAAGCTGACAGACCTCACTAGGTAATACCAAATGTTATCAGCTGAATATTACTACATATATTTGGTTTGGTTTTCTTTTAACTTGTTTTTTATCAACCCTCAGGAAATGTCCTGGTTTTACATTTCACATCTCAAATCACATTCAATATCTTTCTAGGTAAAACACCGTTGCCCTTACTCCAAAGTGCCCTTTCCTGCCATTCACAGCATTTATATGAACTTCAAAGGTCTCTTGCCTCAGTTAAGGTCTTCTGTCAGTCCCCACATCTTCTTAGATGACTTCAATAATTTCAGATCAATAATTGTTCTACTACATGATATATATGCTAAACACATAACTCTATACATAATAGTATTTGCCCTCCTTCCATTGTTTTCATCTGTTGGTGGTTTCCAATATGTTGATTTGTGTTACCTGAATTTTATACGTTAACCTGAGAGTGATTTGTCATTAATTTTTTGCCTTTTTTTTTGGAGCAATCAGGTAGTTGATCTGGATTTCATCTTAAGTGTACCTCACTTTTCAGGTCATCAAATAGAAAGTTGATTTCCATATTCTTTCTGCAAGTCTCATTTCTTATGCAGGCCTACTTGATGACCAACTTCCCTTTATTCTCCAGTTTGAAGGTGCACTTTTCTGGTCTCAATAAAAAGGCAGTGAAGTTTTTGTTAACTTAGTTTTTAAGGCTGAGCATCCCAGATAAGCTGGAGCGATTTAAGACTGGTAAAGACCAGCTGAAGAAAATATTCTTTTAGCTCTGAAGTTGGACTTTGAAGCAACCAAAGATGGGGAAAAAGTATTTCAGAAGGCGATGCTTTAAGTGAAAAAGACAACAGAATAAGGATTATTTTAATGAGTTAATCTTACACATGGATTTTTGATATTTAACAGAGAAAATCTTAGACATTTAAAGAGAAGAAAATATTACAAATTTGTGCAAATGACTTGGCCAGGAAATGACCACAGCAGACAAAAAGCCAAGTTGCATGCCTGACTTGTAAAGCAGAAAGAGTGGCAACAACTTGTGGTAAAAATTACACATTCCCTGCATGGTGTCATGACTGAGAGGCAGTTATTTATGTATGAATTGTATGCATATGCACATATATTAACGTGTAAGGACATAAAAAATTTTATTAATTCGGCAATTAAAGGGGATTCAACAGGGAGAGTCTCGTTTTGAACAAGTATCCTGCAAGATCTTGCCCGTGTAAGTTTCTGAGCCTTGGATCCACCACCTTGTCAATCTAGTTTGTCACAGTAGTTTGGAGGAGTGGGAAAGGGGAGGGTGTTCCATGGTATTTTGAAGATCACTGGTCCAATTTCATGTATGTTTGAGAGCTTTTTAACTTGATATCCCCAGGGAGGAGATGACCTTTAAGATTTGTTCAGGTATTCATCAGATAGGGGCCGTGATTCATGACAGGGCTCTGAGACCTCTGAGAGCTTTGCTATATTTTCCACAGAGTAGGAAGCCATTTCTTCTGTGTAATAATTTACATCTATGCTTCTAGCTAATGACATTCTAGGGAGATTTTCTATCTTTCCTTTGTTAGGAATATGCTACCCTGAGTTACATTACCATTGTTGTAGTTAGTCTCAGTGCAGTGAGAAGGAATTTAAAAATGTTTAGTCCATTGAAAATATGACTGCCATATAAATTCTTTTTAAAGAATAATATTTATGCCAGTCCATCTGTCTCCAGGGCAGTTTGCAAACAAATACCCTCTCAAGCATTCCACCATTGTGTATGGAATGCTTGTGAAAAATTCTATTAAAGAACTACCATGCCATTTCACTATTAAGGAGTTTCTGCTCTGTGGCTGGGGGGCCTTCACTGAGTTTTAAATTCCCTTCTGATAACCAGATCTTCTTTGTTTATGGTGGGTGTCTAGACAGCTCACACATCTGTAGATATCTGTGTTGTTGATAGCTAATGCCAAGTGAAATGAGCCCAACCACTTTATGCAATAGCTGAGAATCTCATCAGTTTGCAATGAAAAAGGAAGTTTATGATCCAGTTTCAAAGTGGTGCAGAAACATCTATCATCACGATACTGTAGTATTGCATTGTTTAGCCACAGGCACAGAGAGTATTCTCCCACTTCTTTTTTCCTGTTTCAGGCTCCCTGTAATGGTGGATGTGTAGACCCTATGAAATAAAAAGTTCTAGATAGAAACACACTGTCCACAGAATTCTATAGGCAGCTGCTATATCTACACCATTACTGTACCTCTCAGGGCTCCCAGTACTTTCTGACATATTCAGGATTCAGCATAAATCTTCTGTTTGTTTCTTTTCTCTCTCTTTAGAAGTTTGTTTTTTTTAATTAATACAGTACAAGTATACTTTGGAGGTGGATTTTGTTTTGCCTTTAGAGAATAACATTTGCTTTTAACACATTATTGCTAAGATTTGAAGAATGATTAGATTCAGTCTGTCCTGGACTATATGGTAGTCATGTTAAAATAAGTTGCCAAAGAAAATGTTGATATTTTTATGACTTCTTTGCTGAACCTTGTGAAAACCCATGAATTAAAAAAATGTCTCTGAGATCAACATAACTCCTTTCTACAAGTCTGACGCTTCCCTGACTAAAAAAGTACTGACTTCAGGCCAATTCAAAGCACTGGAAGAATGACTGACAGATGAGAACATAATTGTTTTGGCTCATCCTCTACAATAATGGCAATCTCTGGTTACAGTTAAGATGTAAGATACTAGGCTACTAAAGAGGTACTCAAGTAGCTTTTTCAGTACTGAACAGTCCTTAAACTTTTTTGTCTTTGATTCTTCCTATGCAGACTTCATATTTTTTTTTTCATGCTTTCTGTTTTCTTCTGAGGCAGAAGAATTTTTTAGGTCATGCAGCAGTGATTTAGTTAGATGCGATGAGGCTCAGGTCTGCAGTTGAAGTAGATTGCTTGATCTCAGGTGTCAAGAATTCAGCCTTATCAGCATGGGCTAATTCTTGATCCCACTGGATTTCTGGGTTTGTAGTATGTCTGTTAGCCTTTTCATGTCCAGCAAGCTCCTTTATAAATATATACTGTATTTGTAAAGCTTAGAATTAGTTGCTTACTTATTAATCAGAACTCAATATCTGTTGCTCATAAAGGTATTGTTTGCAAATATATATATCAAAATTTGTATAAAATGTCATTTTAATATATAACTGGAGATGGAGCACTGCTTCAAAGAGTGAACTACCTCTTTACCTAGAAGCCATGCCCTTGAAGAAACTGCAAAACCTTTTGCAGTAGTTTAGAATTTTGAAGATGAGGGAGGAAAATGTTTTTCAGTAAAGTCTAACTCTGTCCCCTGTGAAGCACAAATTAGGACAGTATGACTTCCATTTTATAATTTGGAAAATAACAGTTCTGAAATCTGCTCGAGAAAAATTCCTGTGGTTAGACTGAAAGTATTGTATTACCTCTGGCTTTCCTGAGTTAAGTGAAAGCATCAGAAAGGATAATTTTAACACTGATTGTACTGTTCTAATGTGATCTGTTCCTCTGCAAACATTAACAAGAAGCACTGTAATTATTGAAATGGGCACCTGCTGAGATCAGAGTATCCAGAGGAGTGAAAATGCTTTCCATTCTTCTTTAGCACTTTTTATATAAAGATTAGGTGTCAGTCTTTGCTTAAGGCTCCCTCAAGAAAGAAATATGGGCTGACACTAGGTTGGTATAAGAAATCAGGTAATTTATACTTTTCTCCTTTTAATTATAAAATCTAGATATCTCTCAGTCATACACTTTTCTCTTTGGAAAATTATTAAGAAAAAGATTTGAAATGTTGAAATATTTTGATGTTTTTAATTTTAAATTCCTTTTCAAAATGATTATTGTTTCAGATATGCTCCTTTGTATTTTTTTACTATATTTTAAATGAATCTAAAGTTTTACTAAACAAATATCAAAAAATGGGGAAGGAATCTGAAATCTCACCATTTCTATGTGAAGAAATTAGTTCCTCAACAATTTTTATTTGTTATAGAGTTGGTTTAGTCAGCTGTACTCTGATAAATGCCACTCTCAATTAACTTGCAAATTATAATTCTCATTTATACAATTAGTGGAAGAAGAGCTTTCTGTATTTGACCTTTCAGGTACGTCATTGTGTAAAACTAAAGGAAGATTTTAAATGTGTGCTCTGAGAAAGGTGACAAAAACTTTCAATGTGATAAATAAAATAAAGGTTTCACAAAACAACTGAGTTAATTCTAAATTATGCTGTTAGCACAGCTACAGATGCTATTTTATATAACTCTCAAAGAAACTTGTGTGAGCACTGGGATGAGTAGCGCAATATCATATATAGTGCAATATCATATATAGTGCAATATTATATCATATATGTTCTTCCAGAGGGAAGCGTTGTTTGCTAATTCAGTCTTTAATATTTGTCAGTTCAAAGATCCAACTGTTTGTCTTTGAGAAACTATCTTTAGTTTTAAATCTTTATTTCTGATTCATAAAATGCACATTGTTACAAGAATTAAAACTAACCACTTCTTTCTGTTTCCTTCCATAAAGAGCATATGGGTTAGTACCTACGTATTTACAATATGCTTTGCTGCTAACGTGGGACTGTTGTATGGTGTTCTCTGCACTATAGTAATTGTGATTTTCCGCTTTCCCAGGTAAGAAACATTCTACTAGCACATCATTATGTCTTTTTTTCTGGCATATTGCTTCACAGTCAGGATAGGAATATGGTATTCTAAATTTAACAATGAAATTCAGGTTTTTATTTGTAGAAAATTACAAGGTAAGAGAATTCAAGAGGAAAAGTCACACCTGTGCACTTACGGTAGGCTAAGGATGTCTAAAATATTTCATACTATGGCAATATTTTGTGATTTGTCTTAGTATTACACATGTGTATGATGGTGAAGGTAGCATAAAATCAACAGAGGGATCAATAATATCATTTTATTCCCATTAGATATTTATATGCTCCTTAAGGTGAAAGTATGTCTGGCAAACTTCAGTAACAAAGTGCCTTTATAAACTCCCAGATACTATGCTGCACTGGAGTTGATAGTTGACATATGCATTGTTAACGTACAGAATCATAGAATTGTTTAGGTTGGAAAAGTCATTTAAGATCATCAAATACAACTTAAGGAAACTGAACTGCATCACTATTCTAATGTCTAATGAAAAGTATAAATTCTACTTATGAATTAGAAAAGCCAGGACAAAGAAACTAGAGCTAAGAGAGTCATAGAATCATAGAACAGTCAGGGTTTTAAAGGACCTTAAAGCTCATTTAGTTCCAAACCCCCTGCTATGGGCAGGGATACCTTCCACTAGACCTCAAGGCCCTGTCCAACATGTACTTGAACACTCAGGGGATGGAACATCCACTACTTCTTTGGGCAACCTGTTTCACTACCTCACCACCCTCACAGTAAAGAATTTCTTCCTTATATTTAAACTAAATAGTCCATTTTTAAGTTTGAACCCATTACCCTTTATCCTATCAGTACTGTTCTTGAAGAATCCCTCTACAGCATCCTTGTAGGTCCCCTTCATAAATTTATTCATTATTTTGTATGTATTACAGTTGCTACTTTGGATCATGAGTAAAGGAAAATATCAGCTGAGGTCATGATAACTTTGTGCTACAGAATTAATCCATAGCTCACCAGTCCTGGAAATGACTTGCTGCTTGAAGGCAGTTGTTTGCAGGAATATTGAATTGCACTGAAATCAAGCACAATATAGACAGCTAATTTTAATGCTTATCAAAGTTAATGGTGTTAACCATTTATGCATAGCTCTGTTCTCATGGAATAAATTGCAGATCCAGTGTGAAAATGGCCAAAAATGACAAGAATTGCAAATTATGGAAGCTGGTTCTGCCTGAATCAATCTATACATTCAGCTACTTAGCAAACTAAAATTTTGGTAAATTCTGCTAGTAAAGGACAGCAGAAAGAAAGGTTTATCTCACACAGAAGAACGTAATCCTTTGCTGGCTGTTCGGACCTGAGTCTGAACCTGCTCTAATTAAAGTAAAAAATACTTTTCCTATTGACTTCTGTGGTCTCCAGGCAGGCTACGCATGATTGTCCATGCAACCTAAAGGCGTTGAACAAGCTGACAGTCTTAAAATCTGTACTGCAGATGAGATTAGCAAGAGAACATGTAGTAAACTGTTCAGTCTTAGGCAAAAGCATCAGCAAAAATGAAGCAAGAAAAACACTGTAGATGATTTGTTGTGAACTTTCTGTTTTTATGCCAGAGTATTGAACAAGGTACACATCATGTATCTGAATGTATTAAAACCTGCAGCAGCTACAATTCAATTTATGAAAACATGAAAGAACAGCTGACTTTACAAGCCTCATTTAGCCAGTACCTGCAAGCACTCCTTGCATATTGACACATCTATTAAATGTTTGTGTTCTGGGATTATTTCCATTCCCTAGCTTTAGGCACTAAGCTCAGATGATAGCTAGTTTCATAGTCATCTTCTCCTGAAGTTAAATGTATTCCTGCTAATGATGTGTTTAAGCAGAAGGTCCTACACTGAGCTACCTTCTGAAGGCAACTTTGTCTTTTCACTGACTGTATAGAGAGCATAGGGATATTGGCTCTTCTAGTTAAGTCCCCCACTTTGATAGCTAGAGTGCAATGTTCTGCTTTCTGCATACAAAGCTATGTCAATTTTAATGACAAATGAAACACTCTTAAATTTCATGACCCACAGCTATTTGATTTTTTTTTAAATTTCCTGTAATTATGATTTTCCAGGTAAAAAAAAAAATAATTAAACCTCTCTCCTTTGGAAGCTGTAGATTATGTGTTACCTACCTTGACTTGAGACTAGGTTTCTGGCCAGCTACAAAACAGTAATGAAACTTAAAGCCAAGAGTTTATTTGCCAGAAATTTCCATTACCCATATTTTCTAAGTGATATCTTATAATTTAAATTATGCTTTTTACTCTTTACCTGGATCATTATCACAAAAAAATAAGCTCTATATGCATGAAAATACATATGGAATGCATTGCCTCAACTTTAAACTTCTATGCTGTAGTTTCAGGGGGGTGTCTCTGTTTCTGTTCAAGACAACTAATGATTTGCCTTACAGATTTTTCTGTGTGTATTGATTACAGAGCAAAGACACTGAATTTGAAAGACGTGAAAGAAGTGGAATATAAATACAAAACAGAAGATAATTGTGTGAGTTAACTTTGTGTGTGTGTTACACTAATCCTCATTTTCTCTAGTTGGTTACCAGATTGTAAGCAGTGAGTTAAGGGAACATTCTTATTATATGATCAGTTGAAATCTAAAACCAGTATGATGTTGCAAATACAAAACTAGTCTGGGCATCAGAAATTGTAATATTTTCCTGGTTCAGCTGCTGGCCTGCAAAGTAAAGTCGAGCAAGTCCTCTTAGATCTGTCCATCTTAGTTTATTCATTATTCTTAAATTAGGAATTGCTCTTTGTAAAAGTTTCCTAGTTCCTAAGTCTAAGGAAATTTCTTGGCAGCAAGAGCATCTGAGCAGGCAACAGCTCTCTTTATATTCCTATAAGATTTTCTAATTTCCTGAAAGCCCTTTGGCATTCTCATCATCTGCAATCTCTTTTGTGACCCCTTTTCTGCCACCAGCCCCTTGTGATCAACTGTCTCAGAGGACACCATGTATGTCTGGGAAATGAGTGACAGCAGCATGAAGTTGTCACAGACTGTTTCATACATCTCACCACTCTGTACTCAAGCAAGGGTACCTCACATCTAAAATGAAAAATCTCTCCCAAAGACTGTGGTTTTGAAATTTTATTTTTTACAAACTTAAATCTACCTAGTCAGAAATCTTATGTTTTTAGGTTAGTTTCATTACAATTATCATCAAAGCTGCTTGCTGTCAGCCCTATGGTAAGAGGAAAAGGGCAATGACACAGAGAGGTGAAATCCCTCCTCCAAGATGAAATGTTAGGTCAGGAGCCAAGGAGAAGCAGAACCATGTGTCCTTTCAGCACAGAGTCCCAACAATAAGACATCCTGCCTTCTCCACGGTGACAGCTTCTATTATGTACTTTTTCATAATGCTTATGAAGGGTCTTATGTATCAGTAAGCAACATGCTCATCAGTTATTACCTCATAACTAAGAAGCTTTCCTCTAAAGAGTTTATTTTTTTATGACAAATGTTTTCCATCAGAGCTATCTTGGTCTCAAAATCTGAATTTGGCTTAGGGGTGTTTACTGTTTTGGCATACTGAACAATGCTGGAATGTGAAAGGTACATGTGAATGGGGAGGAATCTGAAATGTGAATTAAAACCAGTGTTGGTGAGGTTGTCTAATCTGTCAATTATTATATCCTTTTTCATTCTTAAGAAATATGTTGCAGTAACTTTGTCAGAGATGGGCAACCAGAATTTTATTTGCCTGCTTGTACTCACATCAGTTCACAAAATACTTTGTACAAATCCCTACGTGACTTTTTTTTTGTTTTCTTATGCTAACTGCTCCCCTGCTTTTTTTCCTTAATCATGAAGATTAATGCCAGTAACCAAGTAATAACAAGGTAATGTCTGCAGACAGTGGAGAAAATAATATTTTGTTAAGAAAGCAAATTGCTTAAGAGCTTATTACACAAAAACAAAGCAGGAAAGTATTTTTAAGATTTAGAAAAATGCCTTTAATTTAACTTAGTGTTGCTGGGTTACAGCAGGCATTTAGGGTAACTTTTAATGTATGAATGTGAGACTGATCCAAGTTCCCCTGGTAAATAACAGCTTACACATGAACAACAGGACTTTTAAACATGAAAATATGCAAGCTTAATGGTCTACCCTGCCATTAAGGTCTATAGATTTATAGAGGTTATTTCATAAATAAGAGAAAAGACAGTTTAATGTGGAAAAAGTCAAGAAGGCATTTAGAAGCTTATATGAAACACATTGCATCACAGGCACTCACTGAACTGAATTCTTACTCAAGTATAGACAGTGGTGTGCAGAGTGCACAGGGCAATTGCCAGTATCCTTCTAAGTGACAGCAGGGATAGGACTTCTGTGATAATTCTCTTTCTTAATCCTGTTACTTTTTTTGGCAGCTGGTGCTTATGAGCAGTGTTATTATGTTTATTTCAGATTCTCTAGTTGCATGCTTGCTTGTCAGGTAGAAAACCAGAAAATGCTACTGAAAATATTAATAACTTTCATGGGTCACACACGATCCTGCTTATTTCTGTTTACAGTGTTGAAGATTAATATAACTATTTATTGGAATATACATAAAAAACTTTATAAGTAGATGTAATATCTTTCAATAGATTAAATAACATAAATAGGAAATGTAGAAGACCCTAACAACTGATAGACTTTTCCTCAAGTCTGAAGCAGGAACAGCAGAAATCCAAGCAGCTGTGCTCCACACAGAATTAGGTCTGTCTGAGTCTTAATTTTCCTAAGGAAAAGAGTGACATGGGTCACAACCTGCATAAAATTGAGAGCTTGGTAGAATTAGTTTAATTCCACCTACCTACAAAACCAGCATTTCAGCTGGGCTTGTGATTGCTGATATCCAGTATATTTATATATAAATATAAATTTTCTTACTGGCTCTTCAATGCATTTTTTAAGTCTACTTTGAGAATGAGAGAAATAGTACTTGTTTTGTGGGAAATATTCCCCACTGGTACCTGTGAGTTTCTGACCTTCATCTGACATCCCTCAGAAATCGTTCTGTTGTGTAACATCTATGTTTTGAGCTAAACAAGCTTGGTCTGAATTGACTAAGTATTTCCACAGAGAAATATCCCTGTTGTACTAAAGTCATCTTCATGTGACCAAGATGAACATTTACAGCCTTCCTTAAACCACCTGCAGTGTTTGCTTCAAAACCCTGTGTACTTTTTTCAATACATGTGTTCACCTAATAAAAGATATTCGCTGTCTGAAAACTTGAGCTTTCCTAAGTTTGGGGATCATGCAACATAATGACCATGATTTTCCTTTTATGCTAACTTGAATTAAGGATAATTTCCTTTATGGTTTACTTATATTTCCTTTTTATTTCAGTTGTGTGTGAAGACTGATCAAGACAGTTATCTGTTAAAACATTCTTGCAATCCAGAATTCCTGACAGGTTGATTTCCAGGAATATTTAGAATTTTTAAAGAAATTAGTTCAGTTTTTAGTTTTCAAACCCAAGATACTTTTTTTTTCAGCTGTATGTTTCTTTCATTCCACAGGAATCATTAAAACAGGTAAACATAGTTTCAGTCAACAATCCATTAGTCTTTCTGAATGCCAGGAAATTTCATACTGATCTGATAAAGATAATCCAGAAGGATAACAGGAGCAGCCAAGCATGTGAAGATGTAAACAAGGTAGGATATGCTATACGCTTGAGTAATCATGGTGACAGTGTTGAAGATCTTTATTTCTTTCCTTATATTTCATAGAGAATGTAATCAGATATTGAAACAGATATAAAAAGGTAAATGATTAATTTAGAATAGGATAAAGTTAATGCTTATCTTAATCAGATTTGATAAGGTTTATTTTCTAATTATTAATTGAAAAGAATATCTTTACTATTTCTATATATGATCTTGTAAAAGCCATTAAAGCACTGATCTGAAACTCCTAAAACTTTCTGAAAGAACTTACATAACTTCAGTTAACATAAGGTGGTGATTTTGAAAAGAGAACGAGTAGCTACATATCTACTTGAATAAGATGTGATTTATTTTTTTGCTGGAGAGCACCCTGCTCTAGTGGAAGGTGTCCCTGCCCATGGCAGGGGGTTGGAAGTGGGTGATCTCTAAGGTCCGTTTCAACCACACATTCTATGATTTTAGGATTCAACAATGTATATCTACCACTTCTCCTGTCTCTTGCCAAAAAGCTGTGCTACCCATACCTCCCTTGATGGGTGGCTTCTCCTCTTTTTTCAGAAACTCAGCTCAGAGATTATGCTGCTTTTATTCCTTGGTTCTGCCAGGCTAATTGATTAGGATTAGTATGATAACAAACTTCCAAACAGAGAAATTACTTAGGATTTGCATGGAAATAATTTATGAGTTAATTTAATAAGTCTAATAAGTTAATTTAGTAAGTTAATATATAAATTACTTAGGAAGGAGATTTTATCCTTTGTCTCTTCTGTAAGGTTCTTGGCAGTACAGATGTCTGAAATACTGTGTATGCATTTTTTCTTGTGAAATAAAGGTCTCTCTGTAGCACACAGTGGGAATGAAAAAAATTCACTTTGGATTTTTTCTGTGCTGTATTTCTGGTTTTAACTCATATCTCTACTGAAAACTTAAAATTCATATTGAAATAATTATAAAGAGTTTATCCAGATAAAGGTAATTCTTTAATAAATTTTCATGTCAAAAAAAGTCCATACTAAATACTATGTAACAGATGAGATCATAGCAAGTAGAAGATGAATCAAAAGTTAATCTTATAAAATCACTGGCTAGAATTTATCTTTCCAACAACATCTTTCCCATCTTTTGACCCATCTCTTAACCAACCCCTGCTTCCTCAAAAGCATCATGTTTATAATATGCTTTCTAGTGGATCCAAACATGATAGTTTGAGTCATCTAAAAAGAAAAGTGGAATATCAGTTTGGTATAACTTTAGAAGAACAATTGAGATACGTACTCAGCAAATCTTACGTATCTAATAGGCTATTGCATAAAATGATTTTGATGAGGAGTTAACTTTGATATTGAGAAACAGAATGCTTATATATTGCATTGATTTTCTCTGGTTGCTATGCCAGACTAGTTTTCCTTGTTATGTTAATAGTTTGTTGCTTTTATTTCAGTGTGAGCAGAACACATTGCTGTGTTCATTTTCCAATGGAAGTTGTCATGGTGAGTTTATTATCATCCATAAATGATATTAAAATGAAAATGGATGTAAGCATGCAAAATGGCTCTATCCTTTTCTATTTATTTCTGGGTGAACTCAAGAAGTTTAGAAACTAGTATTTTCAGTTAGACCTAAATGAATGAAGCATGAGTGCTAAATAGTGCTATACTCTTTTAAACTTGGCCTAGTGGGTCTTATTTTTATTCTGTTCTTGACTGACTTTTTTAAGATTTAAAAAGCAGGGAACCCAGAGGAATACCTTTTCTGCAGGAGTCCCTGCTTATTTCACAGTAATCATTGTGTGCATACTGAGATGGGTATGCCACAGGTTGGTCTTCAGATCAAGGCCGAAGAGGCTGTTTTGCTAAGCACTGATTTTTGCATTCAGAGTGGCTCTTGAATATTAGTATGCAAAAGTAAAATAAGGAGAAGATTAGAGCCATGTTAAGTCTTTGTGATCTTTAAAGCCACTTAGGAGAAAAATCTCATGAAATGTCAGCTGACTTGTCAGTGACACAATGAGCATCAGTATGGTACAGTATATCAGTATAGTATAAAGAAAAGAACTTAAGGGTTTGCTTTCAGCTAAGGATTAAGCTGGGCAGTTCTGGTCTTCTCACCCTTTGTAACACATAAATCAAACCAGAGCACATATATTCCCATGGCAGAGCTACAACAACCTATTGCAGAAGATACTTTATACAGACAACTTTATTGTGGATGCAATTAAAACACTGTGCTTATCTAAAATATTTATAAGCATTAAGGCCACAGTAGAGAATCTGATTTGGAGGCAGAAAGACTAGGTTCTTTTCTTTTAGAGGGAGAGGAGGTATGTAGAAATTATTGCAGTGAGCAGCATAGCAGATCTCACAAATTCTTTCCGGGCTTCCATCACAGTAATGTAAGACAGGAAGTTTCCTTTAAAATTTAGTATTTTTGCTTGGCATGTATCTATTAATGTACATTAGACAGTACAAAGAGAGTAAATCTCTAGAGGTGCAAGTCCAAAAGGCTCTGGCTTCAGACTACTGTCAGAAAGGTATTAACACCAACTATAAATCTATACCATGAGAATATCCTCAGTCCTCTCAAGAGTTTAAAATCTTTATCTCTGCTCTGTCAAAAGCACTTAGTTTAACCCATTCTTACATTCAGGATTCCTTTCCTTACTATGGTTTGGGTTTTTTTTCAGTTTTGTGTATTATGATAACTAGTATTTGTTCACGGAACAATGTAAATAAGATGTGCACTCTTTTTTAGTTTTCCCTTTATGAAAGCCAGGAATCATTTATCTGTGCGCTAGTTCAGTATACATTTAGTACAGAGTGTTCTTAGTTTTAGTGCAAGATGGCCTGAGACTGAAGAATGAGTGTAAGACCTTAGCAAATCTTACCAACATATTTCCAACATGTGATCGTATATAAAAAATAAACCAAACAAAACCCATCATAGTAATACCTTAGGAAAATGAAACACTCTACATATTTTTCTTCCTTACAGGCAAATATTAGTTAAGCCATAGCAGATGTTTGGATATTACAGAAACGAATGTGATATTAAGAGATACATTGTCTGTGTGTCCCATATAAACTTTTCCAAACAAGACAAGATATTATCCTGACTCATTTAGAAATTCAAACCTGAAGAAGCAATTCTTTAATTCTTGGCAGACTATGCCTGTCTAAAAAAATCTACCCACCATCATTGCATCCCATTGCTCTGAAGATCCTTCTTTTCTGATTATAAAATGTGCTATTTGTTAAAGTTTGGGCCTATTTTGTTAAACTGTCATTATTCTTATATGTATTTCTTGACTACTCTCCCTTTTAATTGAAGCTTTCCATTTATCAAATGTGTAGGTGAATCATTGCAGTCATGTCACAGTGAGCAACGTGTTTTGATATTAGATTGCAGTGGGCTGAATTTCTTTGACTACACTGGAGTCTCAGTGCTGCTTCAGGTATTTATGACATCACACAAGTTTTGTGCATGGAAATGTCGTTTACATGTATTAGTTATTAGGACCAGCTACCAGTCACCTCACCCATACTGGTAGATAAACATGCAACTTGTGGAAAACATGAACACAGATTTCATATTAAACTAGAATGTGGTAATGTTTGAAGTTACATAAAAAATAATTCTAAAGACTTTAGGTGACATTCAGTGCAAATGAAAGTATCTGTATGTAGTGGAGAAAAGGACTAGGGGTGTTGGTTCATGGCCAGCTACATATGAGCCAGCAGTGTGCCCAGACATCCATTCTGACCTGGATCAGAAACAGTGCGGCCAGCAGGAGTAGAGCAGTGATCAGCCCTGGTGAGGCACACTTTGGGGCCTGTCACTACAAGAGAGATATCGAGGTGATGGAGCGGGTCCAGAGAAGGGCAACAAAGCTGGTGAAGGGCCTGGAGCACAAGTCTGATGAAAAGTGGCTGAGGGAACTGGGGTTGTTCAGTCTGGAGGAAAGGAGGCTTGGGGGGACCTTATCACTCCCTACAGTTTCCTGAAAGGTGGTTGTAGTGAGGTGGGGTACAGTCTCTTCTCGCAAATAACAAATGACAGGACAAAAGGAAATATCCTCAAATTGTGCCAGGGGAGATTTAGACTGGATATGAGGAAAAAGGGTTGTCAAATCTGGGACAGGCTGCCCAGGAAGTGGTTGGATCACCACCCCACAGGTATTTAAAAGATGTGTAGACGTGGGGCTTAGGGACATGGTTTAGTGATGGACTTGGCAGTGCTGGATTACTGATTGGACTTCATTGGTCTTAGTGGTGTTTTCCAGCCTAAATGAGTCTATGTCTCTACATAATCAGTGGTTCTATTCAGTGGGTAAAAATATGCTTGTAAGCTATTCCTTATGTTTCCATTGGATCTGGCATTTACAAGTTGTGCAGTGGACACAGATTTAAGTGGGTATGCAAAGTCTGGTTCATATAATTATTTTGAGTAAGACAGACTAGATTTGAAATTAGGTCTCAGATCCCTGCTTCCAAAAGATCTTGAGACCTCAGAATTAACTTCACATTATGTCAAAGAAGTATTTGACTCTGAGAGGTAAGGCTGGAAATGCAGTGTCTGAGTGAATGACTGGTCCAAAACTGAGTTACTCAGAGGAGAAACATACTCAACATGTACTTGTTACATTCTTTCACTGCTGCTAAAATTGAAGGGCTTTTTATACCAATTTGGGCTTTTGGTTTGTTTTTAAAATAGGGTATTCTGACTTGCTTCTCATTTAATTTCTCCTCTCAGAATTGTTCCTCTTTACATGGCTTATTTAAACATTTTTTGAAGCAGGGTCTGCTTTGGATGTTCCCTATCTGCCAGAAAAAGGCCCTCCTCTGGTTAAAGGGTTATTTTCAGATTTTTTTACTTTATAGCTTATTGAATATTTAGTCTCTGAAGTTGAACGTTTTTAAAGAAAGAATAGAGAACTTTCTGCAGATAGGCTGCTGTGAGTCTCTATGTTTCCTAGGTCTGATTCCTGTGGTTGTGGACTGGTAGGTAACCATACAGAGAGGAGGTGGGGAAAATTACTGAAAAAAAGGAACTGTGAAAAAAAACCACTAAAAGTATAGTAAAAAATACAAAATTGTTAATAAAAGTCAGATTTAATTCTCAGTAGAGTTGTAGAGTCCTTTGAGGCTGCGGAGAGGAAATTAGTGTGGGGGAGCTAGGCTTTTTTTAGTGATATCCAGTGACAGAACAAGGGGCAATGGGTGTAAACTGGAGCATAGGAGGCTCCATGTTAACATCAGGAAGAACTTCTTTACAGTAAGAGTGACAGAGCACTGGAACAGGTTGCCCAGGGGGGTTGTGGAGTCTCCTACGTTGGAGATATTCAAGGCCTGACTGGAAAAGTTCCTGTGTGATGTACTCTAGGTTACCCTGCTCTTGCAGGGGGGTTGGACTAGCTGATCTTTCGAGGTCCCTTCCAACCCTTGGGATTCTGTGATTCTGTGTGGTGTTACAATTATAGAAGAGCGCACTCTGGTGGCCACTCACAGTATAGCTTCAACAGCAGCACTCGAGTTCTCTGCCTGCTTTGAATATCATATTTTGCGTATTTTATTCTCTCTTGGTATTTTGAACAGTTTTTTTTTCTTCTTCTTTTTCTAACTTCATGTTTTCACACATATAGATTTACATGGACTGTAAAAGCAGACACATCGATGTGTTGCTAGCACACTGCAAAGGCAAGTATCAGTTTACAGCAAAACTCTTAACCTGATGGTTTATATATCCTCACTACCTTAGCAATGCTCACATGTTTGTTTTATTGCAGCTTCTTTGATAAAAGCAATGCAGTACGGTGGAAATCTTGAATCTGAAACTCCTGTCTTCTTTGAATCCATTTCTTCAGCAATCGATGCCATTCAGATTCACAGGGTGAGACTTACAGCAGGGGTAAGTAACATCTGGAGGGCTTCTTGGATGCTCACAGCAATTAAACAACCCCTGGATGTCTTACAGCTACTTTACACAGCACCACACTGTTCTGACTGAAAGGCTTCTGGATCCTGAGCAAGTTTGTTTCAAGCTAATAAGCTTGTCTGTACCCTGAACTGTAGAGTGCTGTGTTGGCTCACTGGTGGAGAGTGTTTGCATGAGGTATAAGGGAGAGCTAGAGGGAGAACTAAGACTTGCCTCAGAAACTGAAGCTTGAAGCCTGAACATACATTTGCTTGAACACATATTTACTTGCTCAATAATTCTTGCATTCCCTGTTTAAAAGCCTGGGTTTTCCTCATAAACCATGTGAGCTTTTTCCATTATAATCCCAGTGTAACTGAACATGCATTACAAGTAGTGTGCTTTCCTTTTCCCATGGTTCTATTTACAATTCCAAACATGGCTAGAGTTTGGCTCAGAGCCTTCTCCAAGAGACATTAAACTCATCATCCTCTGTGGTTTTGGGTTTTTTCCTCCACTTTATATTTTACTAATTAAATTAGAGTTGCCTATGGACAAAATCCCTTTTCATTGATTTATCCAGACAAGGTAAGCTGGCACATTGGTCTAGTGGGTTCACCAGAAAAACCTGTTCTATTCAGAGCTTTTTATAATTTATCATTTTGTTGCCCTGCAAAAAAAATATAATTTACTGAAATGGTAACTGCAGGGCAAAAATAGTGGGAATGGCTATTGTATATTTTGTCTGGATCTGATTAGATGAATTAGGATGACTGTTGTACTATAAAATGTCTGCATTCTTTACAGGCATTAATTAACCTTCCTAACATTCTTGTAAGACAGTTATGTATTAGCATTCTCATTTTATGGGAATGGGACATGACCACACCAGGACAAATGTTCAAAGTGAAAAGGGGGAGTTAGAGCTCAGGAGCCCACTTTTCTAGGAACTGATGTTATGTTTTACCAGAGCTGCTAGGCAAATCAAAACTCTGAATAGTGGCTTAGTGGATTAGCCTGAGGCACGCAGCCTCAAATTTTAAATGTAATTATGAACAGTCTCTGTATGATGCTGATGCTTCTTCAGAGTATTAAAAGCATGTGCTTTGGGGTTTTTTTTAATGTGTTCCTTATGTTTAACACCTGAAAATAAGATGAACAGGAATAGAAAGGCAGGGTGATCTCAATAGCAGTACCACACTGTAACTAACACAGACGATCTATCTACTCTTCCTCTGCCTTTTTAAGATGCTGGGGTGAGAAGGTATTTTGAGTGTTTACATGAAAGAGCAATGGCAGAAAAAGATGGGATGGCATGGAAGAGGGGATGGGAGAGGAAAAGAGAATGGAGTGAAGCAGAGTGGAGTGAAATGGAGAGGAGGGAAGGGGAGAGGAGGGGAGGGGAAAGGAGGGGAGGGTTAAAAAAAAAATAGGAGGAAGGACATGGATGTTTGTGGAAAGTGATTCATCCTAATTTAGATTCCAGTTTCCACCCCACAGCAGGAAATAGTCTTTCACTGGCAGAAAGACAGAGGCAAAGAAGGCTTTGTGGTTCCTTGAAATTTTTGCTGCTGTTTGCAAATGCGAAGGTGCTCTTATCTATATCCTCCAAGGATAATGTCATGTAATTCTCATTTTTATGTTGATCAGTTGTTAAGAAATTCATTTGTTGCTTTTTGCAGTTCATCCTCATCATAAATAAATAATTTTTTGATTTATTATTTTTTATAATGGTGGCATTTTCAGGCTAGGACTGCTTCATCTGCTAATCCTGCATTATATTCTAGGAAAACATTATAATGCATGTTTTTTTCTGTTTCTCCCAATTTAGAATTACAGCAAGTTCAGTGAACAGAGTGAAGTGTGATGTCAACTTATTGAATATGGATAGTTTCATCTGCTCATATTCAGAATTAACTGCACCACGGTTTCTCCTTAGTTTTTTTCTCCATGGGGTCTCATAGATGATCTTTTGTATGCCATATATATTTACTACATTCAGTAATGACAGATCTGCCATTCAGAAAACAAGAAATCTTTCAGCTGCCATCAGGCAGAGAATGTCCATGCAATTGTTCTATAGTAAGCTTATATAATATTTTAAAATGCATTTAGATACAAATTATTAGAAAGCAGACATGAGGTACAGGCTGTGTTTACCAGTGAGGTATATTCTTTTAGATATCTTCTATTGTAACATTAGTTGTAATATGCATCTGTAGTTTTGTGTACGGAATAGAGACATTATGAATTCTTAAAAACATTGTGTTATAGTTGATATAGTACATGCAGGAAGCCGTATACCATGTGTCTAATGGCTTTACTTACCCATTCTTCTGTTCAAGACAGCCATTTGCAATAGCAGCATCATATCATAGCTAACATACGTTTCCATTTTTTGTACTGGGTTTTGCATACATTTTAATGCCTGCCAAGGTCAGTGGAAGCACTGTATGCTCAGAAAAGGTGGATGTATGCTGGCTAAGTGCACTGGCTTCTCTCCCCCTTTAGTAGTTGTCAAAACTTATTATTACAGTTTGCTATATTTTCAAAGCCACAGGTATCCTTTAGCTCAGGTCAAAGAGGAAAATCTGGCAGTATTTTTCCAAAACTTGTTCTTGTTTCCAGTATAGAGCAGTCTTCATTTCCAGTTAGAGCTGTGATTTGTTTGGTGTTGAAATCTTCAGCTGTGGCAGCTGAGATATGACAGTGGAGAGATATAAGATGTCCCAATCCTGATACGCAGCTCTATGTACAAGCACACAAATGGGGTGGAAGAATTCGAGGGTTGAGTATTTGGCTTGTAAGTATGGATTGCTAGCAACCATATTAGATTGTGCTATCATATCAGTATCATTTTATGTGGCAAGATGTGTGACTTTTTTCCTTCTACCTTTGTTGCCATACATGAATACCAGCAGTAAAATGTAAGTTGAGAAAAAGACAAAAAATGAGAAAGGATGAAGAAGTAGGTTTTTTCCTCACCTACTTAAAAAGAACCTGTGGAAGCTAAAAGGTTAATGAATATATCACAGCCATAATGGCCAGGTCAGTACTGCAGAGAGAAGTACAAGGGTGCTTTGTGTAGCTGGAGTCTGTAGGCAATATCTGATGTCAAGAATCTTATTTCAGCAGCAGTTAACATATATGTGCTTGTCTGGACTCTCCTTGCTCTGTCTGCTCAAAGCAGCTACCTGCAGTAGATGAGGTGGCCCATGGAGTGGTTTCACATCTCTTCATAGTTGTTCTAAGGCTTTTCTTCTGGTCTTGGTGATTTCACACTATTAGAAGACAATGGGAGAGACCCATGAGAGTTTTTACCCTTTCACTTATAGGTGACTCTTGGAGTTATTTCTTATTTTGTTCTGCAGATGACCAGAAGTGTTCTATACATGTTCTTCTGAGTTGGCTTTCATAATTGCTATTCAAAGGGTTTATTAGTAACCACGAGTTCTGTACGTTGTCCCAGGTGCATTCATTCTGGAGGTTGCAGTTGGTTGCAAATGACTCATTACATCCTTGGACTCAGTAACAGGCTATAACATTTGATTAATAACTTCCTCAAACAGTTTTGGTAATTTATTACCACTCTGGAAACTATTTACAATGTATTTTAATTGTAGAAGCATCAATTTAATGTCACAGCTGAATGGAGATCTCTACTTAACTACAAAATGAATAAATGAATAAATGGTATCTTTTCTACTACATTCACTATTTATTCCCTGACAAATGTTTCGGTTTGGGGTTCCCCTGAAAATTTACAGATAAATTGATTAATGAAATTATTAAAAATAGGGTCTTTAGCAAAGATAGTATCTACCAGGAGACTTTTGGTTTCGTTCTGAATGATTTTGTAAATGGAGCAACACAGATACTTTTAAAATTCTTTGCAGTGTTAGCCCTTAATGAAACCCTGTGCATCTCTGCATCAAATTAACAAAATGGCTTCTAATTTCTACTGCTTTCAATAGGCATAACTTTCCACAGCTAAATGGCTTTTTGGGTAGACATTTATTTCCCATTAGTTCAAAGACCTTGTTATGGCACAGTGTCATTTTAAAAAGGATTTCATCAGTGTAAGATTTCAAAATGTCTTATTGCCGTGATTACTGCTTGATTGTCTGTCAGGGCAGAATCAGGGATGAAATGCATTTCTTCCCTTGAAACATTTAATAATAACTCTAAATTTTCTAACCTTTCAACTCTGGGCTTTACGATATCTTTCCTGTACGAATTTCTTCTGTTTTCAAGAATATACTTTGCTAACAAGTTTTCCTTTCCAGAAAGTGTTACCACTTAGGACAGCTGTTTCTCAACGGAACAGAGCAGTCAAGGGACCCAGGAAGATAGCCACTCTTTCAATTGCTTTTAAACCAGCAGAAGTGAATTTAAGATCTGTTGGACCAGAATTGCTTTACAGAACCATGGTTAGTGGGTGAGGGACAGTCATATTTTTTTTTACCAATGCCCAAGAAAGGCAAATTACTAGTGATGCAGTTTCTATTCCAACACCACCACTCCTCTGAGCTGCTGATGTTTACTAAAACCGGTGATTGCACATTGCCTGTCTTCAAATGACCAGGATACCATGTCATCAGATCTCATGCACTGACAACTGACCAGCAGGAGTTCACTGGTCACTCTGCTGATAAGCTGGGAGTTGCTTAGCATCTTGCCTGAGGTGCTCTGTAAATCTCTGGTGATGGTGTGTTTGCTTCACTAGCTTCACAAATTGACAATTGTCAACAAAACTGCTCAATTCTTTGAATTAAGGAAATGCCCTAAACCTTCTAGATTAAGTTTTGGATAATAGAATAGAATAAACCACATTTATTCTTCTGATTCAGAATGGTGAAGTGGGACAAACTCACCCTGAAGCAAAGAGACTGCACAAAGTCTGTTCCTCCTTACAGTGGTGCAGGTCCTGGTCTTGCTGCCCGCACTGAGGTGGGGTTTAATTATTATGGCCTCTTGAGGTAGATCATTCATCTTTGTACCTTTCAGCCTTATTTTCTTGAACATCGATAGATAATTTTCAGAGTAATGTAAGTATGCTTGTATACCTAAGCTTTTGCTGCAACAGCAAAAACGGCAGAGCCCTGCAAAGTCACTCTGTTCTTATTGATTTCTAAAGGTGTGAGAAAAAGATGGTACTCTCCAGCAGAAGCTAAAGGGAGTCTCTCATTCAGTGATGGATTTCAACTCATGAAACCAAAGGGTTTACTACTCTGAGTAGGAAGCACTTCTGAAAATCTAATCATTCACTTTGATTCCTATATGTATACTTAGGTGCTCAGCTTTTACATTCCTAAATTCAAATTGTAAGAGTCATCTAGCTTATGAAAATAAATTATTCAGTTTTGCACATGTTAGTGTATTTTGCACTTCATTGGAAAACATTAATAGAAGCTTGTTTTCAAGAGATGGCCCAGTATATTCAGAGATGGTATATTTTCTTGATATGTTTAGGAGTTTTTATCTGGATTTAGGAATTAATTCTAAATGTTATATAGTACATTATGTGAATTTAAGATGTGTTAATCAGAATATATTAAAATGGGAATGTGATCATATGTTTCCTACAGAAGTTGTGTATCACATGTTCCAAAGCAAAGTGAGCAATGAGGAAAAACAATAGAGTGCATACTCATGTTAAGAAATTAATATAGTGACAATTAAAAATTAGACATAAAATATGTAATAAGGAAAAGACTGTTAATGTTATATTTATGCAAATTAAATGTTTCTAATCCTCATCATATGTCTTTCATTTTAAAGGTTATGTGCCCTGATTCTGTGATTCAAGTGTCACAAGGTCTGGCTTTAGCTGCTTTGACATAATTTATTTGACAGCTCTGTGTGTCATAAATATATAATGTAACAAGGAAAGGTATCTTCATTGTTGAATGAAAACATTAATGCGTCAATACGATGTATGAATACTATCTGACATTTACTAGTTACAAAAATAAAATATACAGTATGTCTTGAAAATATGGCACTCCTATTTTGGGGAGATACTTTCTTTGTCTACAAAAAGTAGTATCTCATAAATAAATGAAAGAGTGCAGTTCCAGAGAGGATGCTACGCAGTGCTTTCATCATTAAGATTGATTTTTAGTAAAGATCACATAATCTGTATGTTTCCATATGTTTTCCAATGCATTTAATTTTTTTCTTGTTTCAATTCTGTGTATTAGCATATGCTGCAATAAATTTATACATAAATAAATTGGATTATGAGATAATTTACATGTAAAAGGAGGAAAACGTCTTAATTATTTCAATACTTAGCAGCTGATTTTTTTACATTCTGTACTAACCAGTCTGTAATGAGATATGTTGCCTTCTCCAACCTCAAAATGTATTCAATTTTGACAGTGAAAGACGAGAAATTCCATTACATGCAGAAGTTTGATTTTCTTACAGTTCTTACTACAGTATTTAACAGACGTTTTTACCTCTGTACGAGATATAGAAATCTTGGGCCAATTTTTCCAATATTGCTACTATACATGCACAGTTGTTTGAATATGTCTTTTTAAATTGTCATTTGCATCTACAGATAGTGCACCTCATCCAAGTTGTGCATACTGATGGTATTCAATATATAGTCTATGGCTTACCTCAGTAGAGTGGAAATGATGGTCAATCTCTTTCCTTCACCCCACCCACCCCTAGTAACTTTGATGGCATTAATGTAAAATAGATTGCTATATCTTTAAAACTTCTGGTTATTTGTTAAGTATTTGCCTTTGCCAAAATTAACACAACCTCTATCTTTTTTGATTTTACAGTGGTTTACAAAAGTATAAACAATTTGCAGTACCATAAATTCCTAGCTAAATAATTTTAATGATATTCATAATAATAAAGGCTATTTCCTAGAGCTGTGATTTTCAATTACATGCACACAATAAGAAGTAAACCACTTTGGAGTGAGATGGCTGAAAAAAAAAGTGTAATTCTTTTCATTCCTAGAACAAGCACAAAGAAGTCCAAGATCTGCTCTGACCAGGGGCTTGAAAGTTAACATTAGGAGCAACTCCTTCCCTGATGGGAATCCTTTGGCTCCATGGCATTTCTGAAGAGTATGCATGCAAAAGCAGAGAAATGGCTGTTTGATTATATTTTTCCTAGTGTATTTTCCAATAAAGAAGTATTTTATGCTGGATACATTCAGGTAATTAAGAAGAATGAAGAGAGTGGCTCACAGCATTGCACAAATTGTCATAAAAGTCCATGTTGCTGCTCTGATTTGGGACATTCACTTAAATTCCACAAAATATATCCCAGTAGTTGGATACAATAACTTATATTCTGTTTAAGGGACAAAATTTTTTGATCCCTTAATTGTTACCTGCAATTAATAGTTGCAAGTTTTTGGTGAAGGTATTCTTTGCACATTTTTTGCTTTGTTGAATAAAACACAGACTTTATATAAGTAAAACTATCAGCAGATATGAAACTTAAACTGCCATATGTAGACCCAGGTAGTACAGTTAAAAATGCTGCTCATCAGTTGAGGAAATGAGTTCTTTATTAGTCTACAGGCAAAGCAGCGGAGTGTCACAGAGTAATAAGTAACATCCCCTGGACAGCTTCAGACTTGTACCACTTGCAGCTTCTAGGGATAATTGAACCAGTAAACCGATAGAAAAGTATATAATTTTAGAAACAGAGGTCTGGAAAGGACCTACTTCATCACTGAGTTGTATTTTCTGTGTGAAAATACAATACAATACCTGGTAACCGTGCTTTATAATCTCCAAGAACGATCTTTAAACTCACGATTGCTTGGGACATGACTTGCTATTTCACACATTTTAAGCCTGACCAGGCTATAATGGTTATAGCCTCAATTCATTTGTGGTAGTCTATGGATGAAGAGATTTTTCAGGAATGAAAGTAGTATTACTCAAAGAAGCAGCTTTACACTTGAAGTACTTCATACACCTCCACCTGTGATTACCTGTTCTATTCCTAATGGACTGTCATACACAGATGTTCCTCATGCAATCTCTTCAATCTGTAAACTGCTGGGACAAACTGTAAATCTGCCTGTGAGCTGGGGGAACAGGATTCTTGCCTTTTGTTCTTGTATAAACAAGCAGGAAGTTATGGATGATATTTACTAATTCAGTTTGGAGTGTAGAATAATTGGCAGATCATATCCATCCTTCTATGACAAAGGCAGAAGTGTAGTGTTTTACTAGTTCTGCAGTCTTGTGGAGAACTATTTATAAACATCATGTATCAGACACTGAACATCATGTCTGCCTCAGGATCCAGCTTCATCTATGGTACCAGTGGTCATTATTTTGCTGCAACATCTATAGCTGTTTTTCCATTCTGCCTCTATGGACGTGCTGTGTTTACATCTCTATTAGTAAGCCCTTCTAAAGTATATTTTAAAATAGCACCATGGTATTTCCTGTCTAAGAGAGTTTAGTAGTCAATGTACTGGAATTGTTAGTTGATACTCCAATGTGGTTTGTTTATAATAAAATACAAACTAATAATTTAGAGTCATAGAATCATTTCAAACACCCTCAACATTTTGTCTCAAGTTCCTTTTCTTTTTTCTCTCTCTGTGACTGTTTTTAAATCTCTGGTTTAGCTTCCTTCCTATAGCCAAATTCTTAATTCAGAGTACCTCCATAAAAGAAGACATGTTTTGAAAGAATGAGATCAATCCTAACTGGTAAGAAAAAAAGTGCACTTTTTTTGTGGTCTTGGAATACCTCCAGATTTGAAACAGGTTTTGAAATATTACATTTGCAATCTGCAATTTGTGATCATTTTCATTTTACTTTCGGTAGTAAAATTGTGTTTAAATCTGCCAATCATAGCTCAGGTTTAGCAGTAGCCTGGCTCTACTGTTGCCCTCATTTCACACATTTCCGATATGCCTCTTCAGTTCTTTAAGCCATGAAGCAGAGGTGGTGACCTTTAAAGGACCCATGATGCTCTGCAGACCAGGGTCTGCTTCCTTCACTCCTTCCTCCTTTTTATCTCTCCTATCAGGATATGGGCTGCTCTACAGACTGCATAGCAGAAGTGCTGGTGGGTGCAGTACTGCAGTACTGAACTATGTGTGAGAAGATGCGGATGCAAAGCTGGAAACCAGGGCTAAGATGCTGGCAAGGCTGTGGTGCATGGGACTTTTTAGGAGAAGGACACTGGGGTGGGCAGCTGGGTGTAGGAAGATGGTATATGAGCTTAGAAATCTCACGGTAATGAGACTGTGTGATATTGTGCCTGGATGGAAAAGCTGAAGAGCACAGGGTGCAGCTGGGACGTCAGGCTGCATGGAGGTGCTGGATGAAGGAGAGGTAGACCATAAAAATTTGAACTGATTGACTGCTGCTGGCAGGCTTTTGATAACCACACCAGGTCATTTACTTCAGAAGTGCAGTTTGCCTCACATAAGGATAGTTTCTCCACACTGCCACTGATCCTGCTAATGTGGTTTTAATAACATTTCAGTTACTTTATATCAGTAAAAGTTGGTTATTTCTTC
This sequence comes from Melopsittacus undulatus, assembly GCF_012275295.1. NCBI lineage: Eukaryota > Metazoa > Chordata > Aves > Psittaciformes > Psittaculidae > Melopsittacus > Melopsittacus undulatus. The sequence goes on along the minus strand of NC_047527.1, from coordinate 25,654,947 downwards.
TAAAGTAAGACTTTTCGACAAAATACAGCATTTGTAGGTGTTTCATCCATGTAAACATGAAGTACATGTATAAGCAAGCTCACATCTGCCTCTTTCCAACCTCACAGGCTACACCTTTTCAGAGAGACTGGTGGTCCATAAGGAGGAGCAGGTGTATCTGAGCATGATCACCTCCATGTTATGGACAGTCATTGCACTCAAAGCACTTCAATCATTTCTCCATCAATGTCACCACTCAGATATTTCATCAGGAAATAGCAGGGGTAGTGGCAGCTCCATTCATGGCTTGTTTCCAAGAAAACTTAGGATAGGACTAGAAGTGTGTTAACCAAAAGAAAGAAAGGTAAAGGTGAAATACTTTCAGTTGAAAGATTAATCTGAAGACAAGGCAGTAGTTTTAGAATAACTGGTCAACAATGAGCTGTGAACAATGTTGATGGGGACATGGCAGCCTGTGCCTTGATGTGTGCTGCCACTTTGTCCATGTAGGGGAGTGCCAAACCAGGCGGTGCAGGAGAGAGATGCCTTCTGTACTGCCCGTGTACCCGTGGAGCTGCATTGGAGATGTACAGACCCTACAGAGAGGACTGCTGAGACCTACCTGACACTGAGCTGTGTGCACTAAGGTGTAGTCTGAGAGCTTAAACTGGGCATTGCCAGACCACCAAAATCTGTTGTGCATAGGTCTGGGCTTCTCAGTAGAAGAGAGAGCTGTACAGAAGTGAGTCCAGCAAAAGCCACAAAGCCTGACATAGTAGAAGAGGCTGATAGAGCTATGGCTGTTCAGTCTGCAAAACACAAGTCTCAGGGGGATCTTATCTTACCTGATAGGGGAGTAAAGAAGACAGAGTCAGATCCTCTCCAGTGGTGCCCAGGAACAGGACAAGAGGCGAGATGAACAAACTGAAGTACAGGAAATTCCATTCAAACCTACTTTTATAGTGAGGGTGGTCAGACACTGGAGCAGCTTGCTCAGAGGGGCTGTGGAGTCTTCATCCTTGAAGATACTCAAACCCCAACTGAACATGGCCCTGAGTAACCTCCTGTAGTTGACCCTGCTCTGAGCATGGAGGTTTGAAAAGAGACCTCCAGAGGTACTTTCCAACCTCAGTGACTTTCTGAGTCTGTGTACCTGGGGGACCACAATTAAAATCTGGCCAATTAAAGTCTGTCTTTCTGCTATGTGTGCCTGTTGCCACCCTGTTTCTCACCAGCCATTGTACAGCAACCTGTATGACAGCCCTCTCCCCTCTCCAGACAGGCAGCAAAGGATGGTACAGCTGATACCATGATCTTAAACACTGGCTGTCAGCTGGCACGGAAACAAGCACCCAGACAGATGGGGTCTGGACAGTCTTATGTGAATATTGCCCAAATGTAAAACACACCCTGGTTTGTGGAAACCATGGTGCAACATCTCCATTTCCCAGCCCAAGCTTCATGAAGGTAGGCACTGAGGACTTTTCTGCTAAGAAGGAAAAAGGCTCTTTCCTTTTCAAAACACACCTGGAGAAGTGCTTAGGCTTCCTGTGCCCTTTTGCATGTATCTGTAGTTCAAACAACCTCCTGAGAGCTGAGATACCCAGACTTAATCACAGTTTCTAGCTGGATATTTTCAGCCATGCATTTCCTGTTCCTCCCTTGGGTAAGTGCCTTAACTTTCTTATGATTTCTCATTCTTATGGACATTATCCTGCTGAATAAAAAAGAGAGCAACAGGATGCACTGGGGCCAAGGCAAAGACAACAGGCATGAGCTAGAGATCTACAATGAAGTTCTGGGATATGGTCCTTGCAATGGTGGTTTAACATTAAACATATGAATTGTCCTGGGAATAGGGTTTGGTGCCCAGGAGGTCCCGCTAATATGACTTCACCAGGCACTGAAACAGAGTCTCTTCCCAGAGTGCCCCATTCAGGCTTGAACTATTCTTGGTATAGCTTTGATGAAATGCATTCTCAGCATCCAGTGGGGAGGGTATTCCCCTGAAGGCAGAATGGTAGAGTTGAATCTTATCAGCCTCAGAAGGACTTTGGTTTTGGATCTAATTTCTCATCTTGTATAGTAAAACCTGGCTGTTATATTGAAGGAGCTGTCTTAGCTTATGTCTGAAATGAAGGCCACCATTGTGCTTTATTAGCCTTTTACTGTCAAAATGATGGAAACTCTGGAAGATCAATGGGGAACATCTTTATATTTCTGTAAGGGGTAAGTGAAACACATCACTGCTTGGCCTGGCCAGTGGTGGAACCACCCTGGTGCCAGCAGAGCCAAGCTCTGGGAGCCAGGTAAAAGAAAATACAGTGTTCTAACACTGCAGCACCACACAAAGCCAGGAACAACTGCCAAAACTTTCACCAGGTGTTGTAAGCGCTGCTTCTGCTCGTGCAGTTGTCAAAGAGGATCTTTCCACAGAAATATTGTTTCCTTTAGTAAGTACCAGCAAAAAGAAAAAAGTGATGTTTAATTCTGTGGCATGTAAAGTGTGTCTGCCTCAGTGGTTTCTTCCCCATGGAAAACAGCAGGTAAGTTTTGGTGACAGTCCAGCTTAGGCTTTTTATTTCCCTCCAATCTCCTGACATTAGTAAATTCATTATAGGTGCTTAATGTTATATTAAGATAGATTTTTATGTGTCAATTAACAGATAAATTCATTATGAAAACTCATTTAGGAAAGGGCTGACACCAGACAAAGCCTTGAGGCAGCTGTGGAGTGCCAGGATACAACATCTGCTCCATCAAATTGCACTCAGATGCTCCCATTCCTCAGCTGTTCACCACTGCTCCATGGTGTCTCAAGCAGCTACTTACATCCCCAGGACATACATGTTCGGACAGACCCACAAAGACCAAATGTCTCTGTTAATTCTCCCAGGCATAACCAGCTAAAGAAAGTTGTCAAGATAAACAACTCTTTGATATTGTAAAAGGAAAAAATCTGAACAAGCTACATGTCATGTTGATTTGTCATGTGAGATTTGCTTTCAATAATTTATTTACTCAGTATTGAATCTGACATCCATCTGATATATTAAATTTACCTTTGGGGCTTACCTATTTTCTATGTTGTGAGCCTCATTCTGTAATTTAGGTAGTCTAAAAATGCCTTCCATTACTAGTGGTGGTGCTTCTCATGACATAACAGAAACTGACTCAAAAAGTAGCATATGCTGTTATCACCCATAATAGATCAGCCACATCTCAAAGATTGGAAGCCAAAATTACCATTTGGCATGTCTGTAAATTCAAATATACCGTCTGTCCCAAGTTAAAAATTAATGGAGTTTATCTATTTTATATATATCAAATGCTTTGCTTTCACGACTGCCGTAAAAGATTTTTCATTTAGTATTTGTATTCTAGTAATTCTCCATGGGTGTTTAATGTTGTTGAAGAGCTCATCAGACTGCAATTTTTAAAACACATCTCCTTCTGCCTCTTTGCAGAATGTTTCCTCCACATTGAGGTTCAGTGCTTCCAGAAAGACAGAGCTGGGAGAAAGATCCTATGGGGCTGTTTGGCCACCTTGCTGTCCCAAAGAAGGACCCACTAAGCCATTCCCAGCAGGTATTTGTTAACAAAATAAAAGGAAATACTAAAATATTATACATATATACATATACACATATTCATACATTTGCAAAATATGTCAAAAGCTCCTCCATATGGTCTGGCATTATGTACCTTTTCTTTTAAAGGGCTGATAATTTAGAAAAGGACAATTACTGAGGAGGAACCATATCTGCACACCTTCAGAACAGAAAACTCCCTGACAGGAAGCAGATTCCCATGCATACACATGGCAGAATCAGATCTTTCAAGGGTAACTCATTTCTATACCTGTAGTTGTCGTGCATTTTCAGCCAGCACAGAAGTTATTTTTGAGGGTATATGGTGGGGGTTTTGCCCAGTTGAATTTACAGACTCTTTTCAGGCAGCCTCTGCCACTCAAGTGTTCTTCATGAAGACTTCTTTTCGACAGCTAGTTTCTAAAAGGGGCAAATTATGCGTCCAGTCCTGCAAGCCTGCCTGCAATGAGCGCCTTTAGAAATCAGTGGAGCTTTCACATGGCAGATGGCTCCCTAGGATTGAGCTCTACATAATTTTGTGATATTTTAGCTGGGGATATTTTAGTGGCTTTTTCCCTATGCATGACAGCATGATTTTCTGGCTGCTAGAAAATGTCATCAGACCCTTTTTCATTCTATAGTAAAACCTTTGGATTTTTTTTTTCTTTGAACAAGCGAAAAATGGTTTCTTTCCCTGTTGTACAGAGCACTCCTACGTGGTGAAAAATATTTCCAAACACAAACAGTGACAATAGAAGGGTAGAAGGGCAAAATAGCTGTGTTATGTTTTAAAATAGACCTAAAGCCAAAAGAAAAAGGAAGAGGTTTTTCTAAATTTTTTTTAACAACTGTCCTACTATTAAAAATACTGCTATCCCTAGAAATCCTTGTGGAGGACTGTCTCATAATCTGAGTTGTGGTGTCATTTGATTTTTCCTAGAATGAAATAAATGAAAAAATGTGATAAATTCACCAGGTTGTGCTTTTTTGCATTTGCTGGAAAAGAATAGTTGCTTAAGCACAAATGTAGTGGTTACTGCAGATTAGTCCGCAGCTATCTTGCCTGCTACAGAAGCAGAGCAAAAGAAAAAAATGAGTGCAAATCTCTCTCTGTTTTGCCAGCATCTGTCTCAGTCCCAGAAAAAATTAATTTATTATCCCTGGCCAGGTCTATACCTGCATGCAGAGACTGCAGCAAATTACTTTGCAGTAGTTTTGTCTATAATAATAGAATACCTCTACAAATAGCAGAAGTATTTATACTGCATATAGGTTTGCAGTATAAATACTTCTTGAAGTTGGGCACACAACTGGTTAGTAGTAACAAGACATTCTGAAAAACTTAAATAGTGCTTAACATGGACTTGCATTCCAACAGAAGTTTAAGTTCAAAAGACCTATAGGTGAGTGACGCAAAGGTGGTCTGGCTCCTCAAGCACTCTATAGAACGATGTATGAGCCCTATTCAGACAGTTTACATTTCCTAGTATGTCATGTCCTTAGATGTAGCTATGACTTACTGTCTCTGGCTAGTAAGATTGATTTTGCCATCAAGTTTTTTGAAGGTGGATGTAATTCTAAGCCTCTGTGTCTGTATTATAGACTAAAATAGTCTGGGTGTGTCTCACTCCTCCTTAGACTTAGCAGTCTGTAATATCATTTACAGCACTCACAAATACACAACCTCCTTTGCATCTTTTTCCATTCTGATCTGTGAATAATTATTCCCTTCCAAGGTTTCCACTTGTTTTCATTAGTCACTTGCTCTTCTTTGACCCTTCACTATGATGGGTATTCAACAAAAATAAATTAATGTGTCTTCCTCAGCATAATCAATAACATCACTTGATCTCTGGAGACAGGAACTGCTATTTAACCTCCCTTGCCACTCCTGGCTGAAGAGTTGCCTGGCTTTGCAGGGCAAAGATATTGTAAATTATAGAAAAATAGTGGCTATCTTTAACATGATTATACAAAAGTGACTTTAACAGCAGGACATTTTTCTTCATTGTTCATGTAATAAACACTTCAAGATTTGAGTATGGGCTACTGAAAAGGATGATTTGGGGGGGGCGGGGGGGGGCTTGAAATAACTCTCAACCACTACAAGCCAGACACTAGATCAGAAAGGTCTGGAGGCTTTGGGTAGTATTCAGAATCCCACCTGCGGTCTCCATGCACATTTTGTGTGCTGCCCAGCCCAAGCCTGGAAATACAAATGGGAAAAAACCTCCCCCCAAAAATATAATGCTAAATATTATATGAGATCAGTTTTGTTTTCTTTTGTTTTGTTTCGTTTCCCTTTGCACAATTATACTTTGTCAAATGGACAAGAGAGAATTGTAAGAAAGCAGAATGGTTAACAGTGAATTTACTTTGATACTTGGCATTCATGAACGTGTTTTGCATCTGATAACAAACCCAGCCAAGGAGGAAGAGTGCTCATTACTGCACCAGTGACAACAAATCAGCAGATGAAAAGTTAATAGGTACACGTTTAGAAAATTAGGGAAATGGGACCTTGAGGAAGCACTCTAAGGCATAACATGCAAAACCATTTTTGTTAATCAAAGAGGCATTGCAAACTTGGCTGATATTTAATGAAAGACTTTCATAGTTGCCCAGCTCTCCACAGAGTTCAAAACTGTGTAGCTGAGCTCCAAATTGTCTACTGTTTTGTGTTGAAGGACTGGTCTTCTTTTGGCAACAAATCAACAGATCATGAATTCCCATTTACTAAATTCTGTCCAGCTAGCGTGGGTGACGTCTTGTTTACTTACATTCATAGACTTGTAGGCTTAACTTAGTTCATGAAGATGAAAGGAAATTACTTTTGTTATAGGATGAATACATCAGAATTAGCATTCTTTACAGAAACTTACTGAACAAGACCAGCAAGTTCTTCGTGCATTTCTTTTCAAAATGCCCACCATTTTCTAAATACAAAAGCACTGCTCTCAATATTTTGGAGGAATCTGGTTTTTGACATTTTACTGTATTGTCTTCTTAAATAGTAACTAACTTCCACATACACATGTAGTAACAATACTCCAGAAAAGAAGCAGTCTCATTATCCTTTTATATTTTAAAAAGTAAGTTACCTATTGGAGTAAAATATCAAACCTGATATATCCATCAAAGATACCCTCTGTCAGGGGTCCCTGGAAAGTTTAGTTAGTTTAATTTACATCAAAATTCAGTCACAAAGGAGAGAAGATGGGGAATATTTATTATCAGAAGTAACAGGTTTTAGAGCTGTCATAATTTTTACAATAGTTTTGTGGAGTCACATCTGGAGTAAATGCAATGGTGTTGTCTTCTCCAATCTGGGATTTGGGGAGAACTAGTCCTTGAACTAGCAGAAAAGGCAGAACACCCCTGAGACAGCAGGGATCAGTTCCTTGGCCTTCACTGAAGAAGTGCCAGATTCATGGGTTGATCCCTGAAGAAGTGTTGTCATGCTTAAGATATTCCCTGCCCTGCCTAGAAGATGAATTCTGACACTACCTAACAACATTGTAAAACAGAGATGGTGAAAGAAAGGGTAAGTATGCAGAATAAAATAATTCTTGTATTTTATTCTGATTAAAATCTCTATTTTAATTCTTTTAGGATAGACTGGGGTGGGGGGGAAGGGAGGGAAGAAGCTATTTTGATGAATAAAAAAAAAACAAACTTATTCCACCAGCTATACTGATTTGGGGCATAAAACATGAGTAAAGTGCTTTTTGTCAGCCAGTGGCAGGAAAGACATTTTGATTTTCAATTTGAATTTTTGTACTATTAATTGAGAAGATGAACATTCTTGGATTCGTTTAGTAAAACTTTCAAGTTAATTGTGAAATCATTTTTCACAGGGGAAAACATTTTGATAGAAAATTGTCAATTTATCCTGATGTGAGAATTAAATACTTCCATATTGGTGAAGAATAACAATGATGTAAATGAAATGATAATCTAAGGGGGAAAAGCAAGTTTTATTTATGGGAGGCAAGAGCTCCAGTTTCTGTTCAGCTGAAAATCCTTAACATCCTTCCAAAGCCTCAGACTGAGTTGCATCTGATGTTTTAGCTGCTTATGAGATCCAGATTTTAATTCCGAAGACAGAGCTGTCTTGACCAAAACTTCTGCAATGTTGTATTCCAAGTTGTTACCCATCCCAGGAGATGCTAACACAAGCTGACTGTGAAGGGCTGACACCTTCCAATACTTTGATGCTGTTCCACAAACATTAACTGAGCTGAGGTTATTTTACTTTTATTTTTTTTCGTCTTCCAACTGTGATAAACAGGAAACATATTTAATTAATCAATTTATTTCATGGACTGAGAATATAAAAAAAAAGATGACTTGTCAATATCTTGCATCTAACATTTGAACGACAGACCTGTACAGATGCTCAACTTCACTGACAGTGAGTCTGAAGTACACACAGCTATGCTTGGACACTATTTCCAAGAATGAACTGAAAAATAAAAGTACTCTTAATCTAAGAACTGAAACGATGTAATTTGACTGCTCTACTTATACTAGATGCTGAAAACAATAATATTGTTTATATAATTAATGCAATATTATACAACCATAATTAATATGATTGATTCCATTAATTTGTTGGTATTTAAGAAGACTCCTGCTGAAAACTGTTTCCACTTGATGAGTGTTTGAAAATGTTTTTAAAAAGATGAACAAAAACTGAATAACAAAATGCATGAGAATTTCACTGACCAAACTTGTAACTTGCTCTCTAAGAGTGATCCTGCCTGAAAACAATTTTGCAGAGCAGGGTTCTAATAAAAGTGCACTTTCATTATTTTAAAAATACTTAATCTATTGGTTTTGGGAAAATGTACCATGAAAAATATAAAAATAAGATTTCTAGTTTCTTTAATTGGTATAACTCACTATCCTATTCTAATGCGTTAAGCATTGTATTATATGTAATGACCATTTTAATATAACATAAAATCCAAACAAAATATCTGAAATGATAACTGCAAACTCAGAATTTTTACAGTTTAAAGTTATGGTATTTTGATGTTGTTAGAATGATGTTATTGAGGTCAGGATAAAATAATACTAGATAGATTGCTGAAATAGCTTGCTTCTTTGAGCATGTACTAAAACTTTCTGGAATTTTTATGCCATGAGAAACTTTGGATTTCAGTTCATAATTTCAGTTAATTCAGAGCAGAGAAAAAGGAAAATATTATTCAAAATTGAGTGGCATTGCATAATAAATGGAATTAAAAACTACAAAAGAAAAGATGGAAAGTCTTGATCTGTGAGGTTGTGCTTATACGCATAAGGACTGACATTACTTATTCTATTAACAAATATGCATATGTGCATACATTAAAAGAAAACAAGGATTTTGACATGACAGTTAAAATATTCAGGGATTCATCCTCTGCTTTGCCTTAACTTGTAGAGTATATTTATCACTTTTATGAAAACACATAACTTATATCTACTCTTCACTTGACCTGAGCCACTAAAGCAAATGGATTACCATCAGTTCAAGTCAGTTTATACAAAGACTCTTTTCACTGACAATGTGCTGCTCCAGCTCAATAACGTAACAAAGGCCCCACATAAAAGACTTCCTGGTGTATTTTTAGGATGCTTTGTAGAATTTTGATCTACTTCAGTATACTTTGCATACCTTCTCTGTGTTGATATTATTTGAGTTTTAAGTATAAAGGACTTTGTATAAAACTACAGAGGAACCAAACAGGGAATTAAAGAAAGAAAGAAAAGAATCCCTTCTGTGCTTTCATTTGTGGTCAGCCACCACTGTACTCCCTCTCATTTCTTTTGAGATTTGTAGCCAAGAGCAGATCTATGGCCATCTGGTTTTAATCTGCTATTCAGGATGATAGTGTGTGGATCAATGAACTCTAGTCATAGTCTGTAGAGAAACTGTAAATCTTTTTGGGATAATTTCCAGAGGATAATAATATTCACAAGAGGCTTCTTTTGCCTTCCTTATCTCCAACTACAGTTTTTCATAAAAGAATGGTTTCAGAGCTGCCTGTTCTAACAATTGCTTCTGTCATGATGCATTATTGCCAACGAGCTGAACAATTGAAGTTATAAATCTTTGAGCTTTTAACTATGCTACCACTGCCCAAAGGAGATCTTGTGAGACAGCACTAAGTTAAAGAGAGCCAAGTGACTAAATGCAAGACAGTAAAATGGGACAGACAAGCTTTCCTTCTAAAATATTGTTTGGATTTTCTTGCAAAAAGAACATATAATGAAATACAGTTCCTTGGCAAGTCTGAAATTAAATAGGGTGCACTTGCTTCAGTGAATGCTCAATAGACATAAATGAGTAATTCTACTGACTGTACATCACACTGAGAAAACTGTTTCAGCATAAAATAAAAACTACTGCTTGCTATCCTGGTGCCCTTTGACTTGGCCTCTGCTGAGAATAAAACATACAAATGCATGCTAAACAGTACTAATCTCTAGCACTTCCCTACCTGCACATTTCTGTGTGTCCTGCTACCATCTTGCCAAAGGCAAGAAATGCATGGCTTAGGAAACCTCTAAGAGGGGTCTGCAGTGCTGCTGCTTCTCCACTCCCCTTCCAGTCCTGAAGAAAAAGTGGGAAGTATATTCTGAACTGAGGAGATGCAGGTTCTCTACTCCCAAACTGAATTCAATACAATACTGCTGAACAACACAGTACTCTCCCCAAAGCGGGCTGAAGTCCCTTGACACTAAAGCATGCTTGTTACCACATATGCATTGCCATTCCTTGAAGAGGGGCACGAAGGAATGACAACCCAGCTCACCACACTGCTCCAAATGAAAATAAATAAGCAGTAGTCCTTAACTGTCAACTCTCTAAATACGCTTTGTTATTTCTTTCAGAAATTTACCTGAAATGAAAGCAGCATGAACCCAGGAACAGTTTCTGATCTGAAATGCAGGGCTTCTATCCAAATTGCATCACTGCACTTACAAATCCTTGTTGATGTGAATATCCATCTTTCCATGTAAATTACAGCATCTTCAAGTCTCTTGAGAAAAACTTAAGCTGAACATTCTTTCAGATTCTAACAACATTAAGTATGTTGAGATTCTGAATTTTAAATATGAACAGTTGAATTCTTCACTTAGATGCATAAGCGCAATTCCCACTGAAATCAATTAAAGCTGTCTTGAAATCTCTCAGAGAACACAAGTTTTATATCCATTTCTATCTTGGAAGTAATTGGAGATATATTGTGTGAATTGTCTAATGGAATTATGAATCACCCCCATTTCACTATCTGGAAGGAGAGTTTAGATACTTGATCCACAGCTTTTCACTTGCTATTTATTTTCACAACCACATCTTCTCTGAACACATCTATTTATATGAATTATTTTGATTTCATGGTTCTAATAATCTTTTTGTGAGACTTATATGGATTTTCTGCTGAGAAAGGAAGAAGTATGGGGAAAAGATTGTATTTTAACTGAGGCTACTTCTGTATAAAATATTTCTACTCTACTATATAATGGCGAACATTTTATGACAAAACAGATTTTATAAAAACCCAGAATGACTATGGTATTAACGTGGGAAGTATTTCCAGGGAAATTACTACAATGATGGAAATTCATATTAGTGGAGAGTAGTTCTTGTCCCATCCAAGTCAACAGATTTTTTGCCACTGAATTTTGTGCTGGGCAGGATTTTACTCTGCTCAAGGTCTGGGACTTCCCACTTGCCAGCAGGCATTAAGAGAAAAAAATGGAATGGAAATTTTTTTCAAATTATTATTTCAAGAGTGCCCAGAAACATTGATAAGCAGGTTGCTGATTCAGAAATTACTTTTTACTTCCAAGCTGTCTTTTTTTTTAATATATATATTTTCTATTAAAAATGGTAAGGATTCTAAGCTAAATGATACAAAATGTTTTCTTTGAAGCAATTTCTGAGATATTACTTTCATTGTTTTAATAGAAATGTATTCTTGGTTTTAACAGTTTTAATTTAGATTGCAATAAAGTTAGATTGGGGTGGAAAATAATTTTTTAAAGACATATCTGTATGGGAGATATGAGTGCAGGTCAGAATCTAACACTAGTTCTTCTAGATGGCCCATTCAATGCATCACTGTTGAGAATGGGAGTGTGAGGAGTTATATGACCAGGATGGAGCACCTGAAACTAGCTTCCCCGTCTTCCTTTGATTTCTACCACTGAGCTAGTGAGCAGCTTTATAAAAGAAATTAACTTCCTGACCATACTTCTAATAGAACAGCCGTAAACTTTTAATTAGGATGTAATCTGAATGAAACAGAGTATTTTCTCTGGGCAATAGTCTCCTGCTGTCAGGCAGGCAAGGCGTTTACTGAAATGAGATTTATCTTCAAAGCAGAAGATATTGATCATGTGCCATTACAATACCATTATTTCTTTTACCAGGTGATTGATGATGATGCAATGATTTTGACTGATGGATCACTACTAGTGCAGCGGGTCATAGTAGTAGGGAACTCTGCTTTGAAAGGAACAGAGGCACCCATCTGTCTGCCTGACCTAGTCTCAAGCGGGGTGTGTTGCCTACCAGGCACTATGATCAGGGATGTCGCAGAGAGGCTGCCTACTCTAGTAAGTCCCACTGTCTATTACCCAATTTTAGTGATCCATGTGGATGCTAGTGCTATAGATAACAGTAGCCTGGAGAACATTAAGAAGGACTACAGAGCCCTGGGAGAGGTGGTTAGGGGCTCTGGAGCTCAGATTGTCTTTTCATCAATTCTCCAGGAAAAGGGGAGTACCTTAAAAAAGCTAGGAGGATTTGCCAGGTTAATAAATGGTTAGAATGGTGGTGCCATAGTCAGGGATTTGGGTATTTAGAACATGGGATTCAATTTGGGAGGACAGATCTACTGGAGGCTGGTGGAGCTGGTTTGACAACGAACGAGAAAAGCGTTTTTCATACGAGGCTTGCCAGGCTGGTCAAAAAAGCTTTAAACTAGATGTGTTGGGGGAGGGGGCATCATTCCATCCCAACACTCCCAGTCAGTTGCCAGCACTTATAACAAATGCTCAGAGCAATGTAGAGATAATTCCAGTTGCTCCAGCCAATGAGCTGGCTGCATTTGGAGCTCGGCTCAGATGCCTCTATACAAATGTCCATAGTATGGGAACAAACAAGAGGAACTATAGATGTGTACACGTCTATGGGGGTATGATATAACAGGCACCACAGAAACATGGTGGGATGGCTCCTGTGACTGGAGTGTTGGAATGGAAGGTTACAGGCTCTTTAGAAAAAACAGGCCCAGCAGATGGGGAGGGGAAGATGCTATTTATGTCAGTGGTAGACTGGAGAGTATGGAACTCTGTCTGGGGATAAGTGAGCAGTCAACAAAGAGTCTGTGGGTCAGGGTCAAAGGGAGAACAGCGATGGGAGACATTACTGTGGGGATCTGTTACAGACAGCCTGATCAAGAGGACTCTGTGGATGAAGCACTCTAGAGATAGATAGGAGCAGCCTCACTCTCACAGGCCCTTGTCCTCATGGGGGACTTCAACCACCCTGATGTCTGTTGGAGGGACAGTACAGCCCGGTACAAACAGTCCAGGAGGTTCCTTGATTTTATGGAAGACAAATTCCTTCTGCAAGCAATAGAGGAGCTGACAAGGAGAGGTGCTGTACTTGACCTTGTGCTCATCAACAGGGAAGGGCTGGCTGGAAATGTGACTCTCCAGGGCAGCCTTGGTTATAACAATCATGAGATGATCGCGTTTGAGATCCTCAGGACAGTGTGAAGAGTGTGCAACAAGCTCATTTCCCTGGACATCAAGAGAGCAGACTTTGGCCTCTTCAGGAAACTGCTTAGCAAGGTTCCATGGGATATAGCCCTAGAGGGCAGGGGGGGGCCATGACTCGGTTGATATTCAAGGATCATCTGCTACAAGCTCAGAGGTGTTGCATCCCCGCTAGAAGGAAGTGCAGCAGGGGGGGCCAGGAGCTGCTGAGTAAACTTCGAGGGAAAAAAAGAGGCTTATAAAAGGTGGAAGCAAGGGCAGGCAGCCTGGGAAGAATACAGGGATGTTGTCTGGGAAGCGAGGGACCTGGTTCGGAAAGCTAAGGCCCAGTTAGAATTAAATTTGGCTAGGGATGTGAAAAGTAGCAGGAAGGGATTCTATAGGTACACTGTGAACAAAAGACAGACTAGGGACTATGTGGGCCCTCTCCAGAAGCTATCAGGAGAACTGGCTACCCTGAATTTGGAGAAGGTTGAGGTTCTTAATGACTTCTTTGCTCAGCGTTCAGTGCCTCAGTGCTCCAACCACACCACCCAAGTCTTGAAGGCAGATGCAGGGACTCTGAGAATAAAGACCCTGGGCCCACTGTAGGAGATGATCTGGTTCGAGACCATCTTAAGAACCTGAACATGCACAAGTCCATGGGCCCTGATGAAATCCATCCGTGGGTCCCAAAGAAGCTGGTAAATGAAGTTGTTGAGCCACTGTCTATCATATTTGAAAAATCATGGCAGTCAGGTGAAGAACTGGAAAAAGGGAAATATAAACCTCATTTTCAAGAGGGGGAAAATGGATGACCCAGGGAATTACCGACCAGTGAGTCTCACCACTGTGCCTGGCAAAATCTTGGAGCAGATTCTCCTGGAAGGCATGCTAGGGCATATGAAAAACAACAAGGTGGTTGGTGACAGCCAGCATGGCTTCACTAAGGGGAAATCCTGCCTGACCAATTTGGTGGCTGTCGTGGTTTAAACCAAGTCCCCCAACTCCCGGAGAGTTAGGGAGGAGAATCCAAAGAATGTAGCCCCCACGGATTGAGATAAGAACGGTTTAATAGCTAAGGCATAACACAAAACCCCTACTGCCATTTACTACTACAAATAATAATGATACAGCAAACAACAAGTGAAGAGAATACAACACCCCACCAGCCACCGACCCATAACTCACTCCACCCTGCCTGGCCGAGCACTGCGTGCTCCCTCCTCCATTTTCCTCTCCAGCTCTCTCCTTCCCAGTATGCATCCTGGGCATCACGTGCTATGGTATGGAATACCTCATTGCCTAGCCTGGGACAGGTGTCCTGTCTCTCCTTCCTCCCGGACTCCCCTCCTCCACCTGGCTGGAAAAAACCTTGAACAAAAACACCCTCAAAACATGCTCAAACCATGACAGTGGCCTTCTCTGATGAGGTTACAGAAATGATGGACAGGGGTGGAGCAGTTGATGTCATCTACCTGGACTTGTGCAAAGCGTTCGACACTGTCCCACACAACATCCCTGTCTCTAAATTTGAGATATATCAATTTGATAGGTGGACCACTCAGTGGATAAAGAACTGGCTGGATAGCTGCATGCAAAGAGTTGTGGTCAAAGGATCAATGTCCGGCTGGAGACCAGTAACAAGTGGTGTCCTTCAGATATCGGAGTTGGGATCGCTCTTGTTCAACATCTTTGTCACTGACATGGACAGGGGGATTGAGTGTGCCCTCAACAAGTTTGCCGATGACACCAAGCTGTGTGGCTTGGTTGATAATGCTGGCGGGAAGGAATGTCATCCAGAGGGATCTTGACACACTTGTGACGTGGGCTGATGCCAACCTCATGAAGTTTAACCATGCCAAGTGCAAGGTCCTGCACCTGGGTCAGAGCAATCCCAGGCACAGCTACAGGTTGGGCAGAGAACAGATTCAGAGCAGCCCTGCGGAGAAGGACTTGGGGGGCTTGGTCAATGAGAAAATGAACATGAGTCGGCTTCAGTGTGCGCTTACAGCCCAGAAAGCCAATAGTATCCTGGGCTGCATCAAAAGGATTGTGACCAGCAGGTCAAAGGAGGTGATCCTGCCCTTCCACTCTGCTCTTGTGAGATCTCACTTGGAGTATTGTGTGCAGTTGTGGTGCCTTCAACATAAAAAGGACATGGAACTGTTGGAACAAGTCCAGAGGAGGGCCACGAGGATGATCAGGGGACTGGAGCACCTCCCATATGAAGACAGGATGAGAAAGTTGGGTCTGTTCAGCCTGGAGAAGGCTGCATGGAGACCTCATAGCAGCCTTCCAGTATCTGAAGGAGGCCTACAGGGATGCTGGGGAGGGACTATTCATTAGGGACTGTAGTGATAGGACAAGGGGTAATGGGTGAAGACTTAAACAGGGGAAGTTTAGATTGGATATAAGGAAGAAATTCTTTACTGTTAGGGTGGTGAGGCACTGGAGTAAGTTGCCCAATGAAGCTGTGAATGCTTCATCCCTGGCGATGTTCAAGGCTGGGTTGGATGGAGTCTTTAGTGATATGGTTTAGTGTGAGGTGTCCCCGCCCATGACAGGTGGTTTGGAACTAGATGATCTTAAGGTCCTTTCCAACCCTAACTATTCTATGATTCTATGATTCTGATTCTATGATTCTGTGTTAGTACACAGGGGAGACAGTAGTTTAGTGTGATTACTCAACAGAAGACACAGGCCTCTGAATAGCTCAAATCATAATTGCCCATTAAGGGGGTCAGAAAACGAAGAAAATCTGAGAAAGCAGTGTATACTTCTTCCATGGAAAAAAAAATTCCATTTTAAATACCATGTGATTATACTTCTTAATGGGCTTCTAACAACTTAAAGTAATTTTAAAATCTTTCAATAATTTTTTCCTAGCAGCAAAGCAATTTTACTAATAATGTAATAATAAAGAATAAATATTTTTTCACATTCACCCTCAGAGTTTCATGAACACAGAATATACCTGCTGCAGTCACCCAGCTGTGTAATTTTGCGTGTATAGTTGTCCACAGATTTCCTCCTGGGGCTTCCAGTACCCCTGTCCTAGGGGTCTGAGGATGCCAATTATCTCTTAAGATTGGTGAGGAATTGTGTGTGTGTCTGTGAGATGGGGGGAGACACCCTCCCTCCTGCTCACTACGCAGGGTACAGTGCTGCTGAATCTTACCTGTGTCATCCATTTCCCACTTAAAACCATCCACATTTTTTTCATCCTTTCTCAACATATATGGGAAGCATAGGAAAACATACTCCTTTTAAAGATAGGTATGCAAAACTAGTGTTTTTAAGCTGGCTATTTTGTGCTGAGAGCTGTAGTCAGGATATCTTTCCCAAGAAACATGGTAAGAACTCTAGCTATGGTTTCCTCTCTTTTATTCTTTTTTTTTTCTCATTTAGTTCCTGAGGACTTGGCATATCTCATAAATTATTGAAGCTTCCCTAAATATTATAGTTTATTAACTTCAAAAATTTCTGCCTTTTCTGCCCTGGATAAAAGCTCTTAAGCATTTTTATCTTGAATTTTACTTCTTTGATTAATTTACTGGGGTTTTAGCAGCTGTGGTAAAATATTTGTTCCCTGTAGCCTGTTAGATATTATGGTGGGTTGGAAGCCTTACAGAGAAAATGAGAATTTTTATTTATCTCTGTTTTCACAAGTTTGGTTGGTTGACTCCAAGTCTTCCCTATTTTCAGAGAAATATATATATATATATATATATATGAATAAAGGATTTTTAAGTTTGAAAAACAAAAAATTGCAAAAGATGGGATGTACTGAAGTTTGGGCATGAAATATAGAGCTAAGATGCAAGTGACAATGAATACAGGCCATTCCTTCTATTTTTAAATCTATCTTTGTTGTCTTGCTAGGAAGGATTGAGAAATCTTGGTGTTTCAGGGGTTCAGAGAGCAGCATGTTTTACCTGACCCCTTGCCCAGCTCACTGGTTTCTCACACAGCAGCATCACTGAGGATGCTACTAGCCCATGATGGGGCTTGGCTAGCTGCCTGTCCCATGAAATAACACAGCCATCAACCCTATCCTGTTCCTTCCATTCACAGGGGAAAATCAAAGCAAACAGCTCTGTGTCCTTGGTGGGGTGGTGAAGGTGAACTCCCTCCTTGGCTCCTGCCTGGGCTGGTGTCTTTGCTGCTCCTAATGCCTCCAGCATTGGAGGTCAGGAGCAGTGAGGGGTCTGTGGAGGCTCTCATCCAGCTGCCTGGCAGCTCTGAGGGGCCACCTGGCTCTGTGTGAGGCACAAATGCTTCCTGGCACCCTGTCATTCCTGTCTCAATCAGCACTGCCACCAGGGAGTCCATCTTTCCCTCCCCAGCCTCTCTGCTGCATGCACTGCAGACACAGCTTGTCCTTCATTTGAATAAAACCATCATCAAAACCATTCAGTTGAGTCAGCTATTAAACCACTTAATTCCAAAATCCATACCATGGGTGATTTAGAAAGGACAATTAAAAAGCCAGAGAACAGTCTCTATGGTTTTTTATTGTGAAGTTCATCAGCCCGGAGTGCTGCCTGCCATTCGCTTTGCTAATAAAAGTCTTGATACACAAATTGAAATAGTGTTTTATAGGTGCTTGCTATGCTTCCCCTCCTCTACCCCAGCCTGTCAGAAAATGCCTTCTTGGATATAAATAACTTTCATTTCTTTTTATTTTGTTCTGACTGCAGTTAAGAATTAGATTCATAGATTAATAGATTAAGAATGGCTATGACATAACCAACAGAGAGCAAAAACAATGAAACTCAGGGGACAGGACCAGGACCAATGGTTCAATCTTACCTTTGCCTGTCAAAGGCAAAGATGATAGGACTTATGTCTGGAGCTAAACTGGGCAAAATTTTGCTTTCATATCTGTTAATTCCAGAGTTGAGGAAAAAGCGGAGAGGAGAGTGACTAGAACAAGAGAGCAGAACAAGAGTCACAGCAGGATTAAACTGAACTTAATTTTTTGTTTTCATGTTGTCCTCCTGGCTGCTCAAAAAAAACCCTAATACAATGTTAATGTTCCATTTCATAGACACCACATAAAACTTGCCTGTTCACATCCTGCAGTGTCTGAACAGGAGCCTGGCCCAGATCTTATATTCTGCATCTCCATCTGTGCTAGTGGGTCAAACTGCTCTGTGAAAAGAGCTCTCCCATGTCTTCTCATATTCAGCTAAACCAATGAGAATTTGAAGTGCCAGGAATTTGGATTGCACTCAGCTTTTCTTTTGATTAGAAAAATTCAGACAAACTCACAAATGAAAACCTTCCCCTCTTTTCCCAGGTGAAAAGGAGGGCCAGTTGGAGTTGTAAGTGGGAAAGGCTTTGCCCTCACTGTGGAAGCAGAGCAGGGTGACAGTACTAGATGACAGGAGTAGGAGATGCCTTTCATGCCTGAAGTGAAATTAGCAGAAAGATAATCCACAAAAAGAGTTAATCTAGTCCACAAGTCCAAAGATCCCCAACTGTGCTGCATCCAATGTGTGGGCCTTTGTGAAGAACTTTCTCTCTTGTTTTTCTCTTTGACAATTTGCCATCCTAGACAAGGCAGCGCTCCTCGCTGGATAGCATTAATAGAAGTGTGTTTCCTTGCAGTTCCTACAGCCATCTGGTTTTCTACTTCTCTCCCCCTTTTCGTTTCCTGTTGGCACTGCATCCTAAACTCCTAACCTCTTACACACATGCACACTTTTTTTTCACTTGCTGGGGGAGCTGCTGCACTATGAGATCCATGTAGTGAGAGTTCAGATGCTACATGTTGGAGCACTGCATATGCTAGCCAGTTTTCTCACCCACACCCCTCTCCGTGGGATTTCTCAGCACACTTGCTTCCCAGCTCCTGCACTCAACATGTGGTGCAAAGTGTAGTGGAATATCCGGGTCTGAGCCCCTGCAGGGTACAGGAGAACCCTTCCTGACTTCTGTTAATATTGCTGCCAGTGAAATCTGTAGCATTTTGATTGCTTTGGATCTCCAGTGCTGCAATGAATTTCTTTCTGCTTACCCATATGATCCTCCTTTCAGCTTTTTGTTTTCATATGAAAAAGAGGGCAAAAAAATCCTTTTGATGTTTTTGAGAATATTGAAAGATATTCTCAAGAAAACACCATTTCATTTGCTGAGGCTCTTGTTCATACAGGCTTTCATGACTTCCAGGATTGACTATTTTAATTTGTTCCTGGTGGTGTTCCAGATTGTTTGCTAAACTGGCTGCAGATGGTTTTGAATATTGCTGCTGCCAGATTTGTTACTAGGACTTGATCTACAGATCAGATTTCTCCAGTCTCACGTTCCCTCTACCCTGGTGCCTGTTAAGCAGCATATGGCATTAAAATTCTTTTACTGACTTATAAAGCTTGCACTGGCCCTGATTCTCTTTACCTTCCTGACCTTTTAACTCTTTTGGCTTTGGCTTAGGCTCATGGCTTATCTGATGTAATGTCCATTGACCATTCAGAGCCAGCATCCAGAAACCAGGGTCAAGTATAGCTTTTTGCTTTGCTCCTTGTCATGATTTTCTGTAACTGCAGTGAAGTGAAGGAAGTGAAAGGTTGATTTTTTGCTTGTTACCTAATATTCAAATGATTATCCCAAGCTTTACACTAAGCTTCTCTACATAGATTTACACACAGACACAGGCAGACACACAGTCAACATATAAACTGCACACTGTTCCTTTAAATTTTCAAAATACAAATAAAAGCACCTTGATTCCCAGCTGATGCACAAGAGAACTGGTCTTATAAATTCTGGAGAGCCACTTCCTGGCTACACTGAGTAAAGAAGGTGAGCTCCTTGTATGTGTATGACATGAAGAAATTTGGAACAGAACCCTCTTTTATATGCATACTCTTCAAGTACTTTGATTACTGAAAGCTCAGGAGTGTCACTCAGCTTCTATCTACATTGTGTTGCCTCAGTTGAAAAGCAGGTATGCAAAAATATTACTTTGCTTGGGTATACACAGTGTTTGGTTCTTTCCTAACTAGCAAGATCCTGCTTATGGTTTTCATTCCTGTCAGATGCAGCACTGAGGACAACAGAAAGGAACTATGTTCTTTTCATCTGTAATTGGTTGTACTCATAGAGCTTTGTGGTGGCTTTGTTACAGCCCCGGCTGTGAGGAGTGAAGTTTAGAAGCAGCTTGGACTGCTGAAGTTGGCAGCTGTATGAGAAGTATTCCTGCTGTCAATAGCCTAAATCAGGATTGCTCTGGGGACCACTGAGGTATAATCATAATTTCAGAGCCCACTTCCACAGAAGAGCTGCTCTGCAAGCCTAACCTTGTATTTATTTTTCAGGGGCTACATGAGGTTAATTCCTGTCCTCTTGCTAGCCTTGAGCCCCTCTAGAGCACTGAGATGTTTGTCTCTGGAAGGAATTCAAAGTGCTCCCTTCCGCTCCCACTTCAACCTGCAAGACCAGACCAGGACCTCAGTGCACCCGGCTCCTTTGCCTTCACTGACTGCAAAACAGTTATTTCTGATAAAATACATAAGAGCTTCCTTCATCTGAGTAGCTCTGACTTTACAGATGTCTTTTTCTCCTTGATCACCTCAATCTGAATCTCTTGGTGAATTCCTATATCTCTTCTATGTATTCCTTTCTATCCTGTCTTTCTACAATATATAAGCAAAACAGAAGTTCTCCTTTCCCTGTGGAAAACCATCCCAGCCTTTTGTTGCTTCTTTCACTCTTCCAGAATTGATCATAGTTGCACATAATATTATTCTGTAGAAACATGGCAGGGGGAATTGACTAGGAAAGAAAGGGAAAGGAAAGAAAAAAAGAAGAAAATAGAAGAATTTGAAAACTCATCTCCCCTGCCCTTTAATCTGACTGCATTCTGGCTGGTTTGCTTTTGTATTGGTCTGTCCAGAAAAAAAAAAGGGGGGGGAAGAGAGGAGAGGGAAAAGAATGGACACATCAGCAGTTCTTCATAAAATCCTTCTCTCAAGAGAGTTGTATATTTCATAAAAAAAGAAGTCA
Organism: Melopsittacus undulatus; assembly: GCF_012275295.1. Lineage (NCBI taxonomy): Eukaryota > Metazoa > Chordata > Aves > Psittaciformes > Psittaculidae > Melopsittacus > Melopsittacus undulatus. The sequence continues at coordinate 25,633,606 of NC_047527.1, read as the reverse complement.
AAGTTCAGATTACATTTTGGAGCATAGAATATATTACATTTATTCCTGTATGGTAAATTCGTCAAGGGAGAATTGTTGTACTTTATAAAAAGCTAGAGTGCCTTAGAAGAGTTTATGAAGTATATGGAAAGGAGCTGTATCTATAAGGCAGGAAACATAAGATGTTGGACATGGATACTCATTCAAGTTCATGATGATTTACTGCTGTGATGTGGAGGCCAAATGACTTATGCAGTCCCCAGGTATACAAGTAGGTTAGCAATAGGCAGAAATTAGGAGTTACTTTTCTCCTGTGTGTGTGCTGTAAGACAAATGAGACCATTGCACATGAGTGTACAGTCAGATTTTTAAACAAGATGTTGAGTAACTGGAAAAAAGGGGTAAAGGAAAATGAGGGAAAAGAATAAACAAAAATTATCTGAAAGCTAGAGAAGTTATTTTGCCTTCACAAGCTTGAAGCTCAGTGTGTTTATTCAAGTGAAAAGATGAATGTTGAAGTAATCTTTAATCAAATAGATATGGCCACAACAAGAGTTATGGCTGGAAGCTCTGACCAGATGAAGTCAGAAGAAAACATGAAGCATACTCTGATCAGTGAGGGCAAGTAACTGCTGCAACACAATACCAAAAAAACATTGATATTGCCTAAAAAATTCTGAATGTTTTTCTGGAAGACTCATGTTTACTCAACACAAGTTTTACTTCAGTCACACACATTACTGAGCTCACTCAATATATGAACACCACATAAACAGCTGTACTCTGAGATGTTCAGAGGAACAAACTAAAAGAGTAGTTGTTTCATCCTGACCTTAAACTTTAGTGACCTGGGAAATGACTTTCTGGGTCAGGCCTTAACATTTCCAAATAAGAAAATGTCTGATTTTGGTTTGTTGACTTGAACATTTTAGTTCAGGAACCAGAGGGACTCTAATTCCTCATGGGAACTGTAGCTCAAATGCAGCATTCCCATTTTACCACTGTGATTTGGGATCTCCAGATCAACTGGATCTTGCCTGATGTTTCAACTTCAGGAACGTCTATGGTGTAGCTCAGACAAGGAAGCTTTGGCAACGAGAACTGGGGCATATATTATCTGAACTAAACTCTCAGAAGGTCTTGCTCTCACTTTTGTGACCATGCGATAAAGTCTAACTAATCAAATTTGGAGTGTTTTAACTAACCAAAATGTTGCCCTTGGAGTCAGTGTTGCCCAGTGAAGATTCAGAAACTTCAAGAAATATTATTAATATTTTTTGCCATAAAGTTCAGTTTTGCAGAAAATACGTTTTCTGTGGGAAAAGATTCATGGAAATTCCCTGCCTAGCTTTATTTAAGAACTAGAGAACTAGCTTTTAATTGAAAGGAGGAGAGTGCCAAATATTAACATCCCCAGGGAGAGCAAAACTGATTAAATACGTGCTTAATGTTCTGGTTTTAATCCAAGGGAAACTGCATCAATGGCATACATGTTTTTTTAAGGTTTCTTCATTTTTCTGAAGAAGTGTCTAAGTAAAACAGCGTGGTTTTTATGCTGGGGTCCCATTCCCTCAGGTTACTGTCATCATGCTCACGGCATATAAGCTCTTTTCTTTGAGCAAGCAGACATGCCAGCAATGTGAGGGCTAGAAGCAATAATGAGGAAAACACTGTGCCTGGCTAACTGCTTTCTTACAAAGGCGTGGTTATAGTTTCCATTGACTTCCCACATGGTGCTCACTTCTACCTTCTTACAGTGCTGGCTTTGGCAGTGAAACGATCAGGCCATGGCGAGGCCAGAGGGACAGTCACCCTCAGTCAGCTTGTCCCTTCCTGAAGCTACAGCTGTTACAAACAGTCCCACTTGATGACTAAAATGAATGGTGGGGGATACTAAAACTGGCAAAGTTTTGCTGTTGAAAAATCCAGGTTTTTTTTTTTTTAGAATCACAGGATGGCTGAGATTGGAAGGGACCTCTGGAGGTCATCTGTTCCAATCTGCCCTGCTCAAGCAGGACCACCCAGAGCCAGTTGCTCAGAACAATGTCGAGACAGTTTTTGAGTCTCTCCAAAGACAGACTCCACAGCCTCTCCGGGGAACCTGTGACGGTGTTTTGTCACCCTCACTATAAAAAAAGTATTTCATGGTGTTTAGAGGGGTCCTCCTGTGTTTCACTTTGTACGTATTGACTCTTGTCACCAAGCACCACTGTAAACAGCCTGGCTCCATCATTTATACACTCTCAGATATTTGTACACACTGATGAGGTCCCTCTGAGCCTTCTCCAGGATAAACAGCCTCAGCTCTTTCAGCCTTTCCCCACAGAAGATGTGTTCCAGACCCTTACCCTTCTTTGTGGCCCTTGACTGAACTCTCTCCAGCATGTCCAAATCTCTCTTGTACTAAAGAGCTGAGAACTGGACACAGGACTCCAGGTGTGGCCTCATCAGTGCAAAGCAGCAGAAAAGGATCACCTCCCTTGACCTGCTGGTAATGACTTCATGAGGACTTTCTTATAAAACTAGATGTTATCAGATAATGATCTTTGATGGACAGACACAAATTACATTAAAATACAGTAGACAATTTAAAGAAAATAATTCTGATCTTCTGTCAACACAGTTACTGCTTAACTGCTTACTTAAGTACTGCTTACTTAACTATCAGTCATTAAAATATCTTACTTTCTGCTATAACAGATCCACCTTTTCCAGAAAATGTGCATGTCACTGATCAATATACTCTAACAATGTTGAAAAACTAAAGATGTGGAGCTAAAGATGTTGAGACTTCCCTTAACACTGAAATAACATAACCAAGGCTTTCAAATCTCTGCTGCCAAGAAGAGAAAGCAAATGTCTTGGCTTCTATCCCTTGACTTACTACATGCTGAGAGGCACCATGTACCAACTCTGAAAGCAAATCCACATCTCTCTAGTACAGATCTTTAACTTACTGACACTGATCAGATGTTCTGTTGCAATACAGCCAGGTAACTTAAGGAGATATGGATCAGAGTCAAGATTGGCTTGGAGCTCTAGCTTCTCGCTGCTTTTAAATTTGTAGGATGAGTTATAGGATTGTTATTGTAATAACGCTAATGTCAGCTGTCTTAGCGCTCATGAAGCTACACCAAACTGCATGATTTTTCTTGAAATATATTGCATATTTGTATGTGTATGTATGTATATACAGGTTTTTTAAATTAAACTCGTAAGTGCGCCAGCTGACATAAATTTAGGTCCAGTGCCACACTCTTCACTGTTACTTATTTCCTGGAAAGGCTGAATGGTAATTGTAACTCTGGAGAACATATTTGCTTGTGTGACTTTGAGGCTGAAAGACACCTTTAAAATCTGAAGTGTTAAATACCGTTTAGGAAAAAAATATCTCATCCAAAAGTCACATGTAAATGTAAGCAAAGGTTAAATCAATTCTGAACCTCTTTTACAGTATAGAAATGCAGAGCTGAGGTCACATTAAACCACAATCCAGTTCTGTAGACAACATCCTGAGTAAAAGCAGAAATCCTGAGAAAAACTCATCCATCCATAACAAGCAGGTTCTTCTCATCAGTGAGCACAAAACCAAAGAAGCAGAAAAGACCAGCAAAGCATTAGTTTACTTTTACAACTAATTTGTGGATGACTAATTGGAGAGCACTGTGTGACAGCAAGCAGCAAATGCTCAGTGTTTATATCAAGCGAAATGGTCAAAGACAAGCCAAATCACTTACAGGAGGCAAGGGGTTTTGGAGGGGCTTTGACAATATACAGCTAAGCTCTGTTGGAGACGTTATGTGTAACTAATTCTCAGCAACTGATCCTGGTCTCTGCATGTAAGAGTAGTAGTGACCATGTCTGTCTGCATTAGGTTTCTGGCTGCTCCTATGTCTTAAATGGTTAGGAACATGGAGTTGGAACCCACTCTGAGAGTGCCAAATACAGTCCCTAGCAAATAAATGCAGTAAGTATTTCCTTTGATAAGACATGCTTAAAATATGATAAAGACCTAAGAAATCCTGAAGTCACTAAAATTAAAAATGGGAAAAGGAGAAAAACTTCTTGAATCACAACATTAGGAGAAAGGTACACATAACACTGAACTGTATATTCAGTTATATATACACAACTGAACTGTTATGTTTAACTTTCTTCTAATACAGACAGGTAGTACACCTCTCACGTGCAATGTCGAGGACATGCCTAAGGGAGGAAGAAGAAAAGCAGCAGTGATTGGCACTTGTTTCCAGCTCTGCTCCTGGATTAGATTAGGACAGCCATATTTGTGACAAGGATTTCCTGGACAGAAATATGTGTGCATGCACCACCCACATGGCCTACACATGGACTGGAAGTGCATCCCAACCTCAGCATGTCTGATGTACCGGGCATGTGCTCTGCAGCTGTGCACATATAGTCAGTCAGATGGATCCAGTACACACTACTTTTACACTGTCATCTGTACAGCCTATAAACTACTGGGGGAGTCAGGCATACAGCACATACACACAATGTAGGATTTCTGGTTGCTTTTGGACTTCCTGCATTCTGAGATTCATCATGGGGGTAAAAAGAGGACATGTCTGGGACAACCTAGACAAATGGGGAACATTCTTACATATGATTTACCCAAAAGGTGATTTTGTAGAATTTGGAGGATATCTGTTGTACATTTATAGGCAGGAAAACAAGCAGGATGAGCAAAACCAATGCTTTGTTCATCCAGCAAAAGAAAGTGTTTAATACATGACTCCTGGACCAAGCTGAGGATGAAATCATATCAAAGCAAAAATGCACTGTTCAAGCAATACAACATAGCTCCCAGATGCATAAATCTTTGGAGTAAAATAAAACCACATGATCCCCATTCATAAATGCAGCCTTTGGTGGCATTTGCTCTGCCTTTGACTTGCAAACATTCAAGCGTGAAAGCTTTTGTTCATGAGGATATCTGCAGGCCTGTGAATACTCCTGCACATACACTGCTGATATTAAAAAGTATATATGTATGCAAACCTCTGTGTAAACAGGCATCTACTACAGTGATTATCTTGACAGCTTCTCTTCATTTTGGGAGTCAGGAGGCAGGCAGTATATGGTTTTGATGAGCAAATGCAGAGTTGGAAGAACAGAGCAGATAAGCAGTTCATATAAACTGTTATTACACAGAATTATTTGAAGAAATGTGTGAAAATCAATTCTGTACTTTGGTAAAACACTGTCTAGGGAAGAGAATGTAATGGAGATGATACATTGCTCATAGTGATAGGTGTGCACAGTTTTCAGCTCTGTGCAAGTTAAAATTTAATTGTGCACAAGGAGGGAGACTTGAAAGATTTACAGAAAGGAAATTCACAATCAAAATGCAGTGATCATATTTGCCAAAATCAGAGCCTCTTGCAGAATGCTTTTTCCCCTTGTCATTTCAATTCAAGGCCTAAATGTTATTCACTGACACGCAAACTAACAATGACATTTTAAAGCCTGCACAGTGCACATGCATGCAGCTCCCCTAGGAAAAGTCAGGCAAACACCTGATGCCTGCTGGGAATTTCGCTGTGGGTGCCAGACAGCTGCTGCCCATCAGTGTTTCCAGGTGTGCTTATTCGGTTGGGAGGTCTCTCCAGCTGCAGACACAATCATAGCAGGGACCCAGGCAGGCTGAAGAGACAGAGGACATGCTCAGATTTTGCTGCTTGGGCTGCTTTGGTTTTGACCTGATTTAAAGCACCTGGCTTGTTGCAGGATGCAGATGTTTGCTCTGTTGCCCAAGAACCAGCACTTCATTCCCTTTATAATGAGCACTGTAACCTGGGGGAGTTATTAAATCTCTGGTTCAAAAGAATCTAGTTTCCCCTCTTTTGTTTCTCAGCTGACAGCCTAAAGTTCACAAACAGATTAGTGGAAAGAGTATATAGAAATTAAAAACTTAATTTTCAAACTCCTCTGAGTCAAATCTAATTGACAATTTGAACTATAGCTTGTGCTATTCTTTCCTTCATTTTTCTTTGGGGAAATCCCTGGTTATAGTTTAGCTCTGTCTTTTACTATATTTTTACAAGCCAGTATTTAAAAATCATTCTGAAGCAACTTCTAGAGTCTGAAGCAATTTTAGGCCGACTGCGGTGTTGGTGTGAAACCAGGCAATATTCAAAATTGAAGAGATTATACCTTACTCAGGAGATTAGGTATATTTTTAAAGACCATCAATTTAATTAAAAAACACAGCCACTATATTAGCAGCAAGCTTATGGATCACCATATGTCAGTCAAACATAATGAAATACATGCAAATGTTAGATGGCACATTCTTTTGTTTCTGAAATTAGCAATCTCAGTGAACACTTCCCATGCTGTGTGTGTGGATTTATTTGTTTATTTGTCTTTATATATGTATATGTTAAAAAAAAAAGCCTGTCCAAATGTGTACCCTTTGAGTGATAGGAAATAATCATTTGCAACAATGCTTTCTTTATGGCTCATGGTTTGGCATTCCCACCTTCCACCAGGGATGTCTGCATCCTGCACAACACTGACATCCAAGTAGAGGTGTACCTCTTTTCCTATAAACACGCTTTTGCTTTTGGAGGTTATTTGCATTGAAGGGGAAAAAAGTAATGAAATTGAAGCCCTGGAGAAAATCACTTATGCTCAAGAAACACATTTCAACCTTTCTGTCTGAACAGGTTTGTTTTCTTTTCCAACTTCATTCTTCATCATTGTCACCCATCCACTAGGCCATTTGTATCTGGGAAGCCAGGGGACAAGAGAACATTTGCTCTTCGTACTGCTGCCACTGTGAAGAGATGTAGTGGAAACTGGAGAACCATGATATAACAGTTCCAGTGTCTTCATGTCCCTGGGAATCTTGATTAAAAAAACCCTAAATTTAAGTAAAGGACAACCTGACAACTGAGAAATATGCAAATAGTAAAAAAATTATTGGAAAAGAAATCCAGAGTGTAAATCTGATATGAGGAAAACTACAGAAATAATCTTTCTGATTTATACATCTGAAAAGAAGATGAAGTCTTGAGGATGTCACCAGTATATGACATTAAGTTTATGACAAAGTGAAGGAATTCTGCAGTTCTTCTGATTTTTATACTATTGCAAGATCTTTGTGGAGTTTTATTGGCATATTTTTTGTTACATTATCTTAAATTGTTACAGCTGTGTCTAAACATACTATCTCTATCAGTACAGGATCATCAAAAGTTCTGTAATGACCAAAGTATTACAGTTTAAAAAGGTCTCATGAGAGGAAATTACCTTTTAAATCAATCAGATTTTTTTTTTCTGTATGAATATTATCATTCTTTGCTCAACTATTACATTTGCTAATGCTCTCATCTTACCCTTGAGATATGCCATTGTATTCTGAGTAAGGTCTATTCATTCAAATATGTTCTGGTAACAGAAGTATTCAAAATACTTCCATTAATGCTTACTAAAGAAAGGGCTAGATTCTAAGCCTGATATGACTTTGTTTTTCACAAGCCTCTTTTCACAACTAAATTTAAATTATTAATATTATCTAAATTATTTTCTGTTATTGTTGTCTATTTTGAAACAGCTTTACTCCATTTTTATTAGAATGAAAGTAAAAATAAAAGTGTTGAATTTTCTGTAATCCTATGTATACAGAAAGCTTACTGCACTCTTAAAGTGCTTTTTGGTAGTATCTAATAAATTATTTTTCACAGCCAAAATTTAAATTGTTCTTGTTAAGTTATGCAGAAAGGGCAATGATAAAATATACACTTTTCCTGCAGTTGAACCACAGGATGTCACTGTTTCTCTTTCACAAGAAACAAGCTTCAGATGTGAAAATAGACCAGATTCTCCTTAAAATGACAGAAATGACATAAAATTAAGTCAGACGCTTTCTTTTGTATGTGTGAGTCAACCTAGGCAATGTGTTGCCTATGTAGAATAACAATTTAATATTCAATTCAGTCTCATAATGTACCAAGATTGATATATTTTTGGTACATCCCTCCAGACAGAACTGACACATATCAATATGTCCCATATTGCATAAAGAGTCAGGCAGAGCTGAACAGAGTTCAAGAGAAAGTTAATGTAAGACATTAAAACTTCTTTTAGCCTTCTCTATTTAGCACTGAATTTCTAAAATTTAGCACCCTTTGCTACCACAAAGCTGGATCTTGACAAACACATGCTGCTTTTTGGGATTTAGTATGATCCCTTTACAAGATCCTTGATTGCCTTCGTATGTAGGGTTGTCCATCTAAGACGCCCTGATGGGATGCTTGAAACCATCTCAGAGAGGCTTTAAGAGATCAGTATGCTTCAAGCAGTATTTTTCAGGAGTCTCTGAGAGCATTGCAGAATTAATTCCTTTTCATATGGTCATCTAGATGCTTCCTTTTACACATGGAAGTCTTTTGTCATTGCAGTTTATGGGAAAACTCCCTCATTCTTTGCAAATCTTATTCCAAAGCACCTGGTTCAAAACACCAGTAATATTGATCTGCTAGCTCACAAAAGACAAAATGCTGTTTATCAACCTACTGTTGGCTGTTGATTCCCCTTTTAGCTTTCTTGGGCATTCTTGGAGAGCAGTCTTGTTCTTTCAATATTTTTTATCTTGAGCATACTGCTTGCACACAAAGAATAATGAAAGCATTGTATTAGTGTCATAGATTATTCTCATACTCTAAGGTCAAGCAGCATAGGTTTTAAGAAATACTGTGTGTGGGAGATGACTGCTCCCTGTTTTTTTCTGGGATATGTTGTGTAAAATGGAGGCATTCTGGCACACTTTGCTCACCTCTCTGATTTCTATCCTCTTCTCGCAGCTTCAGTAAGAGAGACTCTTCTATTTCCATTCCTTTTGTGGGATGACATGTGAAATATATGGAAAACGTGTAGGAAGATTTTTCACAATCGACAATTTCATCCCAGCAACCCACTGAGATCTCAAACTGAATCACACCCCATCTTCTACATGTCTGAAATATTTCCCATGCTATTCTATAAGATGGCAGCCAGGAGTCAGTGAGAGGCGGGGGTGCAGTGACATGAAGCAGATGAAAGTGCAGTACCTGCAGAAATCTTTTTCCTGAAGTCAAGAACTAAATCATCTTGCACCTCTCACTGAAGTCTAAAAATTCCTATTGCTAAGATGCTCCTAAGAGTAATTATGCTTTTAATCTTCCTTATAAACAATGAGGGTACTTTGCTTGAATCAGTCTCACTAGTTCTCCTTCCAAAAAGAGAAGAGCTAGCAGTCTGGGGTGAGGGATTGTGTGGTGGTTAGCAAGACATATGGTACGCAGCATAAGGACCATACTGGATGCAACTGAAGGCAGTAGCAAAATTCCCACCCACATCAGCAGATCTGAACCTGGCTCATAAACACTTTCTTTATTTGACAAACCATAGTATAAATGATTTTCTATTTTATAAATGGACTTAAAAGAGGAATTATGAATGCCACTGAGGTCTCCCATGCCAATGACATCCTTGTTGCCATAGGAACTAATGTATTTGAAAGGTGGGGTGAATGCACAAGATTAAGAAGGGTTTGTGGGGCAGGTACCTGAACCAAATACGTGGTTACAAGCATTTCCTACAAAAAGTTCTACTATTTTGGGGAATATTTTTCTGAATTAGCTGGAGTTATCCATAGGCTGGAGGATAAGGATGTGATATTTTATCTATTGATGAGTTGGCTGGATGACACATTTCTCCCTTGGATGTCCTGTTTCCACAAACTGAAATGAAAATTGCCCCCAAACACTAAATCTGTGCTCCCATTGGGTCAGCTTGTACTACTCTTGCAGAGTAACTGGGAGTCTCACAGCAGTGTGGACAGACACATCTTGAATAACCTCAGCAAAGCCAAAACATAAAGCAGCAGAAAGGAAGATGCAGAGGCATGGATATCTGCATAGGCTACCAGCTAAACATCCTTCCTGCAACCTATGGTCCTCACTGCGTTATTACTGTGTCTGGTTAAAACATGGCATTTTTGTTGCAGTCGTACCTCTGGGTGCAGTAATAAGTTGCTCTGTGACAGCACTTTCATTGGAGCTTCTCTCCATTCTGTTGGCAGAATATGCAAACACCAGCAGCCCTAGTTGACACCAGACAGAGGAGTTATGGCAGGAATATTTTTTGCCTTTTCTGGACCATGTGTCAAATTTTAGTTTGCTCTGAATGAAAGGAGAATTTTCTCCAAAAGAAAAAATAGGGAGATCCTGTTAGATAAAAGACAAAATGCTGTAAGGAGAGTGAGGAGGTTACAAAGCTCTCCAGTGTCTTCATTTTAGCTGTATTGATTTTTTTTTCCTAATTTCTGTTTCATTTCAAATGAATAAAAATAATTTGTAGGCCTTAGGACTGTCCTGGGTTCAGCAGTAGCAGTCAATTTTTCTCCTTCTTAGTAGCTGGTGCAGCACAGCGTTTTGACTTTCAGCCTGGGAACAGAGCTGATAACATCAATGTTTACTCTGATCAAGGACTCTGTGGGTCTCATGCTCTGCCAGGGAGGAGTGGAGGCTGGGAGGAAGCAGGGACAGGACACCTGACCCAAACTAACCAAAGAGGTATTCCATACCACAGCATGTCATGCTGAGAGTTACCCAGAAGGGCACTCTCTCTTCTCAGTCGGGCTCATTTTGGTGGGTGGTATCGTTATTCTCTTCCCTTGTTATTTCCCTTATCATTATTATTATTGGTGGTAGCCGCAGTGGTTTCTGCTATACCTTATTTACTGGACTGTTCTTATCTCAACCAGTGGGAGTTGCATTCTTTTGATTCTCCTCCCCATCCCTCGGGGGAGGGGGGGGGGGAAATAAAGAAAGAGGTGGGGGGAGTAGAAACTGTGTGGCTGAGTGGGTTTAAACCACAACCAGGACCCTCAGGGATACTGAAGCCTGTAGCAAGCTTAAGCGTGCTTACCACTTCAAAGTGAACTGGGCTTTCTCTTACAGCAGAGTAGTTAACATTCTGAGGGGATGGGGAAATTCCAGGGTATTTCTCACCTGAGAAGAGTGTGGAGGAAATGTGCTTTGCTTCTAGCAGAAATAAGATGGGTTTGAAATGTTATCTTTTTAATATGTTGTCCAGTCACAGCTTCAGTCAATACTGAGCTGCAATACTCTAAATCTCTCAAAATTTAGGGAGATGGACATTCGGATTTGGTGAGTTAAGGTTTTGGTAATCTTAGTGGTTTGTGAAAAGCTGCTGTGATATGAAAGGACAATTATAGAGTTTTTTTTTATGTGTTATGGCTGCACTAGCAGATCCCAGCAGAGATCTGTGTGCATCTGTGCCATGTATATCTCTGTGGGGTCAGATGATAGTAGATGTGAGGTGCTCCTCAAGTAAGGGAGTATCTGAAGCAATGTACTTAGCACTTTCTGCATCATTTAAATATTGCTCTTGTGGTGAAGAAAATTAAGAGCTTGGATGGAAAATTCTAAATGTAACTCCTAGTCTAGTTGAGAGTGGCAAAAATTGGAAGGCTAAACCCCTTTTTGTGCATCTGGACCTGTGGTACCAACCCATGGAGGCCACAAGTGATTGATTGCTGCCTCCTTGGGGAGTTCTGCCAGAACATCAGGCATAGATTGTTTGTTTGGCACTGATGGTGTTGGCAGTTCCCAGTGTCAGACACTCAATAACCTCAATACCTCAGGCACTTCCAGGATAAAGCAACAAATGAGGGAAGTAACTCTAAAAGTATAGAGATAAGCGCCGAATCCCTTCATGACTATCTAGAACTGAAAATGTAATGAATAATTTTTCCCAGCTCCTTTTTCTCCAGTATCAAGTAAGTGATGTCTCGATCAGTAAGTGATGTCTTGATAAAACAAACCAACCCAACAATTTATTCCCATTTAAATATGTCTGAATAGCTGAAAAATACAATTTTTATTGTGCTGAATGGGATCAGTTCTAAACTGGGGACAATTAGTAATGAGAACACAGTGAACAACTTGGCTCACTTCAAAACCCATGATGAAGCCACATCAATAGTTTTTCATATTTCTCTCCACTCAGAAGTACACAGGCTGCATTTTTGAAGATCAGAATCTCACAGGTTTCCTAAAATAAATAGAGCACAGAAGAGAAGGGGAGAAAATGGGTGGCTGGAGACTAATGTCCTTCTTGCTTAAGCTTGCAGGTCTCATTATGATTTTGCATAACTTTCAGCTAACTCTGAACAAAGTCCAGCACTCAGTGATATTGTGCTCGTTTATTTTATGGGTCAGATCTCTATGGGCTAATAAAACAAGGACTGGATAATGCTTATTCTTAGATTTATTATATTTCATTTTCTAGTACAAATGTACAAGAACATACATCTAATACTCTAGGATTCTTTGTCATAAATCTAAAATAAAAACAACCTAAAACCCATCTAATTTCAGCCATCAGCAAAAAATATCTTTCATTCATTTTTTCAAGGCCTTCCCTGCAATAATCCCAAAGTCTTTAAAGGCAAGCACTGTGCTGGCAAAATCATTACAACTCTTTTTTATTTTTTTAATTTGGCCAAGTGGAAGGGGCCTGTGAACAGGGGCTTCCCTGTGAACATCTGAACTACCGGAATCAGAGTTTCTTTTAAGCTTTGTCTTGTGATTGACTTTGGTGAGTGAGAAGGGGCTATTTGGATTGACATTTGAGGGAAAATCGTTTCTTGTTTTGTGGAGTTTTTCCCCCTTTTTCCCCCTGTAGTGAAAGAATCATGAAGTCTCTTTCCAGAGCAGATTCTCTGCTTACTTTCAGGTGAGTGCCTTGTAGTGTCTCTCTCTCCTTAACTTCTCATATTCTTTAAAGATGTGGATTAATTTTGAAACCTCTGCATCTGTATCAAATTTGATTAAATTGATTCAGAAGGGCCAAACTCCCTTGTGTCTATGTGGGAAGCTGGACTTACAAAACACCTGCAGACTCTAATACAGGAACCCTGATTCTTTAATATTTCCTCTTCCTAAGTGATATGGGTTGATCGTAGCTATGGCAGTATCCCACAGGTGGGGGTTCCCCACTGTACAACTAGCATGGTATGGCTGTGTCACAGTTTGACGAGCTATCCAGATACATAATGAAAGCTAACTTGAAAGTAGGATCATTTTACACAGGAAGCCAACTTTGATGTCACTCACATTCACTCCCTCTGCCTGGTTGTGGTACCAAAGCTGACTTCAAAGGTAGCTCTATCAGTGACTCTATCACCAGTGCTTCCCTAGACTAAATGGTTTCCTTTCCCATTGGGCAAACTGCTGGGTGACTCATGCACGATTCTTCTTTGTCACCTACAAATGTTGCCTTCCCTTCAAACTTGTGTCAAGACCATATTTTTGAAAAAGACAAAACCACCACATACTGACTTTCCCAACAGCCAAGCAGAAGTTGTCTTTCCCCTTTACAACCTCCGCTGCCCAAATGTCTGTTTTAGAAATCTAACAGCAAGGTTGGCCCAGAGACAAATATTACCACCTGTCTTCTCTCATGGTCTATCAGCAGCTTATGTCTGGTGGCTAGAATTTGACAACACCTTGGGAGATCCAGAGGTTTATTTTTGTGTGGGGAAACAGGGAAAGAAATGGAAAAGTGGCAACTGGGCAAATAGAAATGGGAGGTAAACTTCAGGGGGATCACCTCAGGGCTAGGCATAGCAATTCCCTGCTCTTAAAACTGCATCCAGCCCATAATGATTTGTTTTGAAGCACTAAAAAATGCAACTGAGTGGAAATTGCTGAACAAAACATGTTATAATGAGCGTGCAAGTTTCATTGAAGTGAGAAACATGTTGCGCTCTGTTTTGTCTACTGACTAATGTCACAGTCTAAGGGACAGGCATCACATCAAACAGATGAGAACAAGAAAAGTCAGTGGCAACCCCCACTCACCCCAGCTGTGCTCTCTTGTCTCTGTACTGAATGTGGTGATCATAGGCTGGCAGAGCTGTTGTAGAAAATGAGGTCTGGAACATTTAAAACATTTTTGAGCGAATTCTGTTTATTAAACACCATGGAGACCTTTTATATTAATTTTCTATCCTTTCAATAACTTGTTTTCCAACAGCACTAAATCAGCCACCTCTTCTTCAGATCTTAATTAGGCCATCAATTAGGTAAATCACATCTGTTTGTCCTTTTCACCACAGTTCCCCATATACAGTAGCTCTGGATATTTTGGAGTATACATCCATGTTGGCAAGGCAAGATTGGCATTGCTCCCACTGCTATTGCCACCCACCCTCTGTTTTCGCAAGGGTGCACACAGATGCAGCAGGGTTGAGGATCACTTCTGCTGCAAATGAGTTGGGTTTGAACAAGGGAGTTACTCTTGGCTGAAAACCCCTTAGTATACGCAAGTATAAACAAAATCAGCAATAAACGTGATCAGTTTGCATGACTGTGTACTTAGACTAACGATGAAATAGTTGCCTGAGCTTAAACGCCTGCCAACTGCTTTCACTCGGCATATTCCATGTTGTGTACAACTTTTCCACAGCTAGGAGAAACAGGCACTGTTTCAAAGAGGATGCAGGTGCAGACTCACACCTGGCATGTTAGAGGGATTTACCTGGGGGGTGAACCACAGGCCCACCATGATGCTGACAGATGGGTTGCCATGAACAACTCCCTCCGGCTTCTCAGGCACACATACTGTGTGCTGGGGGTATCCTGGTAGAGTGGGCACTCTGTCCTGTCTGCAGCCCTGCTGCAACTGGCTCTTGCTGTTCTTGCAGGCACGCAACCGCTTACCTCCATTGCTCACAATGGGGTTGAGCCCAGCCAGGGTCCTTCACCAGTTTATTATTCTGGACCAGCTTTATACTGTGTGTATTAAACTCTTATTGGTGTAAGTGGTATTAAGAGATCCTGAATTCTCTTGAGCTGTCATCACTCATCAGATGGCTTTCACTTCAGTACCTCACAAATTCAGGTTGATTGTGTTACTGGGCACAAATGGGAAAAGAGCATTTAAGTGGGTGGAAGCTGCAAAATCTGGCTTTAAGGTTATAGATCCTGACTTTTCTCTTCTGAGCTCCTTATAGTCTTTACCACTAAGAAAATATAAGTATGGGGTGGATGTAAAACACTACTCAAAACTCCCCTCTCAGAACGAAACGTACTTATTACACTTCCCACACTTGGAAATTACTCACCTAACATGAAAGGCAGTGTATAATTGGTCCTTTAGAGCTAATTTGCTTGTGGAACATAATAATAGTGTGCATATTACTGAAGAAGGCAGATTTTACAAGTATTCCTTTAACAACTTAAAATAGTTGGATGAGACATTTCAAAATTACACTACACTTTTCAAAATCAAAAAAATAGGTTACAAATTTTAACCTTCAAAAGTTAAAAAAATTGCCATATTAAGATTGCGTCTAAGGCAATTATGTGTGTATGCTCTTTGAAGCAGACTACTTATATGAGCTTACAACTTCTCTGCTAGATTCATCTCATTTGATGAGCAGAATCAGATGCTCTGGTATACAGTTATGGTGCTGTAGTGAAGGAGAGTGCCATTACCTGGAGAATCCTTGTTAAAGAATTTAGGAGTCTGGTTCAGTGGATTGCAGGTAAAGAAATTATTTCATCATTAGTTTAATGAAATGTAAGTTTAGGGAGCTGGATGCTATGTCTATGGACAAGATTCCTCTGTAATTCTAGGCAAGTCACATAAAGACTCATTTTTATCTGAGGCTCGCTAACTTGTCTGCTCCTTGTTTTCTGGACTCCTAGTGCAAGTTTCTGAAGGTTAGGTTAACTGATGGATTGGAGCCATGAGAGAACAGGGTTTGGAGTGTACAGACAGGAATGTCACCCATTCATGGGTAAGGTAAGACACCCTTGGTGTTCTCCTGGTCAAGATACACCCCCTAAACTCATCTGGCCCCCAGTAACTTAGGGAATATCTAAGGCATTAGCCAATTTCTCTTTCTGAGGTAAAAGAATGACACAATGCCAATCACATAACTCCTTCTGGAGAGCAGCGGGAGATACTGCAATAAGGGAATGAGGTCCTCTGGGAGCTGAAGTACACCAAAGTTCCCAGGGCTCATGGCAGCATAGTTTAGGCATTTATTTAATTTCTCATTTTCTTCCATGTTGTCTGCCCTGCTCATTACCACCCTGTATCTTCTTTTGAGATAGAATGGATCACAGGACCAAAAATCACATATAATGGGAAAGTTATGGCCAGGTGATATGGCATCAGAAGAGCTTTTCCTTCCTCTCCTTTTAGCAAAGGAAATGCACTCTCAACAATCCTTACCTGCCTTGTTAGTGGGCTGTGAGGACTCTGGGAGCATCCTGCTCTGGGGTGTCTGGCTGCCAGCTCAGGGCTGGCACAGAGACAGAGCAGCCTCTGAGGGTCCATTGCTTTGGTGACATGAGGCAATGATCCCAGACAGCCTGACCTCATGTTCCAGCCCTGGCTTACCACAGGGAAGTGCCCAACACCCAGGGCTGGTGCTGCCCCAGTTGCCCCCTGTCTTGCCCTGCCCCTGGCTGGGGTGGTGGGACAGGACGGGCTGTGAGGGAGCTCCCAGCCCATGCAGAGTCCTGAGAGCAGGAGAAAAAACTTTCATTAAAGATATCTTGATTTTTTTTTTTTTTTCATTTTTAACACTAGATTTCCATTTTAAAATATCAGCAAGAAAGTGTTCTGAAAGGGTGCTACTGATGCATGTAACATAAAATTTGGAGATAAATGTGAGAGACAAAGTAATTTGCAATAGTATTGCCTCACCTCATATGTGACTTGCCTCTGCACCCATGTACAAAACCAGTGCACAAACATTGACTTTTTCTGATAAAATTAAGTCTTTTTTTTCCCCCACTCTGAACTAACTAATCATGCTGTGCTGACTGCAGCTGTGTCTGGCTGAGATTCTCTTTGCAAGGCTGGACACCCTCAGACCATTTATTCTTCTGGAGAGGACAGTGCTCCACAGCTCAGTGCCACAGAAGTTAGTGACTGTGCAACAAGGACCAGTCAAGCCGCAGCCTCTCCAAGTTAAACCTAGTCTGCTTCACTTTTCCTGGAGGGGACCACAGAGTTCTCCTATCCCCGGATCAGGTCTCCCCTGGTGCCATTTAACACAGCATTTTTAAGGAAGTACAATTAGTTTTAAGGTTTCCAACTTCTTCCCACCAGCATCTCATTCTCAGCTGTCTGCCACTTGCCCTCACCTGAGCTAATGCAATGCTGTGCAAGAGTGTTGTCAAACAAATCAAGAGAACGACTCAGGGGACACACACACACCTGCCCCAAAAGATTTTTTACTCTTGTCCAAACTAAAATTCTTCCTGTGTTCCCCAAGTTAGGCCACTGGCTTCAGCAAAATCAGTGTCACAACCACAGCGTTACCTTCTATATTATCTTAAAGTAGATACTACTGTCCTAAAGCATTAATTGCCTCCTTGTGGTCATGTAAGTGGGAAGCTTCCCCAGGAATGACAGCTTTCATCTAGTATTAAAATACTCTGCAATAACAAAGGAAAAATCAGGCCTATACACAATATTTGCAGAAGAGCTGCAGTCTGTTGTAACATTCTTTCATCACTAAATAGTTATATACCCAAGTCTTTTCCATCCCTTGCTTCGGTATTTACCTTTCCAAATGCTAGAAGTTATGAGTTGCACAAAACAAAAATGTTTCTCCAGCCCAGCTGTTTGAATTCTCCAGAGGTTTCTTTTCCTGGCCTTTTTCAGCAGCAGAAGGGAAGACTGCCTCTTATTTAAATTCCCAGGTGAGTCATGATAAAAATAGTGTGGCACTTGTATTCATACTAATGCACCTGCAGTATCATCTGTCTCCCAGCTATGAGGCTGCAAATTTCTGCACTTATGTGTGCATAAGTTAAAATGCTTGTAACTCTGCCAGCATAAAACATGCCTGCAACTCTGCAAGCTCTGCAGAAACTGTGGAGAAACACAAGGAAATGTGTGTCCTGAACAGTCCAGGGTGATGGGAAACGCATGCAACATTATATAAGTTACTGAGGTTCATGTGATTAGGCTTAGATTTAGATCTAATAAATTCATTATTTAAAACTTTTTAGTCTAGTTTCCAAAATATTTTTATGCCCAGTTTTAGTCCCGCAGTAATGAATTAGTTTCAGTTATCCTTTGCTTGCAACTACTTTATTCTAGATCTCATTTGTCAGTGCTAGTTCTAGTTTTGTCTCCAACAGAAATATGTAATTACGATTTTTATAACATTTTAAATGAATTCTCAGTCCACTGTGCCACAATAAGACATGCTTGAATATGCTTTTTAAGAATTAATAAACACATAAATGTTGAAAGTTGTATTTTGTATTTTTTTGTTTCTGTCTAGTCAGCAATATTGCTCAGCATCATTCTTGTTTTGCTCCCATCCCCACATGTCTCAGCCTGCTGTTTGCAGTTCTGTCCTGGTTCTGACAGCCCTGTGCAGCTCTCTCCCTGGGTCCATTAGCAAACTGCAGAGCTTTTGTTTCTGCAGAGCTGTTGCTTCTGCTGCTACTTCTTGCTAACTCAAATAACCTTCTGGTTCTGGGATATATTCTGAGGATATTTTCATAAAATCCATAAGTTACTTTGAAGGCTAAACCTAACTGAAAACAAGCAAGAGTTGGGCAGTTTTGAAAAGTCATTTCCTCCTTTATCTTCTAGGTAATAATACTGCTTGCTTCAAAGTCTCATGTTCAGTTATTAAATCTTGGTGCATGCATCAGAAGTGGATGAGGAGATGCTCAGCTGGTGGCTTCAGTAAGTGTACATCCTGCTTACATAAGTGAAGACTTAGGAAAAAAAGAAAAAAAAAACCCAACAAACCACCAAAAGCAGCCTTGGGGGCACTTGAAATGTATGTCACGATCTCACAACCTCTTCCAAGTTAACAAATTGCATTTTAGAACTGTGTTTGGTAATTATTGCATTCATACCTCAGAAGTGAGACCCAGGCATTATGGTTGGTTGGAATTCATCTGAATAAATAGCAGTTTGCCACATTCTTAACAAAAACATTATTCATTAGAACTATTACGTATTAGCTGCGCTGAATAACATTTGGCAATTGCTTTGGGTATACCTTACTAAAGGGTCCATAGACACATACAAATCGCTCAGTGCGCTAATATAAAACAGGGGCAGTAATGAAATACCAGAGTGAGTATTAAGCTCCAGGACTGCAGTTTTATTCTGAAAAATGTTTGTCTTGCAATTTGTAAACATCTTACAAATGTGAATGTTTTTAAGCTTTTTAATGGTTCTTAGTCATAAGACTTGATTTGTATTTACTGCAGGACCTGCCCGCCATCCTTTCCCTCTGCAAAAGGCATTAGCTGCAGGCTGAGATGGTCAAATGATTTTGGGCATGACAGCAATAACCCCTAAGGACTTTGGAGCTTTTTGAACACAGATTCCTACAGTCATCACAAAAAGATGCTTTGAAGAAAGTAGCCAAATGGGTGCTGTGGTTAGTAGTGCTAACTGGTAGGGTAGTAGGAAGTGCTTAGATACAATGTGAGACTTTCTTGGCAGCTCCTTAAGAAGAAATGGCATCTCTTCAAATCATGTGTGACCTGCTTCTGCCCCTATGCATGGCTCTGGATTTCAGGAAAAGGAGAAGACAGTTCTAATGAGCCAGTAAATGACTACTCCTATAAAAAGCTTAGGTTTTATCACACTTAGAAGAGGTATAACCAGGAAGAAAGCAGTTTTCTGTACATGCAAAACTTCTTTTATCATACACAATCAGAAATTCTTTTGCTAGAGCCACCTTTCTTTTTTTATTTGAAAGCAGTCACGATATCTGCTGCTACAGCCTTAGAAAACAACAAAAGAATTTCTGGGACCTCTGTGTAGTATCAGATTTTAAAGGATCTAACTATGAACGCTGCTATGAGATGGCTTTATTGTCTCAAAGAAGGTATTGGAAATTCTTAACTTATCAGTCTAAATTACTTGCTCAAGATCTTGCAAAAAGTCTCTGAACAAACAAGAAGCTGCATTAAGTTACCTCAAGTTCTAGTTTTATGGCTTATGACTCCAATCCAACCACTGAAATCTGCACATAATCTATTAACCAAAGAAAGTCTTTGCTTATTGAAATTCAAATGGTTTCCAAATTATCTGCTTCCAGTTCTGTTGGCAATCTGGAGGATACATTGCAGCTACTTTAAGGTAGAAATAAGATTCAGGATTTATATACATATTGCACACCACTGTGACAATGTATAGGAAATGAATCTGTAATGGGGCCAACCTTAAAAGTTGGAAGGAGCAATATATTTTCTGTAAGGAAAGAGAACTTGGATGCACCTTCTTGTGGTATCCATTTTAAAATATTTTACAGAAAGCTATGACAACAGCAAGCCTTAACCTAATTTCTGATTCATTGGTATGAGATCTTACTTTGTGTGGAGGGAATGACTAAAGGAGGGAATGTGGAAGGAAAGCATAACCGCAGGCAATTGTTTCTTGTATTTTGGGTGATAATGGTCTATGGACATGGACTTGTGGAAATGCATTTGGGGGAAAAAAGTGCTAAGAAAGAAATCTGAACAGAGAGCACTTTTCCTCTGGTGTTTGTAACAGTCTTCCTATATCCATTAAGATGCTTTCAGGATAGCCAGATTTCCTTATTCTTAAAAGCAATGTGCCACTGGGGCTTTGGTGCTTCCAGATCAGTTCAGAAGCAGTCAGGCATCAGAAAGATAGCATTTATCACTGTCCTGGGTTCAGCAGTAGCAGTCATTTTTCTCCTTCTTAGTAGCTGGTGCAGTGCTGTGCTTTTGACTTTCGATCTGGAAACAGCTCTGATAATACCGATGTTTTTAGTTGTTGCTCAGTAATGTTTACTCTGACCAAGGACTTTCTGAGTCTCATGCTCTGCCAGGGAGGAGGGGAAGCCAGAAGGAAGCAGAGACAGGACACCTGATCCAAACTAGCCAAAGAGGTATTCTATACCACAGCACATCATGCCCAGTATATAAAGTAGGGGCAGTTACCTGGAAGGGCTAGATCACTACTCAGGTCAGCCTGGGTATCAGTCAGTGGGTGGTGAGCAGTTGTATTCTCTTCCCTTGTTATTTCCCTTATTATTATTGGTGGTAGCAGTAGTGGTTTGTGTTATACCTTAGTTACTGGACTGCTCTTATCTCAACCTGTGGGAGTTACATTCTTTCAATTCTCCTCCCAATGCCTCCTGGAGCCGGGGGCTGGGGGAAGTTGGGGAGTGAGACAGGGAGTGCGTGGTTCTGATTTATGACTGGGCTTAAACCACCACAATCACATAGAGCTCCTCCTTGATACTGGAAGTTATGATTTGCTCTTGCCATCAGTAGAATACATGGCAAACAAAATTGTCTGTATGCATTGCTGTAATTCCTTGATGCAACTGTTTTTTTGCTTGCCATCAGCAGGAGTGTGTCTAACATAATTCAGAAATTCACATTTCATAACTGACACCTGATTTCTGTTAGGCTTACGAAAGATTTTTATAAGGTTCTGGTAACAG
The DNA here is from genome assembly GCF_012275295.1 of Melopsittacus undulatus. Lineage (NCBI taxonomy): Eukaryota > Metazoa > Chordata > Aves > Psittaciformes > Psittaculidae > Melopsittacus > Melopsittacus undulatus. The sequence continues at coordinate 25,612,113 of NC_047527.1, read as the reverse complement.
AAGACATTTACTTAGCCTTGAGAGAAAACACATTAGTTCCACTGCAGAACAGTAATCATAAAAGGGATGGGGGTGTGATAGACTTGTAATTTATTGCCTTTGAGAATCTACTGTGAACTGAAATTAGCACATTCTTATTATGGTTTCCAGTGATGAAGTATTTAATTACTTGGAATAGCGTCACCTATATTTTAGAAATGGATGTTGTCCTGGTTTTGTCTGGGATAGAGTTAATTTCGTTTCTGCCACCTCGTATAGTGCTGTACATTGGATTTAAGATGAGAACTTGCCTTCTGTGTTTAAATTATTTGAAAGGCTTTTTGCTTTCTAGCAGCTGATTTAAATAGGAAGAGAATCTACAGTTAAAGGCTGGCCTGCTCAGTTCTTCACAGGAAGCCAGTGCCTTCACCTGAACTTCTGCACATAGCATAATTCAGCTCTAATTCACATGTACAGTGTTATTCACTCCTTTGTAGTTAGGCCTATAGGTTCTATAGCTAGAATCAGTAAGACAAATTTTAAATGTAGCCATGAACAGAATGACCTCACTGCTTCTTGAAAAGAGGAGAGGAGGAGGAAAACTGCCTGATCAGAAGAAATTGCCCTTCACTCTGAGATGCTGTTTGAAAAATAGGTACACAAGGCAAAAGTGTGACACTCAGAGCTCAGCTCTCACTCACCATAGTCCTGGGTAAGCAGTCTGGGAGAGCTGCTTCCAACAACAGCTGGCAGAGTCATAGCTTATCTTTTCTTAGAGAGCTAAGAGGCTGCTCTCATTCCTCTGAGCCTCTGTCTCTGCTCGCTCAGTAGCATGACACAAGGGCAAATGGAAGCCTGTCTTCTTCCCCTAGGTGGATGTAAAAGTACGGTTGAAAATGGGACATCTGGTGTTACATGGGCAGTAGAAATCACAAAAAATGTGTAGTTTTTCTGTACAGTGAAGATTGATAATTAATTCTCTGGGATCGTTTTTTACTTAAGGAATAGAAAAATACCAAGGAGAAATGTTATTTATGATATTAGTTACTCTCCCTTTCTTTATTACACAATATTGTTAAAATATTGGCATTAGAATTTGTTTAACTGAAGTATGGTCATTTAGAAAATGCTGAGAAACCTGAGGTTCCACTTAAACAGTGCTAGTTACATGCATCCATATACAGAAGAGTTGCTGGTAGTTGTATAGCCCCTCACCATTAAAGGACTGGCAAGCATGTAGAAAGTATGAACAAGCCTGTCAGTGTATTTTCTCTCACTGTACTGAGAAACTAAACAAAAAGAACTGTGATGCATTTACTAATGTTTGAAAAGACTCTGGGTTGTATAATAAAAACTGTATTTATTGAGTTTCAGGTTAACATGGGGCACCTGAAGAAAAGGATGACCACAGGCTTTCCTGTCATTTAGCTGTAGGTAAGAGGGCACTGAAGAGTAGGAACTATTCATGCTTTTAGCTTGAGTATCATTGAATTTAGTGAGAGATGAGTGACTAAAACCTCATGCAACACTTTGAAGATACAGAGGTCCCTCTGCCTTCTAGTCTGTTGGAATGACTTATAAACAAGCCAGGAACTATATATATAGACTCTGAAACAAGTAAATAAGTCAGCATTATGGTAACACTGGTATGTTTGGCCAAATCAAAATACTAGGGGAAATTAACTATGCAAAAATAGAGCAGGTTATAACTGACTACATGACAGCTGAACTGACCTACTATGGAAAATTTTTGAAGACATCTCCATTAGTTTACAAGATGACAGCAAATAAAATGGCATAATTTAGCAAGGCATCAAAGCTGGACTTTAATTTTATTGAATATGTTTGGTTAGATTTAAATATGACATTAGAAAGCACCTATTTGAATGCCCTTTGGTATTCATTTTGGACATAAGCCAACAACGTGTATTTGCAGCGCAAGAGGCTAACCATATACTGGGCTGCATCAAAAGAAGCATGACCATCAGATCAAAGGAGGTGATTCTCTCCACTTGCTTTGGTGAGACCTCATCTGGAGCCCTCAGCATAGGAAAGACTTGGAGCTGTTGAGTTAGGTGCAGGTGAGAGTTACAAAATTGATCAGAGGGATGGAACACTTCTCCTATGAGGAAGGGCTGAGAGAGTTGGGGTTGTTAACCAGGAGAAGGCTCTGGGGAAACATTATAGCTGCCTTCCAGTGTTTAAAGGGGGTTTATAAGAACGATGAGGACAAACATTTTAGCAGGGCCAGGTGCATGAGGACAAGGGGTGAGAGTTTTAAATTAAAACAGTGTAGGTTCAGACTAGATATAAGAAAGATTTTTTTTGCAGTGGGAGTGGTGAAACACTGGCACAGATTGCTCAGAGAAGTGGTAGATGCTGCATCCCTGGAGACATTCAAGGCCAGGCTGGATGTGGTTCTGAGCAATCTGATCTACTTGAAAATGTCCCTGCTAATTGCAGGGTGTTGGACTAGATGACCTTTAAAGGTCCCTTCCAACCCAAATTGTCCTATGATTTTATGATTCAACTTACAAAACACAAATAATTAAAAAACTACATCAGGGATGAACTCCATCCTTGGCAGCAACATAATGGTGCTGACCAACAAATAATTGCAGAACAAAATGTTTTGTCTGCAGATTAGAGCTACCTAGTTATCAGAGTCTGCCCTTACCTTCTCACATCCCACCTCTGACACTCTTCAGATGTCTATTTAACCAGCTTGGCTTTGCCTGGAAGAATTCCCAGAGGCCAAGAGACTCAAGATACTGAGTACTTGCCTTTGTAAACAAGGACAGTGTGAGCTGTTGTATTTCGGCTGGTTTTGCCTGGAGGAGGAATTCAAGGCAGGAAAGGTGAATTAACAGACTCTAAATACATATTTCCTATGAAAATGATCTTCAGAACACACTGTTAAAGTAAATGATTAGTTGAGAAATTTGTTGGGCACTCTTATCTGGCAAAAATACTTTGTTTTCTCATTTCCTCCTAGGAATATTGCTGTATGTATTATTGTTGCTTAGAACAGCCACCCAGTCTTGAACTCCTGGTTGACTGGCACAATTCACTATCCTCCACCCCAGGGATTTTTATCAGGGATTTTTACTGCTGTCCCTCCATGGGGCTTGCCTCTCCAGATGAGTCCTTGAGCACAGGAGAGGCAGTGTCACTGCAGTCACAATAGTCCAAGAAAAGATTTCTAAGGAGACATTTTTCTAGAGACAAAGTGGTAGAGTAGGAAAGATGGGAAACAAAGTTCTTCTGCTCTGATGAAAATACATTTGAACATTTCTACGTATTGAGCTTGACAGTTTTTACACAATGTTTCTCTGAGTGTTATTAACTACTATCCTGGTTATGCAGAAGTAGCCATCAGCATCTTAGTCCTGCATTAGTGTTCATATGAGCATGCTCTTCACTGTAAAAAGGGTGGTGTGAGGGATTCATATTTATTGTGCCTGAGTGACTAGAATGACATTTTCACAGTTTAGAAGCATCTCCACTTGCAGACTCAGCTTGGGATCTGAAACTCAAGCTGTGCATTTTCTGGCTCATACAGCTTTGCTATTAAAACTTCATTACATCAAATTCTGCTCACAATTAAACCTTTGCAAATAAATTGCCCTCTGAGTTTGCAAATAGTTGAGCAGGCATCATTTGGTCCTGGAATTGGGAAACATTTAACAAAACTTTTGGTGATATATGAGCTAGAATAGAAATCAGCTTTTTCTCTTATACCTTTGTCAACAGTAAGAAGAGAAAGAAGGAAATGTAAAAATTTATTTTACTACTAAATGCATAAGATAAATATACAGACAGGGAATAGATCAATTGAGTGAAAGGGTGCAATTTTTTGACAGCTGCTTTTCAGAATAAAGACATTTTAAGAAAGACACAGGTGTGTGTTGGAATAAGGAATTTTCTTTTATATATGAAGGTGAGTCAGACTGTCTTGGGACTTCATTTGCTTAACTGACAGGCAGAAAATAGGATTCTGACTAGTACTACAGCTCCTCTAGCTTCATATGGGAATTGAAATTGAAAGTAATAATGAACTGTAATGTTAATCACTCCTTTATTAGAGCAGGGACTGAGGATCAAGGGGTCTAAGTTCTTTCTCTGAGTCTTTTATCACATCCTTTGCTTATTTGAAAAATGTTAACTTGAATATTGGTTTTATGTTCGTGGATGGGTATTGTTTGGTCCTGACCCACAGTCTCAGGGCCAGGCATTTTCAGCTTCCAGGCTAGCAGCCCAGCATAGCCAGCAAAACTGGCACAAATGCCCATACACAAGCAGGGCACAGTGCTAAGACATAAGACTACTGGATAGAAACTGTCGTTTCAAAGTACCTCCTGATGTCTGAGAAAAACATCAGTCTCAGCCTGTCCCAACACTTTTTTCCTATGGCAGCATTTCTGCTTCCTCAAGGAATGTTTTCTAGATCAAATGGGATAGCCACGACAAATTGCTGTACTGTGCAGGGCACATCTTCTTCATCGCAAAGGAGGTCTAACCTTGTTAGAAATGAAAGGACTATTTTTTGCTGGGATCATAGGGATTGCAAAATGACCCACATCACAGTGGTGAGCACCAGCACACTGAGAAAGTTTCACTTCTATTACTGTTGTTTTCTGAGGCTGCAGCAGCAGACACTGAACATCGTGCCAGCTTTCAGAACAATTCGGCCAAGGACAAGTCCTAGTATTATTCATCCCTCTCAAAACTCCTTCCTAGCACTGACAGGTAAGTTGGATATCCGGTGCCTGTGCTGATCTATCCAGTACTGCAGTATTGTGGCTCCTAGAAAGCTGAGTGTGGTGGTATTACCCACTGCAAAATATGTTGGTTCATGAATTTTTTCAGACTTGTGCAATGCTTAGGCTGACCCACATGATAATAAGATTTATAATGAATGGCAAGAAAACAAACGCATTTCAGAGAATCAACATAGTTCTTTGGGCACTCAGCACTTATAAGCAATTCAGGCCTGTAAATTGGACGTTAAAATGCTCTCCAGGCATGATTTGAGCTGAGACTTCAGAGGATGCTCATGTTTTGATCCTGTTTCAACTCACTTGCAATCATGTCAGCCACCTGCCTTCCCTGAGTGTCTGTTAACCCAGCTGGACTTTTTTCCTTTTTTGTTTTTTTAAATTGAGGATTTCAATGCAAACCAGATGTTCTATCTGATCCAAACTTTCCTGGGTAAATAAACGCTCACTTTGTTCCATCCACTTAGTTATAATATACCAAACCATCTCTAATAGAAATGCTTTCACAGGCCATTTAGTGAAAATAAGGTCTCAGTTCTCCTAGAGAGACACTGATCCTGTGTAATAATGCAGGAAACAATGGCCAGAGTCACTGTGCCCTGGGCAGTGCCTGTCCTTCCTGTGAGCTGTGGTGAGGTGTTAGATGAGAAAAGAGCTCAGCAGAGATCATGAAAGCCAGAAGAAAGCCTTGGGTGGACTCTGCAGCCCACACTTCAGTGTAAACATGAGGAACATGGGAGGAGATTATGTGTAGAGATGTTTGGAAGAAAATATGAAGCAGTGGGCATCAACCATGCAAAAAAGTGAGGCAGCAAAAGAAGCAAGCATTAACAGTATTTGGAGACAAAATGTGCTGAAGAACAGCATTTTCCCACCTTGTTGGCAGTCTATCCTTTCCCCCACCTCAGTCAGGGAAGACAGATGTCCCTGAAAAACAATTCATTAAATTGTTGTAACAAAAGGCAATTATCAGTGTCAACTTTTGGTACTGCTGTTGGTTGTGTCCATATCACAGACACCCTGCCCCATGGCAGCATGAGGATTGCTGAGATCGCAGAGGCAACTGGTCAGGTGAAGCAGTAAATGCAGGCTCCCCACTACACAGTTCACTAAATTATATGTTCATGTGAATACACCTTCATCTCTCATTCCTTCAACTCTCACAGCAAGGGGTTATGAGACTTCTGGCTAGGAAGCAGGAATGTAACAAAGCAGTACTGGGGTAACTGGGGGCTGTCTCTCTGGTCTTTGACTAACAGACATGTTTGAGATGGCTTCATCAGCATCCAGTCAAAATTATTTGGATATGAATAAACAAATGCTCATTATTTTAGGAAGAATGTGACAGTCCTTCATGGAAAAAAAAAAAATTATTCCAGTTCCTCTCAGCTAAGGAGAGACTGTGGCCTTTATGGCCATCCCTGACATCAATCCTCTTCAGCTTGAGATAGATTTGACCATGGAAATTTTTTAGTAGACCTGTGAAAATATTTTTTATTCCCTTAGACTTCCAACATAAACAGATTCTGCTTAACCATGCTTATATCACTTCATGCTACTCAGAACTGAGAATCTTAGAAGAGGACAGCAGGCTTTTCTAGGCATCAAATTAAAATCATTTTATATTAAAAAAAAAGAAAGGATGAAGATGTATACATTTCACTGTATTTCAAGTGTAGATAACTACAGTACATTTGCTCATGCTGGTACCTTTTTTATTGTCAATATTTACAAAGGCTTATTAGGAGGTTTTGCAATCAAACGCAGACAATCTCCAGGACTCCCCAGAAGAGCTCCGGTGAGATGTGAGATACAATGCATTACCTGAGCTCTGTAAGTGGTGGACAGCAAGACTGTGAAGGCACAGCATTGCTGGCCCTTTGTGGCCAGTATCTGGCTCGTGGGAGAGGCAGAGGCTCCCTGGGCACAGTTTTGCTGTACTCTGAGCTCATAGGAACTGGTGAGGGAGTTGCTTCTGGTGAGGCAGCAGCTGTTATCCTGCAGTTTTTGTGGCAACAGCAGGAGACAGGATTTATGTTTCAGAGCCCTACATGAACCTGACATGTGCCAGAGCCTTCACTGGTATTTGATCCAAGGAATGGAGAGTGGGGTGACAGTCAGCTAGTTGGTCACGCATAATTTGGAGAGATAGTCAAGACTTAAGCTGCCTGTGGTGGGACATAGGAGAATTTACAGTAGAGCATCTTGGCATGAACAAGGTGAGGAAGTAAGGGAAAATAAGCCAGACTCTCAAGGCTCTCAAGGCAGCAGTCTTGGAGGTTCACAGGTGGTTGGGACCTCTTGGAACACTTAGGAATGGAAAAGAAAGCAGAGAACAGCTTTACATAGTTATATCCATCACTGGAGAGAGATCTTCCTGTCCAACCCCTAATTTCATCTGTGCCCTCTGCCTCCAGTAGGATACAATAATACAATAAAGTTCAAAGACCCGAAGTGAGAGAAAGCACAGCTTAATGCACACTGCTCTGAAGGTCTTGAGCCCTGCCATCTTTTGCCTGTCCTCCTGGGCAATCTGAGCACCCACTGTCCCCACTTAGACTGCTGCTCCATTAAAATGGGCATCTGCAAAATGCTGTCTGCTGAAAGCATGTGAATTTATCTCTGTGCACAATATGCCTTAAGGCCAGTAAATACGAATTTTCCCTTTCTGCAAAAGAAGGAAATGAAATTAAAATTATTAACTGACTTGCTCATGACCAAAGAGGGAGCTCATACTGGAGCTTGGAAGAGACCGGAAATCATGCAGTGCATTTCCCAGGAGAGATCCTTTCTGAAGGACCCACACATCTTGTGAGGCTCTTCTAATGTGAAAAAGACAATCACAACTTCAGACAAATAGGAAGTGTTCAATAACATTTCTCTTAGTACTGAGAGCTCAAACCTCTTCAGGTTGTCTGAAAAATATGTGGACTTGACAAAGACAAAGGGAGCTCTGCATCCATCAGAACACAAAATCCAGCCTCAGATAGCCCCCAAAAGGCCATGAACTAAATCTGGTCTTGAAGGGAAACAATGTCACATTCTTAATCTAAGGATTTTCTTTTACCAGATCTCAGACTGCTGGTTTAAAGTTGATAAATTGAAGATTAAAACATATACAGAGTTTTCAATAAATTATTCAGTCACGGTGTATTGAAGGATTTTTTAAAATACAGAATTAAGGGCATTTTTAGAAAATATGCAACTTCTTAGAGCTACTCTGGAGTTGGAACAAAACAAGTTTTCTTTATTTAAATTGTAATTTTTATGGATGCATTAGACTTGGAGCCAGAAAAAACATTTTTAACTGCTGAGGTTTTACAGCCACTCTAGGGTTAGGAAAGAAAGCTGAAAAAATATTCTGCCTGGAAGATTTTTTAACGCTTCATTTAAAAGTAAAATAATAAATAAAAAGTATGGTAACCCTTCCACAGTTCATCCAAGTGAAAGAGATGCCGTCCATTTCATCCCTCCCTGCCACTATGAGCCCAAATTCAGGACAACTTGTCTCATGTGAAAACTGGTCTACAACAGTGGTGAGCTTCTTTGTTTTACTGTAAGCCTCAGTTTCTTGCATGTAAAATGGAGAAAAAATGTTTGTCCTTCTGCTTGATTTGCTTAGGTGTTTTGGGAGGCAATTTGGGGTATCACTGTATCTTGATTGTATAATGTCTTTTGCAGAGAAGCCTTCTGAGATACCTGCTTTTGGACATTACTTGAGGGAACTAACGGCAGAATGAAAATCTCCTTCTGAAGGCTAAAATGTGATTGGTCATTTGCTTAATCAAGTAAATTAAAAGGAGTGATATCTTGATTTCTTAGGAGTAAACAGTTCTCTCTGAGTAAAATTTTACACCCAAGAAAAGACCTAAAGAAAGTCCTAAGTAAACAGGATATCCCAAATATCAGCATGTTGGGAAAGCACAAGGCCTGACACAGTTTTTGTGCATTGCTAAGAGAGAAATACATTCCAGACTCAGGTATAACTTAGCATCTGGTGAGCCAGAGTTAAAAGAGGCTTTCTGTTGAAGTTCTTGCATGTGGAACCTGCAGAGTTGTGGGTGAAAGCATATCCTACTAATGAACATAACCTATATGAAAAGGTAGAAGAACAGACATACTTTTTGTTTACGTGCACAAAGAGACTAATCTACTCAGACGAATAATAGTGTGCTGTTTTCCCTCACTTATGCTGAAGTACTTGATTTTCACATGCAGTAAATCAGAAGTCTGGTATCTGCTACTGCACTACGCCCAATATAGGGTGGCTGAGGTTTGATTTCTGCATTAGAGCTCTTAGAAGCACTTTCTCCTGAACTGGATGGTTTTGCCTGTAGCACAGGGCAAATGCTGTTCTCACAGTAAAATTGTATAGCCCACAGAAGCAAAGAAAATAGGGCTGAAAAGGGGCAGAAAAATCTAAGTCATCTAATTCACTCCCTTCCTTCCTGAGAAGATCAGTGTTTTCAGATTAACACCTCACTTGACTTTATCTGGAAATAAAAGAGTTACATATAAACATGAGCCGGCAGTGTGCGCTTACAGCCCAGAAAGCCAACTGTATCCTGGGCTGCATCAAAACGAGCATGACCAGCAGGTTGAAGGAGGTGATCCTGCCCCTCTACTCTGCTCTCATGAGATTTCATTTGGAGTATTGTCTGCAGTTCTGGTGCCCTCAACATAAAAAGGACATGGAACTGTTGGAACAAGTACAGAGAACAGCCACAAGGATGATCAGGGGACTGGAGCACCTCCCATATGAAGACAGGATGAGAAAGTTGGGGCTGTTCAGCCTGGAGAAGAGAAGGCTGCGTGGAGACCTCATAGCAGCCTTCCAGTATCTGAAGGGGGCCTACAGGGATGCTGGGGAGGGACTATTCATTAGGGACTGTAGTGACAGGACAAAGGGTAACAGGTTGAAACTTAAACAGCAGAGGTTTAGATTGGATCTAAGGAAGAAATTCTTTACAGTTAAGGTGGTGAGGTACTGGAATGGGTTGCCCAAGGAAGTTGTGAATGCTTCATCCCAGGCTGTGTTCAAGGCCAGGTTGGATGAAGCCTTGGGTGATAGGGTTTTGTGTGAGGTGTCCCTGCCCATGTCAGGGGGGTTGGAACTAGATGATCTTAAGGTCCTTTCCAACCCTAACTATTTTATGTTTCTATGATTCTATGGTTGTATTTTTCTCCCTCAACTATAAACTTGACTTCTGAGAAGTGGTACAGTCCATCAGCCCTCAGGATCTGAGGTCCACAGCAAGACATGAGGTAATCCTTTCATCTGTCCATGTTTTTGTCTTGCACTTTCTACGCTGCAGAGTGCTGATCTCCTGTCTTATCCTAGGTCATATGTGGGTCATTCTTAATATTAGTAATGAAGACATGGTTTGTTTAATCTTTAGTCCTTAGTTTGGAACTATAGACCATATGCTGAATTCATAGTACAGCCTTCTACAAAATATCTGGAGACTTGGCTTGATGAGGTGCCAGACAACTTTGGTGTGATGTTGCTAGATGTATAGAAGTTGTCAGTCTGCACACATTTGCAAAGACAACACTTATTTTCAGACATTCGTTCATGGAATGAAAGTTTGCCATTTTGAAGGAAAAAAAAAAGAAAGCGAGGAAGCAATGGGATATCATATATACCTTCATTCACATGCAACATGTTCTTTTGTTAATCCTAAGTGTGCCAGTGGAGTAAATTATTTGAGTTTCCCTTGCATGTTCAAAAATGCTTCATTGTTACTACATGACTTAGCCTTCAAATTTAGACATTTAGAGGAAACTGAAAAACAGTAACAACTGGAAAGATTTACTGGGAGACTGAAGACAACCAGAGAAATCAAAAGTGTGTGCTTTTAAAGCAGAATTTTTAGAGAATGGTGTGAAGATTATTGTTGTGGGAGCACCAGAGAAAATGAGAGACCCATGGGTTTCACTTACAGTGTGACTGCTGCCTTTTGTGAAGACCTGCTGCAAATGCTGAGCCCAGAACCTAGAGGAAATAGCAGTCTGGATCATGGGGGTGATGTATGTAGTTCTTAGGGAAAAAAAAAAAAGAACGTTTATAGGCAGTAATATGGAAGAAAAGAAGGGAAACAGGACTCTAAAAGCAGCAGCAGCGGAGGGACAGGGGCAGTGTACCTTTAGGGCTGCATATGAATGTTTTCTCCTTTGCAGTTTAAGTGCCAGAACTGCTCAGCTTTTCTTCATGGTTCTCACACCTATTCTGCTCATGAGACAACACTATAATATCACCAGATGTAACCCAGATGGTACATATTAATTTATATATGGATGCTGGAAAATACATACATACTTTCCATTTGAAGTCTTTTAAGTATGATTTTTATATTCATTTGAAAATTGTTCATTTTTATTTGAGCCATAAGGCAGCCAAAATACAGCTCCCAGGTGAATGAACATTTATCTATTCCACCCTGAATGATTCCAGGTTTCTGTGAGTCTGCTTTTGAAGGTGTGTGCTCATTTCAGAAATGATTCTCACTGGCTCAACAACGTGTTACTGTCAAACATCCGTTATTATGGTGAATAGAAATGTTGGGAGATAAATATAGAACATCTTTCATCTCATTTTCAATATTAACAACTGTTCCATAGGCTTGCCAGGAGACCAAGTGTGTGACAAAGTAGAATGCCTTGATTTAAGCATTTAATTATTTTTCTGTGTCAAATTTGATTTAATAAGTGATGATAATTGGAGTCGGACATAATCTTTAGGTAATCAAGCAATCGAGCTTGCTCATCCGACAGAGCAGGAAGAAGAATCGGTGGTGGTGTTTGTCATAATAATCTATGCAACATAAACTCTGGTATTTCCCCAGGGTTTTGAATCACTGAGAAAAGGTGATGAAAAAAGAAAATATACAACTACAGGTAGAATATCAAAACAGCATTAAAGAATAAACTGTGCCTCTCGGTTGGTAGCACCCAGTTCCCTCCTTCCTTGCACCCTATTTCTTGCCCTCTGCCTCCACCCCAAAAAGAAAATAATTTCTGAAATTGCATTTTCTAGTCTCAAAACTGGAATCCTAAGTGCTGTGTTTCTGCCAGAGGTGGACACTTTGTCCCAGAGATCAACAAGGAGTAAATAAGCAGTTAAAATATCAGTAAGTAAATGCATTCATTTTTCAAGCACTAACCCACAGAGTAGTCTACTATTATTTCTGTTGTATGAAAGTGGGTTTGTAGAAATGAAGGTAAACCCAAAATGTGAGCTCTGTACACTTAAGACAACTGGAAAAGGTCTTTTCAGGCTACCTTTGCCATAATACGCATTATGCCACAAGACTGGAGAAAACCTTTCCGTGGGACAACGTAGGAGTAATCTACTGAAATTACATTTAGCTACTTCCCATAAGTCCACTGCTAATTCCAGTTATTCTTCGAGTTCTTTCTGGTTTGTGGCATTCACTATTTGCAGCATCCTTTCAGTAATGCCAAACTGCAGCCCAATATTTCAGGTGTATTCACAAGGTACAGTCACATCTGGAGAAAGTACCAAGAGACTTCCAGAAGTAGACAATTAATGACTATGAAGAGGACTGTAAGACATCCTGCTGTAGCAATGGCACACATTTTCCAGCAATCGCTGCCCAGTGCTTTGGAAACACTCTCATGTTATGCTGCTGCCTGTTAAATATCTTGGCATTTATCTCACAGCAGAGACCATTGCCTGTGCCAGGGTTCTGTTCCATTGACAATGTTTCTTAATTGCCTTGTTGTTTAAATAAACAAGACAAGATAATTAAGAGGTAATGACAAAGAAATAGGATGTTAGTGATAATGGGTGGTAGATCCCTCTTCACTCTAACTTCTCTATCTAGAGCAGCCCAGGCTCACAGCAACCTTCTGAGTTTTGAAAGGGGCCTTTTGTCCTTGCTGTTTGTCTGAATTAATCAGTAAAAGTGAAAAACTCTGGAGGAAAAATTCAGGACTGAGAATCTGAGAGTAATGGGTGAGGCAAATATTTGGATATGTAGAAGGATGGACCAGCTGCACAAAGGAAAAAATTCTGCACAAAGAACTAGCAGAAGGAGCTGTCTGCTGCTTCAGTAGTCCTATTAGTATTGTATTGGCCATCCTGACCCATCCTAATTCTACTCTTGACCAAAGCTGCTTGGCTATGCAGGCTCTTTAAGAGATGGCCAGCAGGAATGCCTGCCTGCTGATGCCAGCCACCCGGGCTGACGTTTCACACATGCCTTCTTGGCGCGTCTGCTCATGCTTTACCTTGCTATTCCCTCATACTGAGGTCTAATCAAAGAAGGCTGCATTAATACTTTGATCAATGCATTAGGCAAAAATTAACTGATGCAGGATATTCAGCTATTCAGAGCTAGGAACAGAGCAATTTTAAATTGTATTCATACACTTGTGACACTAATAAAATAGATTAGTGGCCCTTTCCATAAATTATAGAATCATGGAATCATAGAATGGTTAGGGTTGGAAAGGACCATAAGATCATCTAGTTCCAACCCCCCTAACATGGGCAGGGACACCTCACACTAAACCATATCACCCAAGGCTTCATCCAACCTGGCCTTGAACACTGCCAGAGATGGAGCATTCACAACCTCCCTGGGCAACCCATTCCAGTACCTCATCACCCTCACAGTAAAAATTTCTTCCTTAGATCCAATCTAAACTTCCCCTGTTTAAGTTTCAACCCATTATCCCTTGTCCTGTCACTACAGTCCCTAATGTATAGTCCCTCACCAGCATCCCTGTAGGCCCCCTTCAGATACTGGAAGGCTGCTATGAGGTCTCCACGCAGCCTTCTCTTCTCCAGGCTGAACAGCCCCAACTTTCTCATCCTGTCTTCATATGGGAGGTGCTCCAGTCCCCTGATCATCCTTGTGGCTGTTCTCTGTACTTGTTCTAACAGTTCCATGTCCTTCTTATGTTGAGGGCACCAGAACTGCAGACAATACTCCAAGTGAGGTCTCACAAGAGCAGAGTAGAGGAGCAGGATCACCTCCTTCAACTTGCTGGTCATGCTCGTTTTGATGCAGCCCAGGATACGGTTGGATTTCTGGGCTGCAAGCACACATTGAAGCCTGCTCATGTTCAATTTCTTATTGACCAACACCCCCAAGTCCTTCTCCGCAGGGCTGCTCACCATCCGCCGAACAATACCGAGCCCAACCACGCAGTGATCTAACCCTTCTGGATAACTGCCCCTACTTTATATAGTGGGCATGACATGCTGTGGTATGGAATACCTCTTTGGCTAGTTTGGTTCAAGTATCCTGTCTCTGCTTCCTCATGGCTTCCCCTCCCTGGCAAAGCATGAGACTCAGGAAGTCCTTGGTCAGACTAGACATTACTGAGCAACAACTAAAAACATTGGCGTTATCAGCACTGTTCACAGGCCGAAAGTCAAAACCACAGCACTGCACCAGCTACTAAAAGGGAGAAAAGTGACTGCTACTGTTGAACCCAGGACATGGGGCTAACAAGTAAAGGTACAAATCCCCAAAAAATTTGATATGTAGAAGCCTGGGAGGTTTGTTTTCTGATTCAGCCATGAAGAGTGTGACAGATGGATCTCGTTGCTCATCTGAGATTTTTTATTTATTTTGGTACTTAATTATATATATAGTTGACAATGACCAGTACTGTATATGATGATGCCATTATACAGTTAATGGCATCAGAAAAGATTATTCTAACAGAAACACATAGCTAAAAGCCAAGTGAGTGTATGAAATGCTGAGCAAAGAGTTGTGGTGAAGGGAAAGAGAAGTTCCTTTGAACTTCTTTGAAGTTCCAGTTCTCTGTCCTGCCTTCCAGCTCTGCTGTACACTTTGTTTCAAATACAACAGCAGTATCATAACAGATTTGCTTCCAATTGTCTCAGTTCAAACATCTTTCCTGCTGGTTGTTGATATTGATCTGACAAGCTTCATGAGAGGTTTTCAGGACATCCTTAAAGCACTTGCGTTGGCTTCAAATTGTTCAAGACAGCAGAATGTAAAAAAAAAAAACACTGTGAAGCCTTTGAACCTTATTTTGTATCTATCCTAGAACAGATTACACAGATTACCGAGAAAGTTTTAATACTGAAAATAAAAAATGAATTCTGGGGACAGAGGTGCAATGTTTGCTGTACAGTCACATCAGTGTATATTCCAAGTCAGGAGCAACAGGACAACAGGATTGAAGGACTGACTACACAGTCTTGTCAGATACTCAGATATTGAAGATGAGAATAGAAATGTGCAGTAATCTTGCTGAGTGTTCTTCTCTTCCATTATTGCATATTGCTTTACTGTCAACCGAAGGAAGTGTTAATTTTTTGAAATGAAGGAAATATGAAAAAAATTGCTTCTTATGTAGTGAGGGATCTACCAAGACACAGATGCTCATCAACAATTTCAGATCTGCTTCTGGCAACTGTGGCCATGGCTTGTGTCAGGCTGGTCTGGAGCAGGTTGAAGAATGATTGAATTTTTATTATATTTTTAGTGAGATCGAAATAGGTGATTCTTCAGAAGCATCAGAAAATTCTGTGGGTCTTTTGAACTTTGATTTTGATTTTTTTTTATGGGCTGTTATTTTCAGGGCTACAGACTAAATACATTGGTTGATGAATAGGTAGATTTTATAAAGGGTGGGCCTGTGTTCGAGGCAAATTATACTGCAACTCAAGAAAGGCTGAACTGCGTAATATTTCCACATAGCAGACTAAGAAGCTGGTTTATTGACATTGAGGAATTTGAACAAATCAGTACAACAGTTTAATGGCAGAACCAAACCTGAAACCTACACCCTTAAGATCCTAGAGAAAGATGTTGATAGCATAGAATGTTTAGATATTAAGGATAATGATTAGGATACCTATTTCAGGCATTTTGGTCAAAGGAAATAAGGATACATGGTATGTCGATCATCAGTACATATATGTCACATATATGATTATATGAGTTGGAAATAACAGGCAAAGAGCTTTTTACAGAAATAAAGCATTACAGTGTGCTACAATGATGCCCACACCAGCACTGCTTTTGTGATGAAAGCCCTGATAGACAAATGCTTCTGCTTCTGTGATTTTTTTTGTGATAAGAATAGTATTTTTGTCATTTCATATTCATATATTTGATTCTGGTTTGCATTTTGAATTCATTTACAGGCAAAGACATGGGTTCATTTTATTCATGGGAATGGGCACTTGCTATGCCACTATCCCCCAGGAAATCTCCCAGAATAATAGAGGCATTGAATTTTAAAATAAATGTTGAGCATCTGATCAACTAACTGTGCCACTATTAGAAAGAAACAAAGAAAAGACAAATAAAATGGAATCTTATTTGCATCTGATTTACATTATCCTTGTGAACATTGATTCCATTTTTATTTCATTCCTCTTAATACTATCCACACTGCAAACTGTAACCTTGCTGCAAATTTGCAGCTGAGTTTCATTGTTCATTTAATCATCTCAGGTGTTACAGAAATAGGGAACGCTGGTGCTGGAAAGATTTCCCCTGGGGCTCCATGGGAGGAGGGGGGCTGCAGATGCATTCTGGCAGCTGAGCTCTGAATTTTGGTGTTCATCTGTTGAAAAATTGCATGGGCCATCCTGCGTCAAGACCATCATTGCTGTCTCCTCCTTTTAGTCAGCAATTTGTCTTCAAGCTTGCTACTTTGGTTATGTCTTTTTCTTCTCCCTCCTTAAACCCTTGCTTCAGCTTAAATATTTGCAAGAACACACGTTTACCTCTCCCACATTCCTTATGTAAGAAGGAACAAACACACAGTGTCAACACTGTGCAGATGCACTTTAACCCAGGAGATTATTTCAGGGAGTTTGATGGTTAGTTATGAAATCTGTGTGGTAAGCTAACAACATAAGACGATTCTTTGATAAACATAAGTAACTGGAACTTACCACACAGGTATCTTTGTCAGAAACTGTTTTTCTCTTTCCTAGAGCATTGCTTGCTCTGGTTCAGATCCAAAAAGTCAACAGTCTTGGGCAACAGACAGTAGAATCCATGGTTTGAAATTCTGTTTTAACTAATATTTTATGTTTACTTAAAACCTACTGTGTCTGCAAGCAGCCCTGTCTATAGAATTCCTTATCATTGAATATTTTCTGAAAGCAAACACAAAAAGCATTGTCAGGTTTAAAGTTAATTTGTTAAAAAATTAAACAAATAGCAATGAAAAGCATTTTGAAATCTTTGTTTAGCTGTAGTCTGTTGACATAGACCTACAAGAATCTCCTGACTGGGAGCTCTATCCATTTGGATTCTTCAGATCAAGGTTTTTTTCCATTTTTGACAGGCAAAACTGTGCTCAGATGCTTATGTGATGGCATCTTAATGAACAAATGAATGAATAAATAAAAATGTAAAAATTTTCCCTCAGGCGACAAATTTGCTAATTTTAATGCTCAAAGTGAGGGTTAAGTGCTGTGTGACAGAAACTGTACTAGCTGTTGCAAAAGGAGCTGCTCATTTTGATCAACAGCAAAACATTTGCCTTCGAATCTTGAGACTCCAGTCCCAGTTGGAGCAGCAACCTTTCCCCTATAATTAATTTTTGTGTGCTGTAGTCCATTAGAGAAGAGAGTGACAGCCTCTGGACACAGATTACTGTCTTATGTATGGCCCAAAGGAACATTATGGTCTTAATTAAAGGTGGCTCAATATGTCAGCCATTGCAATAGTTTGGGAATTTTTAACACTGTGTCGGTGTCTGTCCACCTTAAAAGAATTCTGGTAGCAAGCAAACTAAGTAATTTGAAGGCAGCTCATGTTCTCTGTAAGTTTTGCAGGACTGCTATTGGGAATACTTGATAATTTATGAAGGCTTACACCACCAAATTAATTACATTTTCCTGATGCCACATGTCTTTTTCATACAAGCTAGCTCTGAATTATAAGTAACAATATTGTCCTTGTTCATGCCTTCAGTACAGGAGACAGCTTACTAATAACACTGGCAGAATTCAGTTGCTGTATTTTAGAAGTGTCATTTATTAAAGCATTGCTACAGTTAGGGTGGTGTATGCTCCTCTCCTATTAACCCTGATTTCTGCTGTACATGCTACTGAATCTTGTTTCTGAGCCTTCAGCATGGATTTGATTTGGGAACATTTTTTACACTGTTTGGAAAACGTAAGTTTGCAGGAAGCAGACAATTCAGAGACTTGCTGTGATGTGCAGGAGACACAAAGCCACACACTCTACTGTTTTGTGTGGGAAAGAAGTTATGTTGCAAGTTTCTGCTCTGAAAAACAAAACCTCCTAGCAGTGCTTATCATAGATAACTCATTGCTTTCTGTTGTCAATGGGCTTCCTTTGAGGCCCTGCAATCTTGAATCATGCTTGGATCTGGCATAGCAGATACTTCTTAGAAATCCTGAAAAACTATCCTAATGAGGTTGGCTTAGAAATGACTATATTTTTACCTTTTTTTAAAATTAAAATAAATTTAAATAGATGGTATATGATTACAGCTAAGCCCTGAACTTTCGATTAGAAAGGAAAGAAATAAATTGAATATTTATTTTCTTTAATAAGATTTTAGAATATTGACATTTCCTTTTGTGCCTCTTCCACTTTTTTTCTGATTTGTATGAAGATGACAGAACAGAATCTTGGACTGCTTTTGGAATAATTTTCAAGTGAGTGATTTATACAATGAAACATAGCTCTATGACACACTATTGCTTCAAATAAATACTGGTTCAGACGTAAAATTTCAGGGGAAGGATTTTTCACTAAAGATCTCACTTTTTTTTTTTTTTTGCAGTTCCTTTGAACACCGAAGTTTGGTCCCCGGAAGTTTGCTGCTGTAAAATTTCAGCAGATTCAGGGGACTTTATTTGGCTGGTACCATTTAAGCTCAGTCTTAAATGCAACCTGGTTTCATGCCATTTTGGCCTCTTGCTAGAGTCTTGATTGGCAATGGAAACACTGAAAAGATTCAGGCAAAAGCATACAGTCCTCTGTGAGAATCAGTAACTTGGGAGAATGAAACTGGGAGGGAGAAGGAAGTGAGAGAAGGGGGTTAGGTTAGCAATGAGGGTGTGAAAGTTAAAGAAGAAAAGGTGGAAAGGATGCAGATCAAGCCTAGGAGCAGATGTTGCAGAGGATTATGCATTTACCCTGATGTGAAGAGCATTAGTGCTTGGGGAGAACAGGAAGGAAAAATGGAGGTAACGGGAACATGACAAAAGTGTAATGAATGAGAGAATGGAACTGTAAGATGCAGAGGACAAAAAAGAGCAGGACAAAATTCTGCAAAATAGGACTGTGGTAGAAAGGAAATAAGTATTTCAATACTGAGAATTTCAATCACTGGCACACAAGACTGAAAAAACAATACAAAAGGAACCATGAAAGAAGCATGTATAGCTGTACCTTACTTGGAACATGATGGAGAACCTTGCAGGCTCTTCCTAGAGGGAAGTAAGAATATTATTGAACAATGATGCTACAGGATCAGTGCAGGAGAAATAATCCTGGAGCTAGCAGCTTAACTTAAAACTTTTTCCAGTGAGGTCTTCTGCTCCATTATTTTCCTTTTTGTCACATCATGGAGCCATGCTCCATTTTTCAGCTCTATCAGTGACAGCATACTAAAGTCAGGCTCCAAATACTAGTAATTCGGCAGAGAAGATCATGCTGAACTAATGGTGAATTACATTTTCTGCTGCATTTAGTCTTCAGCTAAGAATAATGTTTGGTCATCTTCACATTATGCTAAGTACAATGGATGTTGAAGGCCTTCCAGGTAGTGACATCTGGTTGTGTTACTTTACAGTACAAAAAATGCCTCAAGGAACTAAGCCTCAAGTAGTTCAGCATCTGTTTCAGGTTGTTTCAAGAGATGGTAAACTCCTTGTAAGCTTGCCCATGAAGAATTCTTACATGAGCTTTGACAGCAGCAACATTTTTATGCTTCTCCTACAGCATGCAGTTAGAAGGGTTTTGTTTGTTTGGTTTTTTTTTCAAAAGGATTTGTTTGTGCACTGAAATTAAGATCTACCTGAAAGTCGGTGGTAAAAACTATGTTCATTGGACATCAGTAATATTGTAAATACTTGCAAGGGCAAAGATATATTCAACAGCCCTTTACACAGTCAGGACTTTTTAGCTGTAATTGCACTGATATTTTTGTCCCCATCTGTATTTAAATCTAAAGGAAATCTAGGTCTTTGTCAGCCCGTTCAGGAGTTTGCCATCTGTTCTCATCCCCTGTCTTCTGATAGCAACAATGTCCTTTAATTTTCCTTTGTCACTAATAGCAAAATTCTCTGTAACCACACAGCGGGCAATAACTAGAAATAAAATCTTTCCTAAAAGAGAAAGGACATTTGATTTCTGACCAATAATGAGGTTCTCCATGTTTTCCTCTGTCTTCAGCCAATGACTCCCGAGTTTACACAGTTTATTCAATTCAGATTATTGTATTTTGAACTAAACCTGAAATTTAACAAACTGGAAAGAGCACCAATTAAATATAATTGCAACTTTTTAGTGATAAAAATATAAATTGACAATAAATGGCTGCCTTAGGCCAGGGCATATTAACTGGGAACCACAAGATGGGGCTGCTATAACTGGCCTAGTTTTAGTCCAGCCCTTTTCAATAGACAAGAAAATACTTTGCCTTCTCTTCTAAAGAGGCAACAAGAAATGACTCAACAAGAAGAAACCACTCTGTTGTTCCCCAACATGTTTACGGCAATGTAGAATTTGTTTTCAAAGTGTCAGGATGACAGACAGAGATACATCTTCTTGTTGTCTCTCCTTCAGCACCTCCGATGGCTGGGCAACTCTAACTTGTGGAAGCTTCTTTATAAAATAAAGTTATATTGAAAGCAAATGTCTGCCATAGAATGTATTAAGGAAGATATAATTTGAAATCCCTGATGATGGCATATCCAGACAAAACACTGTAACCAGGTCTGTGCATATCCCAGCAGCTGTTGCCATAACTTTAATAGGTGAAATATCCAACACTTGTAATCATTTGAAAGGGCAGGCCAGAACTGTTGGGTATCTGCCAGCCACATCAGGGTGTGAATAATTCTCTCAGCTCTATACATATTCATTGCAGTCCTCCTTAGAGCCAGATAATATCTGGGATCCAGAGCTGATCCCTAGGAAATCAAAGTCACAGACTTAGTAGCAGGAGTGTCCAAGGATTCTAAACGTCTTCTGATGCATCTTACTAGAAAGCCCAGGAAGTAATTACCTCTACCTGCTCCACCTTCTAAACTTTTACTCCTTCAGCTGCTGCCCCTGTTCCCTGGGTGCACCGATAGATATGTGGAAGTCCACATGAGCAGGAGGCTGCTGTGTTGGTGTAAATATTCCCCATGTTGCCTCACACCACTTTTTCTGTACCAGGCTGCAGTGTTACAGCAGGAGGGAGCACGTGCCTGTGCCTCAGGGCCACCAGTCCTTGCAGTGGGCAAGTGAAGTGCCCAGCAAAGGTGACTTTGTGCTGTGGCTGAGGGCAGTGCCTGAGGGCGTGCATTGACACATAGTCCCTTCTGCCACCTCTGCTGCTGGGTGATAACTGCTGGCAGATGACTGTGAGCATCTAGGAGCTTTAAAATGTCCCAGAAAATTCCCCACGGTTTTTTGTCTGAGAGCATTTCATTGTGCTACCCTTATTAGTTTCCCTGTATTGCTTGTCCTAGTCCAAGTGAAACTGCTGAATGAAAAGGACATCTTTTGTGGTAATAATAACATAAATCTCTGCTGGATTACAACTTCATTTATCTATCTATTAGCAAAAAGTGACAGCAAAAAGGTGTATGCAGGAGCACCTTGAATAGACCCATAATAAGAATGTCTTTGCTGTTACAGGGAACTCCAATAAATGGCTTGTTGGCTGCAATGAAAGAGAAGCTTAGAATAAATGGCACTGAGAAATAACACTGCTATGTTCATATCAACCATGGAGGAATCAGGTGGGACAAATAAGGAGAGTAAAATCTTCTCCTGAAACTAAAATGTAGTTTTGAGCACATACACACACACATACACATACACATACACAGTAGTAGTGTATTCTTTCCTTATTTATTGCATTTTCACCAAGAAATACTGCTCAAATCTTATGAGAGACAGTTCTTGAAATATTACTTGACTTTTCTGGAGGAAGAATGAGCTCAATGTGTTGCTATATAGACTGGGTTTGTGTGAATATGTTCCTGTTTTAACACACTGAAGGCTGATGTTGAGTTGATACATACACACAGAGGCTTCTTCACAGCTATTTAAACTGTGCCCTTTCCTCTGCAGATTTCCATGAATGTTTAGATTTATGCTACTTCCCTCATCATGGCAGAGTTGTTGACTGGGCTTGTGTTGCTGAAGGAAGTAGTTTGATTTTGCTGGATCTGCATGGGTAGTGTTTTAGGAGAACTCCTTTAAGTGGGAACAACCTCTTTTCAAAGTCTCTCGTGATCTGAGACTTAGAGGGAAAAGGCTTATGCAGGAATGGACATGGAGATATTAAGCAATTTGGTAATGCCTTTGTGATAAAACAGAAGGAGGCCTTTTGGTCTCCTGAATTCTGGGGTTGCTTTTTAAATTAAATTGGTGCGGCATAGATTACTGCTGGCTGCCCCACACACAACACAGTACCCTCAGGAATTACAGACAAGAAGGAAGAACAAAGATTTCCTCAAGTCTCTATTCTGTGGTCAAAAAATGTACTTCATTGCATTTAAACTATTTATACTAAAGTTGGGTTGACCATGCATGAGTAGCTGACGGTTTCAAAACTTTTTACAATTCCTTGCTAAAAGAAAAACTACCACTGAATTAACTGTTTTTGGTATCTGTACTATTTTTTATTGCTCTTTCCTGTAACATTTTCCCCAACAATTTATATTCAGTTTATCCCGAAGGCCTCTGGCAACCTGCAGCACAAATAATTCAACTCCATATGTAGTTCTACCATGTCTGTCATCAATTGTAAAGAGGTGTTTGAGAAAAAAGGTGAATGCCAGTACCAGTGTTTTTCCCTGTATATGTTCAACTTGAGAAGCTCAGAGCACAGCAGTTTTGCTGAAAACTCCCTGACAGGCTTTATGAAGATTTGTCCTGTATTATTATCATTACTATTATTATTATTACTGTTATTGCTGTGGTTGTTGCTGCTGGTCTGTGGGCAGTCTTCAAGAGGTCATTAACTTCTACCACATCAGACAGGAAATAGACCCCTTGGGTCCAGGATGAGCAATTTGGTTTGACTCCTTGAAAAGATAGGTGAAGGGGAAAGCAAACACATCTGATCCTGCAGGTTAGTCTATGGGGAGATCTCAGTGGCAAGAGCACAAAGGCAGCATAGTCTCAGCATTGCTCTTGGAGCCATAGAAGCCCATTCTCTGCTGGGTTCACAGCCTGTTGACATGCCTCAGTATCCTCTCTATTGCAACACCAGGATATCCTAATTTCTATTTCTTCAGTACATTCCCTTCATAAAGTAATAATCTGTGTTTTCAAATGTGCGGGTATAATCAGAGATACACTCTGACAGTGCCAGCATCCCTTGGATGGAGGTTGAGAGCATGGCTTGAGGTGTTTCTGCATTCCTGAGGCCCAGTGCTTGGCAGCACAATGCAACATGTCTGTTGGATCAATGAAGAAGTGCCTGTGCTCAGTGATCTCCCCTATGTTTCTGCATTCTTCCCTGCCATACTTTTCCCGCCCCTCAGCCAGGCATCATACATGCACTAGAATAAGCACATAAGGGGAAGGTCCCCAGCCAGAAAGGTGCTGCTCACGTAAAATCCACCTCCAGCCTTAAGTGCTGGACAAGACATTGTCATTTCAGAATTACTCCTTTTACACTGATCCCTGGTGGGTTCAGCATTGTACAAACTCTCCTTTCTGACTGGATCTCATGTTTGTTTCTCCTGTGTGCTTGGGCAGAGAAGGATTTCTTTCTCTTGCTTCCTAGAAGAGGTGAGGTCAGAAGGAGAAAGAGCTTGGGTGGCCGACTTGCAGGTGGTGAAAGAGCTGGGGAGGGTGGCCAGATGGCTGACGTAAGGGTTCATAAAATGATGAGGGCCCAACCCTTATTGTTCCTTTAAACCTAAATGTTTGTATTTGTTACCAAACCATCATGTAAAACTACATAAACGTTTTCACATGTTGAACTACAGATTAACTGTGGTTATTATGATGATAATTAAAACCACAAACACAACATATTGTGAAAAAGTGCCACATGCACATTTAATTATGATTCAAATATCCAGGCGTGCAGTCAGGGAAAGGAATTACTGGTTGCCTTTTGAAAGCTGTTCTTTGTATTCAGCAAATTCTAGGTGATGTTGAGCATCTTGCAGGATTGGACCTCATTATTTGTAGAATTTGGACAAGATCTCTCATTATTCATGGAGTTATTTTTTAGATCTGGATTATTTTTAAGTACTTTTTTAAGTGAAAGAAACTGGCATATAAGGTTTGGCATTATTAGTGTATAATATTTCACATCAAACACCTAGAAAAGAAAAAAAACAATTCTTGACCATTTTAAACCATTTAAAAGTGTAAAACTGCAGGGGTGGTGTGGAAATAGTTTTAGAAAAGTAGATTTTCTTTGGGGCTTCTAATTCTTTGATGCTTGCAACATCAAGACAAATGTTTCTGGATGTTGCTTTAAGTATGTGCTTTTGGGGATGGTTTGCCGTATTTGTTTCCTGCTGCACAAACTTTGCTGTGTGGCACTGAGTCTTCAGCTAGGTTTCAGAGCTGAGTGAGCCAGAACCTTTACTTGAAGTAGTGCTGTTTCATGAAGAAACACCAATTACTCTGAAATGTAATAACCACATCAGCAGCTGAAGAAAATAAAAATGGATCCTGGATAATTATTATTACATGTATATTTTTTTAATTTATAAACAGGTCTCATAAATTTTTTAAGTTTGAGACATGGTTTTGAATGTTGGTGGTAGGCAACACTAGAAATGAGGCAAGCAGCAGTATCCTCTCCAAAGCAATCTAGAGGCCAAGACACAGAGGTTTATGACTCTTACTAGTAGAATAGAGATAGAAGAGAAACAGTCAGATGCAGGCAAAAATGTAACAGCTTTGCACAAACTCCAACTCAAAATGGGGAGTTTGGTCTTGTAGACTTCTCCAAACTCATTGACGTGCCTGTATTCTAACATGATCCTGTACTGAGTTTTCTATTCACACACTATTTTGGGCCTAATTCTCCACTAGCGATGGAAAGCAGCACCGCAGGAGGAAGACCACAACCAGCTCTGAGCAGATGGAATTATCTACACTGCACATTACTGCAACATGCACAACAATTCTTGAGAGAGTTTGGATTGCCATAATGTTAGCATGGTGTGGATGGGGCTCTTTGAGGGATCTTTATACCATCCTGTACTAAGCAGTGGAGATGTGCCCAAACTCTATGTGTGAAACAAGTAACAGTAAAAAGTTTAGGACCCAGGGAAACCATTCAAAATCCCTAAGTTGGGTTGGTGGTGGTGTTTCAACATTTGGAAGAGTTCAAAATTAGAAATTATGAATAAGTAAAAAAAAATTTAAAAAAATTAAAAATTAAATTATGACTTGAAGTGTCATAGGTCGTGTTTTAGATTCAGACAAATAGAGATCCTAAGAAGGCAACCTCTTAAAAATATTGTTTGTTTGTCTTTAAAAAGAAGTTATTTTTTTGTGCTATAAAATGTGTTGTCAAAACTGTTGAGCTTATTTTTTATTTTGTTTCATACAGTGTTTTCTTCTCCTTTGGGTTTCTCAAAATTATTGGATTATTTTTTTCTCAATTTAAATTCTCTGTAAACAATCATCAAAAATGAGCAAACCCATATTTCTTTCCATGAAAAGATTTTTTTTTCCCCACAAAAGGTAATATTTTAAGAAATCAACAACAGTTTTTGTGAAATATTACACTTCAGGAAAAAGAAAAGAAAAAAACCCAACCAAAAAAACAACAAACCCCTCACAAAAAAGTGATACTTCTGTAGAAAAAGACGTGATGTTAAATTCTGAGCAGCTGCAATCCAAAACAACACCTTGCAGAGTGTCAAAAAATTAGAGCTACAGAGTCAGCAAAACATAGGTGTAAAGGGCTCCCTCTGTGGAGCACAATGAGCTGCGATGTTTGAGTAGTTGAGTTTATTGGGATGTTGTCTTGGGAAGTCTTGCTGGCAATCTCTGGAAATCTGAATGCAGTGTGAGATAAACATCACACTGAGCTGTTCAGCTTGAGCCTTGCACTATGCCTGCCGTGATGAATACCATTATTATTACCATTATTTTTAGGGTTGGATTGGTATCTTGTTTTTTTTTTTGCTCTGCATTAATATAACCAAGATCATAACAGCAGCATATGCACAATAAAGCTGCTAACCAAGGAAATATCAGGCTTACAGCATTTCTTTGCACCACAGTTGCTTATCAATGAAGCGTATATATAGCCTAATTAACATAACTGGAATGACTATAATTATGCTATCATTTTGTTTACTTTAGCACATTCTGTTGAGGTATATGGGTAGCAATATTTGTTATTGAAATATTCTCCCTTGCTACATTGAGGCTGTTTAATTATCCTGTTAGTCTATTTTATTTATGTTGCGATTTAGTTGCTTAAAAGCAAGGAAAGTGTTAAACTCCCCAAACTCTTGGCTTACATATTCTTCTCTATTTTGGATCTTGGACTCAATCTGATAAAGCTTTGAGTAGTTCTTACTAATGCAAGTAAGGCAGTCCTGTTATAATTAATGTTACTATTGGCTTAAATAAGACTTTGGAGCATAGAAGTCTAAAAATAAAGATAATCAAGAGCATGCACAGCAAAAAACCATTCTGGGTTCCCATTTGCAATGCAAAAGCAAAGCTGCTAGTTTGGGATAACACTGCTAGACAAAGACAATGAAGGAAAATCACATCAAGCATTTTTTTTCCTGGTTTAGACTGTCCTGCTGAAATGGAATTGCACCCATTTTTGGTAAAAGCGAGATATCTCTCCTGGCAATGCTTCCAAAGAAGGTTCCCTATGCATTCAGGATAATGCTTGTCTCAGCTTTTGTATAGTCCACATGGACACCCTCGTCTTCATGGCTTCAGCATTGGTGTCAGCAATGCTCTCTAGGTCCACAAAAGCCTGAGCATCCTCGATGCACTGTAGTATGACCACAGCTCCGGAAAGGCAACCACAGCACATCCTTATCTCTTATGCCTTTGTCTTAAGGCAGGAGGGGAAAGAAAAGGCACATGGGGCATCATCTGAGGTGGCAGAAATCCTTATCATGTTCTTGCCTTGAACATCCCTCACCCTCATGCACCCACAGTGCAGGCACACAAAGCCCTTCGCTGGCTTTCAACATCAGAAGCGGTAGACAAACAGCTCACCCAGCAGAGACCTGGATCATCTGTTCTCTCACATTTCACCAGGCTTAATGTCTCTTGCTTTACAGTGGTGTACAGAACATTAGTAAAGCAAGTCATGTTTGTACAGCTATATGATTTCCATAATTGGGAATGTCAAGAGTATATTTTAAGGTAAGGATGTATGAATTAATACAGACACACTGAGAGTGTTGGCAGTTTACCACACCTTTGGGTGTAGTCCAGAGCCTTTCTTCACATTAAAGGAATAACAAAGGTTCTCTCAGGTCTCTTGCTGAATTGCTGGTTGGCTGGAAATGTCATTTCTTGGTCCTTTGATGGAGCAAAACTGTTCATGGTAGTGTTTTCACTGGGAAAGTACCTCTAAAGTGCAAGCTCTCATACTTATAGTCATCTCTAATTGAGAGAAAGCTTACTTCTCAAGCTGACACATACCACAGATGAAATGCCTTCAGCATGTGGCAGGTCAGAGGTGTCTGAATCTTCCCAGGGATCTTCTAATGAAAACCGGATGGACTGCAGTCATATTCCTCTTCTCCCTAGCACCAGTCCATTTATATGAAGACAATATAGATGTCTAATTTAAGGACACCAAATATAAGAGGGTGGGGGGGCACTTACTGGGTCTTTTCCTGAAAACTGCAATTACACCACAGTCAAAAGAGGAGGCATAAATGAAGAAGCACCACATTTCAAATCCTCTGTTAAAGAAGTCCCACAACAGCTTTGCTGCCTGTGTTTCTTTACTACTCCTGGTCAGGCACCATATGTAAATGAGCACTGCTTACATGCAATCTCTCCCTTAGAGTTACATCAGCTACTCCTAATAAAAGCTCAATATGTGGAACTTAATCATCTACCAGATGTTTTTATTTACCAGTTCCTTTTTTTTTTTTTTTTATCTAAAATTGCTCGTGGGGTTTTCTAGTCACTTGGATCTAATTTAAATGAGTAGACCCAAATTCATCTCTGACAATACATCATTAAAGTGATGCAGTTTTGCATAAGAGATGAATTTCACCCACAGACCATATTTTTTTAAGAATGAAATAATGTGTTACTGGAACAGAACCACACATATATTCTTTCTAACTCCTGGCCACCCCAATGAATATAAAGAATTGAGGACGTAACCATTGAAGACAAACACACACATGTTCATCTCTTTCCATCTCTCTCTCTGCCATTCCAAATTCTTTATCATGGAAATGATTGCTGATTCTCTCTCCTTTTTTATACAAGCACAAAGACAGAGAGAGGACTGAGGCTCAGAGCCAAGTATCTCAATGTCCAGTGAAAGCAGTGAAAATTGTATCTTAAGAATTGCAGGATTGAACTATGACAAGGGTATAAGACTAGTCATGATTTTCATACATCCCCTGTTCTCTTCCTCTGAAATACTTGTGGCATTTGCTGTCTCACTGTAGCCCATTAGTTGGTAACAGGGAGCACAGAAGTATTTCATGGGCTCTAAAGAGTAGAGACCAAATGTTGTGATATGCCTGCCAAAGACCATGGCTGGACTTGCTGAACTTTGTCTTCCACTTTTGTGCTCCTGTTTCAGACATGACATATTCAAATGTCTTTCTGCTGCTTGCTGAATCGACCTTGAAGTCTAACCCTTTTTTATTCCCAGCTTGGCTTCTCATAAGTAAACTGTCAGCCATGTTAGGGTTTTCTAGATGTACGTTGGTTTAGTTGGTTTATACAAACAGAGGCTGGTTTCACTTGCTAAAAACATATGCTTTAATTTTCCACTGTGATTTCTTAAATTCAGAATGAGGAGGAGAAATACATTCTGGTTTAAACAGCTTTCTAGTATTCTGCAGCTTTGTGTAGCAACAAGCATCTCACACCATTTGGACACTGGGCTCTGCTGCTTCGGAGAGGCGACGTGAGACTGTCTCCCCTTGCATAAAAGAGTCTTGCTCTATCTTCTGAGGCTCTCAGCAATACCGTGCTGTGAATCATTTTATCATCATTGTTGTCATCTGGGAAAGCAAACAAGATTTTGCCCTTTATTTTGGTGTTGCTTGTGCTTGCCACTCAAACTCTTGCACTCCCCATCCCTTTTCCTACCATAAACACTGTTTCTGCTCCCCTCCCATGCAGTCCTGTTGCCTTTGCCTTTTCTCCTCTCATACAGCTCGCGTTTCCTTTGCACCGGGTTATCTCAACAGTTTATATTAAACTCCTCTGCTAACCACATGGCATTTGTGCAGCTGTATGCTCCACTCAGGCTTACTCCATGCCTTTTCTGTTTACTCTAGGTGCAGGTGACAGCAGCGCAGGCTGGAGGAACCAGCTGGTGTTGTCAGGAAGAGCAGTAGGTAAAGCTATTCTGGAACAAGCCTAAACACCTGTGGTCTTTAACGCCTTGTCTGTGTGCTCAGTCTTAGTGTGGTGAGACCTACTGCTTTATGCAACTGGGTAATAATTAGAGTACTCCTTTGAAGAGGGGGATTTTTGAAAAGTACCAGAATGAGAGAGAAGTAGAAACCCGGTTGGAAGGAACCTGGCACACCCCCTCTGCAGCTGATGTGGTTTTGTGATCCCCAGGTCCTGTCCACTGCAGTGGTCCACAGGGAAGTACCTGCAACAGACAAGGCAAAAGCAGCAAACAAGGAAAATAACTGCAGAAAACCAAAATTGTTGTGAGAACATCCATTGTCTGACACATCTTCCTAAACTGGAATTACACCAGGGCACTGGGAGTTTTGAATAAAGAGCCTCAAGGTGTCTAATGACCACAAATGGCAGAGGTTTATGATATACTTACAGGTACACTTTTCAAACACTGCTTTTTCATAAGACCATGCTGACCATTGCAGTGGTGGAAGTATTCGTTCATGTGCACTGGCTACCTCAAACCACTGCCTTTGGAGAGGACAGCTGCTCTGTAGAGTGCTTCTTTCTCTACCTTAGTCATTTCCCAGCAGACAAGAAAATAAACCTTTTCTTAGATCAAAGGGCTTCTCATAACCCCAAACTGAGACATGTTGTGAAAATATTGCATTTTTATTCAAACCAGCCATTGTTTAATTGTGTTGTTTTTATCAGCAAATTGCTTTCTTTTAAAATTTCCCACATGTGACAAGTCACATTGTAATGCATTACTTCAGGCTGTATCTTTCATGTTGCATTAGAGTGAGACAAGCTTAACAAGATTTGATACTTTCAATCTGCTGCAAACATGGCATGGTGAAAGATTTGAAAGAGATGTGTCTTTAAGAGGAAACAAAAGGTTTATCAATTTGTTTTCTCTTTTATTTACATTTTCCTCCCTTTTACTTTCAAAGTGAAGTCAAATAATGGGATTGTTAGAGAAAGAGTTAATCAACTTGTCTATTTTTCTTACTTGTAAAAATTTTATCAACTTCCAATAGTTTGCTTGATTTCTACTTTACCTTTTCCCAACTTTCTGAGGGGAAAAAATCTACCTGGTGACTATAAGGAAAAGGTTTTCTAAGAAGCAATTGGTTTGGAGAGAGAACGGATTCTCTTAAGGGGTGCTGATAACGGAAGAAAATTTAGCTTTTGAAAGATGAAGATTTATATGGCTAAATCCAACATGCCCAGCCTCTTATGTTCTAACATTTTTAACTCTCTGATTCAAAAGTGAACATAGACATTTTATCACAGAAATGAATATAATTCCCTCACAACAACAGTGAGGAAAGCAAACAGAAAATAAGAGCAGCTTCAACAAATTTAATTTGCATATTAATTCTAATCAATTTACCCTTAAATGTAGTAAAAATACACACTTTTCTTAGGAAAGCAGTAAAATGAATTGTAACATTTAAAGTTGTTGGGTTTGATGTTTTTTTTTCTACAAAACTGTTTTGTCAAGAAATATTTTGCTGCAATATTTCTGAGAACATGCTAGTTTCTCCCATACCCTGTATACAAGTAACAGCACAAGCATATTGATGCCTACAGTCCACTTGAGTTTTCTGCTTTCCTCATTACCTGTATTCTATTTTCTCTGAGACTATTCAGATGTTGTACTTACAGCAAGAGATAACAGTTAAGTATGAACATAAAGCAAGAGGCTACAGTTAAGTATGAACATAAGCATGTTCATGATTCACACTGGGCTAGACACTGATATTTTTATTCCTTCTGAGCCATCATATTTTGCCCCATGAGATCACAATAATCTTAGTGGGATGACTTTGAACTATGATCTCAGTTCATTAGATGCATAGGTAACACATTCTAGTTTTATGGACTTTTTCAGTGTGAGGATCTTTATTTAACTGCACATTTTATTTGGTATAGGTGATAATATAACTGCAGCAACCTACTTCTCCATCATTTCAGGTCTTAAAACTACAATTTTAAAAGATATGCTCTGGACCAGCCAAGAAGCAGAATACTAATGCAGGAAACATGGAGTAACATTATAAAATACCTGTGTATAAAATCAGAATACTTGACCAAAGTGGTCTTTTCTGGTATCAAAATCTATTAAATTGTAACCTCACCTTCTGTCCCAGTGACATGGATCTAATCAAGAATAACTTCGGTTGAAATGGGCATGAATTGTTTTATCTGTGTGTGCTTTTAACCTGATTTAGACTCAAAAGAGAGGTTCTAAAGATCCCTGTAACTGTCCTTTCAACACCTTGATTTAGCAGCTTTTCTAATTAGCTTAATAAATTACAATTAGGTTATGAGGTAGCTCTCCAGTAGATGAAGAAAAGGAAAGGAGAAAACCCACCCTCAAGCCCTAAAACCACTACTTAAACAGAAGTCTGGCTTTAAAATGCCTCTTCTTCCATGTTTGTAGAGTTTCTCATAACACAGCTGTTGGAAATAACAAGAGACTAACCTTAGTACAAGGGTCAGCACCCAGTGTTCCTTTGTAAACCAAGAGTACATTTTTGTTCAGACTCCCTCAAGTTGCCTGAACAACATGTCAAACCAAGCAGTGATGTTATGGGCAGAGAATGTGGTCTGTATCTCATGGTTGGCTGTAAATGATTGGTGATAAATTACAGATAATACCAACAAATATATTTTTGTTTCAAAACTGGAAATATTTTACATGTTCTGGTTTCACAAACACAAGGTATTTGGTGCACTCTTTCACTGCCTTAAGAAGTGGTGGGGATAGATAGAGGTAATGGTGTTTTCTAGCTCATCACTACAAATGAGTCAGCATTTAAGTAGAAAACAAAGGTAAATGCAGTGTCCCTTGCCTATGGTTATCCGATCTTACTTCTAAATGAGATTTTTACAAGCTGATAGGATATTGGGTTTCACTGCCAACTATTTGATTTAGTAATAAAACTCAAGTAGCACTGTCTAGCTTAGCCCATTGATGTGCAAGAGGACAGTATGTCAAGAATTTACTGCATTGGATGCCATGATGCTGCCATATACGCTGGGTAAGACTGCAGTAACATCCAAATCCTTGAGCAATAGTTAAAGCTCTTTACAGCAAGCCAACATAAATCTAGAAAGCCAGCTAGCATCTTGCACTAAGTTTTTCCAGAGTATGTGCCAGAAGGTGTCTGTTGTACTAAGCACCTAAGTAAGTATCCTGACTTTATCACTTTCAGTGCCAGCTCTCTTCATACAGATAGATGTATAAACAGCAGTGGAAGCTATTTGTTATAGGTAGATTTACCACAAAGCCTGCGTGGGGTCTCTGGGGGTTCCTACTTCCTCACTCCACACTGGTGAGTCCTGGTTGTTGTTGGTCACCCCGGCACTTTCCTTTATGACCCCTAAAATGGTCTGTGCACATCTGTGGGGCACAGCTGAACAGCAGTGTGGATGCAACATACTTCCTATATTAGTTCCCTATTTTTTTCATTTACCACCCTTTCAAAGAAAAATGCCTTTATGTAAGCCAGTTACCTTCAAATCATCTTTAATGCATGTCAATTTAAGCTGAAAGGCAGATGAAAGCATAAATTCACAACATCCAAATCAGACTATGAAAACAAATGTTTATGCAAGATATGGGCAGAATGAAAGAAAGAAACATACAACTTGTACACATGAAGCTGAAATAAAAGTTATTTCTTACTACAGTCAGCCAAGGTGCTAAAGGTTCCTCAGTGCAGATCTCAGCAGGAAGTTCAGACTCCATTATGCCCTCAGTGTCCCCTTGTGTCCCTTACAGAGGAGCTGACTTGGGTGAAGCCACCACCTCTAAATCATCTCTGTGCAGGTTCTCAGAATTGCCACTCACATCAGCTTTCCCATGCCAGCGGCACAGGTTGTTCCTTGGAAATCTGAACTGACTGCTCTGTGCCTCATAAGAGGCACGATGGTGTTTAGTTTTCGGTGAACCTTAACCAACTTTACATGTTATCCATGAAAATTTTCCCTCTAAAAATAATTGAAGTTTTAATCTTTTAAGAGACCTCATGCAGTATGCAAAAAACACTTGAAAAAAATATCTAAAGAAATACATCATGGAAAACAAATAAATCCTGGTGATGATAAAGAGCTAATCCAATAAACTAATCTGATCAAAAGATCAGTCTTGTAAAATCAATTACATTTGTCTTCAAACACAAAGACATAGACATAAGACATAAGGTTCTTCTTAGAAGAAATACATTCTCTGTAGGGATTTAACCACAAATTGATTTATGAATATACTCCCCTAAGAGAAGCTAGAATACAATTCCGAAAGTATCTCTATCAAGAACCAACAGGAATTTTGTCTCTTTTGTATTAGTTTAGCAACTCACTTGAAAACATGTAAACAATGTTTGGTATACAGCATGTGATTTATAGCATGCACTGTTTTGTCTCAGTGCTTTCAAGGAGAACAACAGCAAGCTGTAAAACCTTCTGCTCCAGATCACTCCTTCAAAATAAATCCAGTTCAGATGCTCTGTGAGGACTGGTATTTCAAAGTGATAACTGACAATCTATAAATCACCCATTTTATTTTGCAGTGAGACAGCACATCTGTAATCCATATTTATTTCCCATTAATAATTGTGAGGGTGCTGCTACATTCATTGTTTCATATCTTACACATTTCGCCTTACTAACTAACCTTGAAGAAGAGCAAAGGGAAGCACTTTTCCAGGGGGGGGTTTCAAACACAGGGAATGTTCTAAGATTCAAACAGATTTCAATAAATTCAAATAATACATTGAACCAACAGAAGCTCAACATTTTCATTATTTATTAAGGAAATTCATATTGGCATCATTTATGTTTCATTCCCTTTCAGACATCCACATCAAATACAAAAGCTGAGCAACACAAAGAGGAACTATTTTCTTTCTTTTTTAAAAACAGTCAAAATGTTGATTCAGTCCAGGGTTGACATTGGTAACAGGGTGACTTTGCATGCCTCCAGGATTTGTAAAACTGCCAAAATGGATTTCAGGAAACTGGTGGGACTAGACTACCAGGAGAGAGATTTAACAGCAAGAAGATTGATTACAACCAACTCTGCTAAGGGACATATAGAGCAGGGTAAGGTGCATTCCTTGCCTGCCCTCAGGCTATGCTGCCTGCTGAAATCTGCAAAAAATGCGCAACGTGAACTGTTCCTATTTGCTATTCTAGCCTCTGCCTTGGGAAATGACTATACACTTTGCAACTGGGCTTGCCCCAAAGCCCTATCAGACCTGAGTCAAAGGCAAGGCTCCAGTCATGCCACCTATGGAAGGTTCTTCTCCTGCATATACCTAAGGA
The DNA here is from genome assembly GCF_012275295.1 of Melopsittacus undulatus. NCBI lineage: Eukaryota > Metazoa > Chordata > Aves > Psittaciformes > Psittaculidae > Melopsittacus > Melopsittacus undulatus. Next base: position 25,577,279 of record NC_047527.1, on the reverse strand, counting down.
TCTCATGGCTAGCTGTGAAAAAGACTCCATGCAAAGCATATTTCATGGAGCAGAGCACATCGTTTCTACTTTGCCTGTGTTTTCCTTTTGCCAGTTTCATGTTTGATACAAAGGTTTCTGGGTTAAAAAGCATCTGTTTTGACATATTTTAAACTTATATATTGAGCCTTTGATTACTGAAGTCTAATAATCTCCATTAATAAAACCTCTATAGACAAGCTGAAAAATTAACCTCCCAGGCAAAAAATGGAACTGCAAAGGAAATATTAGATGTATACATCACCTATTTTGTAATGCAGATCCTAATCACCACTTAGGATGTAAAATTGTCATACTTCAAAACATCTTTACAACAGGGCTTCTCTCTACTCCTGCCTCATATTGCTCATATATCAAAAATACTGAAAATTAAATCATTGGCTTCATGTCACACTAAACATTTAAAATCTTTATCCCAAAATCCTTTTGGGAAGCAGACAAGATGCTCTCACTTCAACTCCCTGTAAATTGTAGGTCAGTAGCACAAAGACATAGCATATAATTGGACTCAAGTGGTAGTCTGAGCTCTTAAGAGGCCAAGGACAAATTAGTCTGAACCACCTCCTACTTTAGAAAGAGACATTTCAGTATGGGCACAGTTCAGACTTGCAGCTGCCTGACCTACAGATAAATATGAGGCTTTAATGCTTCCAGAAACTGAACAGTGAACAATTTGGGTGTCTGAATATGACAGGAAACATCAGCCTTTGTGATGCAGGAAATTTCTGAGCATTTTGGCTTCAGGATGAACTCTGTATTCTTGAATTTATACTGAGGAGTGCAAAATTCAACTTTAAACTTTGGATCATGGAGGGAAATAAAAACTGAAATGAAAGCAGCATGCAAATACTAACTGTGAAATGTTTCCAACAAATACCAAATATTGCTTTTTAATGTTATATGATATTTTACAGATGCAGAAAATAGACATCTATTGTCAACCAATTAGTACCTTAAAATAAATGCAAATGCAAAAATCACTGCTCTGGTATCAGTTTTGATATCGTGTAAGTGGTATGTGTTTGATTTATTTTGCCATGGAAGTTTTTAAATGACTAAGCACTAGTGCTGAATAATGGGAGAATAAATCAGGAAAGGATCAGTCTGTATTTGTCCTGTTTCTTATATTCTCCAACTATTTGATAACAGCTGCAGCATACAGTATATTTGATTTAAGACTCTTTCATCTGACTTGAAGTGGCAAATGTGTTCCTAAAACTTAGGAGACAAAGAAATTACCTAGATTGGAACTTAGGTTCCCATTCACATCTGATTGTCAGTTACTACATGGTAACACTGAGCACATTTCATACTTTGGGTAGAACAAACAAATATCTGCTTCCTGAAAAAAAGGTTTGAAATGCATCAACAGAAGCATTTATAATACAGCTGGGCTGGAAGGAGGACAAAGTAGCTAAAACATGAGCCCAGGACACAAAAGAATCTGCTTTCTCAGCGATGTTGGACCAGTTGTGGCCTCCCATATGCCTCAATTTCCCTTCTGTATTGCAGGACTAATAGCATTGCTCTTCATCAAAGAGGAAGACAGTCATGTAGGTTTGTGATTCAGCCTAGCCAGCCTGGCAGAAGGAAACAACACATTGTGCTTCTCACTCTCTGGGATTATTTTTGGACCTTTACAAGGAGGTAAAAGAGAGATGAAAGAACCATCTGAATTGTGCTTACTGCTGCTGGAACAAAAGTAATGGTGTCCATCAGGTTTAATCAAGCTGTTTCCCTGCTTTTACTCTCCTGTACTTGAAACACTACAGCACTTTGTTTTCTTTGTAGTGTTTTGATGCAACACTTCTTCATTGGTTCAGTTTATGCTCAAAGAGGTTTAGAATTGGACATAACTTTTAAGTGTTACTTTTAGTGTTTGTCTCAAGGGCCTGACTCACAGAATCTGTCACATTTCCCCAATGTGCTAACATTTCAGCTGAAGCACTGCAGTCACCATTGCAAAGCAGGGGCCATATTTTTATTTATATTGCTTTGTAATGAGTAAGCAGTTCCTGTTAAAAAGAAGCTGGTAGAGGAGGAGGTGGCAGGTTCCAAGTTTGCTTTCAGAAAGCATTACAGCTGCAGCTGGTTGGGGGCATAATACCAGCCAAGGACTACAAGAAAAGACCTCTTTTCCCACAGCCACATGAATTAGAGAGGGAACACACATTTACCAGTGCAATACAACATGAGGTTCAGTAGCAGGATGTAATTCTGGTACACTATATTCAACAAGAGCAAGCTCTTGTTGACTCTGCTGTGGAGAATTTCATCCTCAAGAATATAGCGTTTCCCATCAGTAGGAAGACCAGGTCCTACACATGCCTGCTCTTTCATGGTAACACCCCATCATTCACACAGCGACTCTGAGTACTGTCTTCTGCAAGGTACCCACACTCACCATGCTCTCTCAGCTGAAATGAAATGGACATGCACACTGGATGTTTTTGAAACTGGCATTTCATTTCATTTCCGCCCTCCCCTATCTTTCCCAACTCTTCTTTTTTTTTCCCCCCACTTCAAACTCTTTCTCCTCTCTCTAATATTTCCAAATCCAGCTTTGAAGTCATTGACCTTGAAAACAAAAGACAAAAGAGCAACCCACTTGCCAAGTGCAAATACCTTGACAGATGCAGCATATAAACCAAGCTGTGAAGTCAAACAAACCTGTAACATCTCACATCAGAAGCCCTCTCTCTCCCTCTGGGTCTGAGTTTCTATACTGTATAATTTTTTCCTTGATTGCATCTTTCTTTTGTAAAGACTGAAACACTTGAGACCATAATTACCCTACTCTCTATAATAAATATATCATAGAAATGGTGTGATTTATGGATTTTAGTAGTTTTTTACCAATCATGCTAGATGTCAGCAGGGATTTATGTCTCAAAATCCCTCAATCTTATAAAAACAGCCACAACATCCAAAAGCACAAGAGCCTCTAACTCTTAGCAATCTCTAATGCTGCTTTGTCAATATGGAGGATTAAGAGCGTGCACCGTATTAGTACAGGATTCACAATAAGGCTGCTCAGGAGATCCTGGGTCCCTCAGGGGCCACAGTTTCTCAGCTCAACACTGTGAGGACTTCTAGTGGTGGTGAAACTCACAGTAGGTATTTAACCCTAGACCTGTACTTTGAAAATGCAAAATTGAACCTGGAAATACTTGAACCTCCGGGTCAAGTCCTTTAGCACAGAAGCAGCAGATTTACAACAATTTCTATACGTAGGCAAACCACTAGAGGGAGGGAGAGGTCCACAGTGCCTGAGAAGCCCTCCAGAGCCAGCTTCTCCACCTCCTCCATCATCAAACACCAGATAGACCCTCTTAGTAGTGGGCGGGGACTTTGGTTTTGACCCTGTTCGTAGACCAAATGAAGGTGGCAGCAGTTCCCCAAGCTCTTCGGTGTTTGGCCCTCCAAAACCTGCCTAGCAGCTTTTCTTCATCCCCGGCCGCTGCTCCCACATGGATGCAATTTCTCAGCTCCAAGGCTGCAGGCCAGATGGACGCATCCCGTGGGCTGAATACAGCTCAGGAGCCATCAGCTACAGCACCATATGTAAGTGGTGTTTTACATACATATCAAATGTCAGGCCTCAGCTAAGTCGCAGATGAAGTAAAATGCTACTACTGTAGCACAGTGCCCTTAATATCATTCTGCAATGTGGAAGAGTCCTTCCTCCAAATCATTGGCAACAGATGAGCTCTGTGCTTATTATAGGCCCCTGAATACTTTGTAGCAAAAACATACCCAGAACAAAGTGTGTCTCCATTCCTCCTCAGCTGAATTTTAGCAAAGAATTTAATAAAGATTTATAGGTTTTCAGAGACTGTTTTGAGCTTAGCCAAGGTCTCTTTTAATCAGACTTTTCTGTGGGGGCAGGGAAGGAAGTGTTTCCAAGGTTATAGAAATTGAAGCAATATCTCAGGTATCTCCAGCCTTACTAAAAAAGCTACCAATCCTTTAACTTATGAGAGAACAGACTTTGTTTTTACAAATCTCATCCAAAAAAGCTTTGTGTGAGTAATAAAATGTTAGGCCTCATAAGCTTATGCTAATACTCATGTCCCTGGGCTTTATTACATCTGAAAATCAAAAATTAATACCATAAAATTTCCAGAAATATAAAGGAGATATGCTGAGGGCAAACAGGTGAAAGCTATCCTGTGTCATTATTCATTAATTAAAATACCAAAGTCTGTTTGGATGATTGAAAATGGACAAATGCCAGAAGGTTCACTCCTGCAAGGAGCTTGCAATGTTGTTAAGAAATATTACAGTTTGGGGTTGTGATAGACATCATCCAAATGTGAGTAAAATGAAAGTTTTCCTGCCTGCTAAATTACCATTACAAGCATCCTGAAATGCTTTTCAGAGAAGATATGGAGGATTTCCCAGTAAATTGGATAAAGGCTTTGAATTCAGTAAAGAATGGCTTGGAGTCATCATTTAAGCCTGAAGAGAGTGTACTGAGATGTTAATTACAGAGACTAGTATAGCCAGAGCAGGAGGAAGGACTAGTCATGTGGACCTTGGAAATGGTGATCCCTGTCAGCCTAGAAGAAACACCCCAGATCTGCTCATTTTTCCCACATAGGCTGTGTTCCATTGACTTCTGAGCATTCACATTGGTTTCCTTGGACTTTTTCAGCTAGACCATACCTTTCCTGAGATGCAGCATGTAAGACAGGACACAATGCTCAAAAGTCATCAAATGTAGGGAGAATAACGAAAGAACTATTTCACCTGTCTAGCATACTTCTTTGTTTATGCATTTGCTCTGGCTGTGATTTGTTGTCTCTTTCTGCAGACCTGCAGTCCAGCTCACATTTTTGCTCCTTTAAGCACACATCTGATTGTGCATACATGTGTTTTACTTACCTTATTAAACTGTATCCTGTTTATTCCAGGGCTTTTTTTTTTTTTTTTTTTTTATCAAAGCCATTTGGAGTTTGGAGACTTTGCTATTATGAGCTCCTTATGTCACCATCTAAGTCTTTAACAAAAATATTGGTTAACTAATGTCAGGCCCAAACCCCTACTGCAAAATCCTGCTTACTAGATCAATCCAGTTGCCAAATGTTAGGGATTTTGGATTGAGCATACATCCAAATCCCCTGGAGAGGGCATCAACAAGTGGCTGTGCTGTTAAAAGAAGAGGCCCAGTTTTCATACTCTACCAAAACAGTTAGTCCAATAGTCTGTCCCTAACATCAGCTGGTTTCAAGGGAAGACTTCAGAAACTGTGGAAAGGGCAGCTGTGGAACTAGGGAAGATTATGCTGTAACCAGAAAATTACAAGTGACAGTAGGACAGCACATGCTGAATTTCTGCCAGACAATATTATCTGGGATTCTGAACAAGGGAAAGTGAATGAATAAAGAGCTCTTAGGGAAGATAAATCTCATACCCAGTGAGAGAGGATGGTTTTGTTTTTAAGCCCCTGCCTGCTCAGCTTTGCAGGGGACCTGACAACTGTTTCTATCAAAGACTTTTCCTATGGACCAGAATAGATCTTTGAGGACCAAATCTCTTCCTGATTTTGAGGGCTACAGGCAGTGTTGAGGGCTCCTGAACACTGAAAGTGACACCCTCTCAAGAAAAAAAAAATAATAACTTAAAAATAGCAATTTCTAGTGAGGAAAAAATGAAACCAGAAGAGGAATCAAAGATTAATAAATGCCTTGACTGGAACACAGTGTGTGTCTGGTGAGACACCCGCCCAAAATGAGATGATACATTGCACAGCTTAGATCAGAGAAGTAAGGGAAGACAAGAGCTACAAGTGATAAAACTAGACAGGTTCAAAGAAAGTCAGGTGAGAAGGGAAAGGATTTTATTGTTTTATTCAAAGCATTTACATCTCTTATAGAAAGTGTATGCAAAGTGAGAGTTGCCAGTCAACAGTAAGGAAAAACCAAGTAAGTAAGACACTATGACACCATGACACCTGAGCTCCGTTAAGACTGCAATCAAAACATATTTATGATCTAGATTAGGACTCTGGTGAACTTTAGGCAGCAAAGTCCGATGCCAAGATTCTGGGAACTCATGACACATGACTTTGGAGTTGTATAAACCCCAGAGAAGCTGAAGTTCCGCTTTGCACTTAACCAGAGCAACTTAAGAAGCAGCACAGCTCAGGATTCAGTTCTGACTGCACAGAAACACACACAAACAGCTGAATCTTTCGCAATACCAAAGGTACTATCAAGAAACCCAGTGTTGTTGCATCTAAGGGGTTAGTGTGATTCATTGTGGCTGAAAGCGAGGATCTATCTCTTCTTGCTGACTTCTTTGCTATCCAGATGGTCTGACCTGGCACAAGGAGACTACATCTCCTGGAATGCATGTAAACAACTTTCCCAGAATAAGACTTCTCCTTGGTGACTGACACTTACTGCTCGTATTATACAGCATTCCACCCTGCTTCCCAGTACAAGTGTTGGAACATAAAAGTGGGTGCAGAGGCAGCGAAAACATTGTTTGATCCTAGCTGGTGAAAGGGACAAGACAACTCCATGGGGACCATGGAAGTGAACGTGCACAAGGTGGCCAACCAGTGCAGATCAGGGCTAGGGCAGGCCATACAGAACAGCACATAGTGGGCACTAATATCACACTTGTATGATATTACTAGCATCTAATAATTTTGAAATTTTCTGTGCTGCAAATCATGTTTCTACCATATGCTGATACTGACCATCACTATGCTGGAAGCTGAAAGGATCTATAAGCAATGAATTCCTTACAGCAAGTCTCTCTGAGGGGCTGGATTCAGTAGGATTTCTCAGCGTCACGCATATGCACATGCATGCATACACATGCATATGTGTGTACAAAACATTGGATTCTTCACAAAACAAAGTGGTAGCTTTTGTTTTCCCTGAGGTGGAGGAATGAGTACAGGCTAGCATTTATGCAAGAGCCCAGCAAGTGTTTCATTTACAACATGTAGGAAAGGTGCAGTGTCATTTCCTCTATTCAGGTTCAGATCCTTCCTTTGCCCCAAAGAATCTGAGTTTAATCTCACTGTTTGGTAGACAGCTTTCTGGTAGAGGATGGTTACAGGAGAATGGATGTGCTTAGGTACAATACCAAATATTTCTTCCTTATATACTTAAAAGGAAAGACTACATTTCCTTGCTTCTTCAGAAAATGGAGAGTTAGCTCCCACTTTCACAAGACCTGTTCAAGCAGTTCAAGTCTACATCTCAGCCTTGCAATACCGATGTCTCCTGCATAGATCCTAAAGCCCTTACAGGCCCAGGTAACTCACATTCTCAACAGGTTTTGTGCAAATATGCAGAAATGTCCCTTATCTGTATGTGCCAAACCAATGGGTTTATAAAGGCAGAAGGTGAAAGCAATTTATAAATATAATTTCAGACCTCAGAGGAATAATGGAAGGCAGAGTTGGGAGCTTATGTATCTCCTCTTATTGTACCTTCACTATGTGCAATGTAACCTATTTCTAAATAAAACTCATCATTTAAAATAGTGTCTCTCATTTGTTTAAAGGAGCTTTTAAAGGAATCAATTTGTCCTGTTTTCCTTCCTGTTTTTTTTTTTTCCTCATCCCCTTTGAATAGCATAGGTCTCATTTCTGACTTACAGGGATGGTCATCTGCTCTTCTCATTCTCATGTGGTCTCCCTGGATAGAAAATAAATTATGAATCTTGCATTCCTTCACTATCTTGGTCCCCAGGGAAATAACTGTAGCCACAGATATAGAGCAGAAAAAATGAGTGAACTGGGCTTTTCCACCATGCTTTATTTACACTTTTCACGGTGTCTTTTCTTTCAATATTGCTTGTGTATTCATGTTCAGCTAGCAGCCCAGCAGGGATCAAAGTCTTTACTCTCACTAGTAGAGTTTCTTATCACAGCAAGGAAATACAGGGGATATATGGGGAAATGAGAGCCCAGATGAAGAAAAAAAGGTAGCAACCAAATTTTTGTAAATTGCAGCAGCATTTGGAACTGCTAAAATTACAACACTGGGTACTGTGTGTCCAGATCAATCTAGAGTAAACACATCAGTCTCAGAGCGACTCTGAATGCACAGGCTCTATAGTGCTCTAGAAGTTTTGTACTTAGCACAAATAGAGCTGTATAAAGAGGAAGTGTGGGGATTAATAGACAATTTGTGTGCAGCAATTTTGTAGTATAACCTGTGATAAAAATATTGACAGAGATTAGTAACATTTGTCTGGTTTCAGGTTTCTTTACAAACTCAGATATTGAGATTTAGCAGGATCTTTTTACCCCAAGGAAAATGAATTTTTTAATAATTCCTGTGAGCAACAAGAAAAACAGATCTTTACCTGATTTTTATTTACTATTTATAACTGTTTTTGATTGCATAACACAACACCATGGACCCAGAAACACAAAACTGCTAGGAAGTTAGTCGAATGTAGAAGAGGAGAAGAGGAGGATGTTTTAGTTGGTTTTGTTGTTTTGGTGAGCCGCCAGCCAGCCCAGCATGGCTATCCATGAAACATGCAGCTACAATGAAGCACGTGAAACAGGGAACTATTGCAAGGTATTATTGCATAGGACTTAAGGAGGGTGGAAAAAATACAACATTGTTTCTAGAAGCTTCCTTAAAAGCTAATTCACTTCTATTTTACAAATAGAATTTTTCATAGGATTTTTTTTTACCAAAGATCTTGTACTGATGAATCTAGTAGAGTCTAAGCTAGAAAATCATTGCACCACATAGATTTTACAGGTAGGTACATGCAGGGGATGAAGAAAAGCTCATGGTCAGGGTAGTCATCCTGCACAAAGAGCACAATGAAGAATTTCACTGAGGCAAAGGTTTTGATGAGGTCGTTACCTTACCTCCTACAAAAATTGGTAGACACTTTGTGACTCTACAGGAAAGAGAAAACTTCTCACAGCCACTTGTGGGAATACTCAGGGGAGCCTGCAGCCAGTTTCTTCAAGAGGAGTTGATGGAGCTATGCACAGCTGAGCATGGGTGTGCCTATAGGTCTGTATTATCTCCTCATGGTCCTGCAAAGAGATGAAAAGGGATGGGGTAACTTCAAAGGCACTTGCTTAAATCTTATCAAGGTTTCACTTAGCTTCTCTTTTAAATAAGAAACAAAAATACTAAAGGAATTACATAGAGATGACAAAATCATGGGCAGTGTAGTGAGCTTCAGCACCATGAGTACCAGTGGCTAATGAGACAGACTGCCATAAAGACTTATTTTTGGGAATTACTGCATCTACAAGTCATTATTTCTAGAAGAAATCATACGTAGTATTATGAACAACTGATGTATTTCATGGGGGAATTTGCAGATCTCCTTTAATTAACTTGTGTCACTACTGAATGCAAGTAAGTAAATCAATGCAATCTTGATCTTTTAAGGAGTGGGTAGAAGTTTTCTTCATTGCCTCAGGTGTCTCTCATGCATTGTTTCTTGGTTATTCAGATTGATTGGGCTATTCTGTGTGGAATTCCAAGTTTCCCTTCTCATGCAGAGTTTTCAGAAAGCAGAAGAAAGGAGGCAATAGATTTCGTTGGAGCTAGCACTGTGTTTCAGTGATCATATGAATTGCTAGTTGATTCGGATAAAACTCCAAGAACAAACTCGCCAACAGAGTTTAAAGTTGACAAGCAGCTATTCTTTATTGTGGCGCCGGGAGACACGGGGGATAGCTCCTAACGTGTGTCCCCGTATTGCTCTACAGGCCATTCTTATATGGTCACCGGGCATATTACATCATTTCCAGAAAGTTTCCGGAATTCATACAAAAATGTGATGGTGGCCTTTAAGGGTCGTTTACTTTTCCCAGGTTAATTAGCATTACAGACATAGCAATCATCCTGTCCTTTTACTTATCAGCTGGTTTAACTGCTCCCATCCTGGCCATCAGCTAGTTCCAGATACTCCCCACCCCCGGTCCTGTTTTCCATTCTGCTTTTCTCACACCTTTTGTACTGAGGTTCTGAGGACCTGAAACTAAGTCAACTACCTTCAGCCAAAACGGTTACTTTCCATTACAAAGCCATCAAACTTATCATTACTTAGAACTGATTACATTTTGTGCCTCCTTGTATCTTAGTGCAGTTACTGCCAAGTTCATGGCACCTCTTGCTCCTCAAAGCCTGCTTTTTTTCCCCGTTTATTTGTACGTGGATCAACATGCCAAAGCCTAGTTAGTACAAGGATCTCCAGGAACTTTGTTTTAGAGAGTCAGCAAGATCTGCTAAGGCAAATGAATGAGTGTCAGAATGAGGGCTTCTAATTGTTGTTCTGTTCCCAAGGTGGGTTTTCGGTTACATTAGTGGCACTGACTGACTATGGAGGGAGAGAAAAAGAGATCAGAAGGCACGGGTACAAAGTACTGAGTCCATGTGGGCCTCTACTCACCATTGTCTTCTGACTGAGCAGGTAAAACATATTTCACACTGCTGTTTGGCATTCCCTGACTGAGCAAAAGATGTCCGATTCAAAGCCCACACAAAATTTCAGGCAGAAGAATAGCTCTTTTTCAGTCCTTTTACAACAAATGACTAAGCTGGATTTGGAGCCATCTCCATACTGTGCAGTCAAAACAAATTCAAGTACTGATAGGTAATTCTATAGATTTGTGCTTCAAATTCATATTCTCTGCTGTGGTCAAACATTTGCTTACTAGCAACAACAAAATCATCTTGTATTACATGTCAAGTGTTAGCATAGTTTAAAAGGCAAACCAATTTCAAACATCAGAGAGCAGAATAAAGTTTAAACCATAGGAGCAGTAATTTCTTACTCTGGAAATCAATAACATTGCACTGAGGAGAGCTGCAAAACCTCTCCAGTTTCTATAGCCATAAGCCAAAGCTCTGATTCCCACTTTCAGCATTACTCAGTTTCGGAAGACTTTGATCCTCACTGGGAGGAAACAAGGGTCTGACCTCTGCCTGAATTGGGGTCCTGCAGAGAAAAAGACTCCCCAGTTAGAAAAATAGAGGTTTCCGAGCTTCTTATACATCTGTTAGTTTCCCACCAGGCAGCATGTGCATGCACCTGGATAGTGTTCCTGAGTAGTCTCCTCTAATTAACCTCTCAGAGAAGGTTGCCAGCTGATTTTCTGACCAACCCCAAACCTAAAAAAAAAAAAACAACCCAACACCCAAACAAGCAAAAAACCCCAAAAAGAAAAAAATATTTTAAAATGTCAAGCATTTTCAATCATGATTCTTGAATGAAGCTTGCCAGCTAGAACAAACAAACAGCCCTAGCCTCATCCCTCAGTCTGCCTCTAGCACTGATCCCTCCTCACGCACAACCTTTCTCACTGGGAAGTATCCTGATGTCATTAAGCCATTATTGGTTTCCTTGGGTAGCTATAATGGAGATCTCCCAGGTGGAAGGAGCTGGAAACATAGACCAAAATTCAGCTTGCTGCAGCTCCTAAAAATCTTACAGACAAAGCAACAATCTGAGTTACTATTTTGGATTTGTGATGAAAACAGTTTTGATAACATAGAGGTGTTTTAGCTATTGCTGATCAGTGCTTGCACAGCATCGAGGCCTTATCTGCTTCTCCACCCCACCAGTGAGCAGGCTGGGGGTACAAAAGGAGTTGAGAGGGAACATAGCCAGGACAGCTGATACCAACTGACTATCCCATATGACAGTGTGCTCAGTAATAAAACAGGGTGGGAAAGAAAGGTTGGCTAGGACTGCAATTGCTCAGGGATTGGCTGGACATTGGTGAGCAACTGGGGGTTTTCTGCATTGCTTGATTTTGGGGGGCTTGGGATGGTTTTCTTTTTTTTGCTGTTCTCTTTTCTTTTGCTCCTCCTCCACCCTTTCCTCCACTCCCTTCATTATTCAACTGTCTTTATCACAACTCATGAGGTTTTTTACTTTTACCTTTCCGTTTCTTTCCCCCATCCACTCTGTGGGGGAGTGAGCCAACAGTTGTGTGGTGCTTAGCTGCCTACTGGGATTAAATTATGACAGTTATGCTTGAAACCTTTCCAGGGGTTTGCTGAACCACACACATTAGGCTGCATGAGTTTCTTGCACCTTCCACAAAGTGGTAAAGCCGTATACACCATCCCATCTGACATAATTTTTAATCTCTGATTCTCCTAGGTTCTGAAGACTTCCAAATACATATCTCTGCTTTCACCCACTGGATTTGGGTTTCTTCTCTTTCTCCTGACACCTCCTCACACCCCAGCCATAAACGGAACTTCATTCTCTTGCCTTCTGTCTCTATCCCCACCTGCTTTCCTTCCTGTGTTTGCACTTATTCCTCCTTGCTGATCCTCTGACCAAGTCCTAACATGAGGCCAAGGGCTGAAAGCACATCAGGTCTGCCAATCCTCTTACCTTGCTGCAACCTCAGTGCTCCCTGCAAGCTGCCTCCGTTACAGCATGACCTGCTGTGGCACAGCTGTGTGGAACACAGTGGGAGATTGCCTCCCTCTTCCTAGATCACCTTGCTGACCTCAGACTGAAGATTGATTCTTTCTTGCCCCTATCTGCTTTCTTGCACTCTTCCTCATTTTCTCCTTCTTGACAGTCACTTTGGGATCAGTTCTTTCTCATATATTAGGAAAAAAGGTAAGTTCCTAAAAATAAGTACAGCCATAAGTGGACTGGCTATTCTTCTTGCTCTCCCTGTAGCTATGCATAGATGGGGGAGATTACCAGGCATGTAAATGGAGTGAAGGGGATGCAGAAGTGAAGGGCTCCAGGTTTTAACCTGGCCTCCTAAGCACTATCAAATTAGCCGTGGTTGACACTAAAATGTTGGACTGTAGGTTTCAGTGTCCCACAGTGCCTATATATTCCCTTCAGAATATTTATGCCTTTTCTGTTAAAGTGGGTCAAAAACCTGGTAGGATTGCTTAAAGTGTTTCATCCTGATGTTGACCTGAATACAGTATTGCAGGAGTAAGAAATAACTAGTGGCTGTAGAACAGCTAAAATCATACATGTTAATAATAGCATGTGATAAGAAAGCAGCCAGTCTGGGATGTGGAGCTGGACCACTTTGGCAGCACCACAGAGGAGACTTTTGGCAGAAATGGTGACTCTTCATTTTCAGTGTGCTTTTTGTATGACTGAAGGAGTCAAGCCCCTGCCTTGTTCAGCAAGCTACTGCTAAGGACATTGCTCTTTTCTGTCTTTTTTTGGGGGGGGGGCTCCTTAATGTTTCCACCAGGCCATTTAACCTATAGTGCTGGGAAAAGATTTATGTATACACTGTTCTCTGAAACTTGTAAGCCTTTGGTGCAGTATTGAATGTCTCCAAGCAAATACAGCAGCTGGGAGTGGCCTTTTCTTGGCCAGCTAGGAATGGAGCACACAGCACAGAAAGTAATCCCCTTGATTACAGGATGTGATATAGATATAGAGTTCCTGTCCCTAGAATGAAAATCTGACAGGAATTGCTTACTCAGCAAATAAAAAGTTTTCACTGGTCTTGTTAGAACTGGGACCAGATTACCATCAATCCAGTTGTGGATACTGGTCCATCTTTCCCCGAAGAGCTCTGTTAAGAAGGTAGATCTCCATCTTCATAAGACAGAGTGGTTTTCACAGCTTCATGACCTTCCATTTTTCTAGGATAAATTGTATCAGAGAAGATGGTTATCTACTCTGGATACTTGTTTAGAGCTCTAGGTATAATCAAGTCCATTTCTCTGCCTCCTTGCTTGAGAGCATGCTTTCTTTTGTCACCCCTAATACTGTGTTTCTGTTATTTATAAATGTTCATCAGATCATTTGCCTGTACAAATTACAGCCGGAGTATTATCCATGAACTGTGTATTTCCATTATTCATCTCCTTCTCTGCTCCTGATTGGGTGCCTGAAACTTTATGAATAGAGAAAAAAGTGAATGATGAATACTGAATCATGAATAATAAACAGAAGATGAGTACACTTTTTCAAACTCCTATTCCTCCATGAATATGTGTACCCCTCTATATCAGTTGCCTTCACCAACATTCATATGCAGAGAAAATAGATTGAAACAAGACTAACAAAACAAGGGCAGGAATGCAGCTGAATCAAATCAGGAACTGTGTTTTTTTTTCGTGCATAGTTGTGAAAGCAGTACTCAGCAGTTATTCAGCTCCAGTAAAATCCAAGTGTTTTGAGGATAGAGTTAGCTGGAGAGGCAAGAACGGGATTTTCTGTCACAAATCCCCACTAACTTCTTCTGGAAGATGGACTTGTTGCAATGTTTCTGCTTTATTTTACAGCTAAGGAAGCAGAAGAGAAATAATGATGCCCTTCCTTCTTCCTATAGCACCCTCAGACCTCTGAATAAATCATGCTAAGTAAGAAAGAGACATTTTTAAAGAGTCATCATTAAATGGCATAAATCATGTCAACCTTTAGATTAGCCTTTTAGGTAACACACAGGTACGTTCAATGCAGATGTTGCTTAGAGATTATTCATAAACTGTATTTTTCCCACACCAGGTAATTGATGGGTTTTATGTGCTTGTCTTGCCAAATCATGTTATACTTAAAGAAAAAAAATGCTGTTTGTTTAAAGGAAAATTTATATTCTTGTGCAATGTCCAAAACTTAATAATTATTGTTTTCCTAAATGGCAACAATTTGCCCTCCTAAGCCTGTAAAGAGTCTTCCAATTTAAACCTGTAGAAACATCTTGGCAATGAATACGGGCAATTACAATCATTCTTGGTCTAATTTATACAATTATAGGAACGTATTTTTTTCTTAGCTGTGGGCTCCAGCTGTCTAAAGTTGCTGACCAGAATGAAAACTGTGAACATACTTTTTTTGAAAGGAAGAAGATTTTGTTTAGATTGTGAGATTTGTACTTCTTTTTCATGTTTTTTCTAAGAATAGCTCTGAACTAATTACATGTGCATTTCTATCTTCTTTCTAATTAGGGAATCTACATAAATCTTGAAGCTTGGTATGAAAAAGAATTTTAATCCTTAGAAGTTAAAATACAAATCTCTAGGGTATTACCTGTAAATGAAAAAATAAATAAGCCGGAGACTTCCGTATGTGGGCTAACATTTAGTGCTAGTTATTATCAAACTGTTTTGAACATTTTGAAATTCAGAAAAGAAATGTTCCTAGCTTGAATAAAAACAACCAAGCCTTTCAGGAACTGCTGGAGGGTACTCAGCCAAAAGCATCCATTAGTCACCCAGAATTACCCCTCTAAATCAGACAGAAGAGGGACTTAAATCTGCTGTTCTTGTACAGTGAGTGTCTCAACCTGCTTCCAAAGAGCTTTTTGCCAGCTGGGACCCAAGATGGTTATGCTGAAACCAGCACTCTTAAAATAGTTTTGGTTTTGACTTTGGCTTTCTTAGTGACAAAACTCAATTGCATCAAAAATCCCCAGTATGCTTTAACCACTCTAACCGGCATTGCATAGGGTGAAATACCTTACAGATATGCTTTAAACAGATCTGTATAGCTCTGGTATTTAACACTTTGCTGAAGTGAAATGGCAGAAATTTCTGCTTTTTTGGGATGCCAGGATTTGAAGATTTTTCTGAAGAGGCTTTTGAAATGAAAAATGTTTTTAACAACAGTTTATACCATTAAAGTACATAAGTGTTTTTATAAGTACTGGGTATACTTTCTTCAATCACAGAAATAAGTGGTGTATCTGTTTAGATTTTAGCCTAGAGTCTCTAAAAAACTATAATCAGGAAGTTTGAAGTACCAGTCTAGCCTAAAACTCAGTTAATGGAAGTTTTGTGACCATATTTTTGCCACTTTAAAAAACAGTAATACAGCTTTGCTGATGTTTCTTTTGGTGCTCCAATGAACTGTAAATTAGGATCACACTTTTAGTGTCCTTTTGAATCATCAAATTATAAATGCATTTCATCTGCCTCAAGGTATCATGGCAAAAATTACAAGATGACCTTTAAAAATGGCTTGTAAAGCACTGTTGCTTTCTTTGTTCTGGATCTCAGCTCAGACAATCTCTTGTCTCTGTCACTTCCAGAGATAAATTACTATTTCCACTGTGCCTACACCTGTAATAGCAGCTGCCTTTTCACCACATGTCACTCACTTTTCTAACCCCTCCCTATTCCTGCTTTTATCTCTTTCCACCTAAACTGCAATTCTCCAGTTCTCACAAGGGGAAAATTATATATTCAATATATAAATACAAAAATATACACTATACCCTGACCTTCCTTTCCTTTTCCTGTTGCCTGTCATAATGCAGGCAATTCCTCTATGTTCTTCTTACTCCTCAGTTGTTCCAGTAGTCCCAGCTCATCCCATTCTCTTCCTTAGTCTTTTCCTTATCTTTTCAGTATGCTCTGGCTCTATTTCCATCACCACACAAACAGGTTTAGTCTTGCTCAGCTCACACCAGTCTGCCCCTCTTGCCTCTGACCATTCTCTCCCTGTTCCCCCTTCCAAGCCCCAGCTGCAGTTTGGTTTTCCTTCTTCTGTTTGCCTTGGACTTGAACACAAATCAGAACATACTTCCAGAAAATTCATCCTTTTCTTGTCATCAGTGAGGCTTTTCTTCTTTCCACTTTCTTCCTGCTTTCCTAACTGCTTGCTCAGAAAGTCCTCTGGAAGATTTTGTTGTTCTCCTTTCCTGATTACTAGTGAGAGAAAAGTGATGCTCACTAAGGCTGGGTTTTTTTACAGTGTTTCTGATTTGATTCTTCTCACTTTTTGCTGTGAGAAGAATCTATGAACACAAGACCAACCAGTGTGTCTGTGACAAATAGGCATGTCTATCATAAATGTCTTTACTCCAAATGTATTTCCTTATATCCAAATGAAATCTTTAAAATGTCTCTTCAAATTCAATAATCAGGCCAAGCTGAACACAACTAACACAAACCTCTTAACCTCTCTTTCTTACAAATTGGTTTCTCAGACTTTTCGCAACTGCTTTCCACTGATACAGTATTGACATGCTGCTCTTAAATGGATATGATCTGTTGAGATGTCTATAGTTCCCCATTCCATATCATACCTTGCACTTGCAGAGTCTAACTTCTCTAAGATTAATTTCCTACCCACCCACACATCTGAGACTCTCGTATAGATCCTCTCATCTTATTTCTCATTAAGTATGTTGACATTTTCCCTGACCTTTTTCTGACTTCTTACAATAATGAACAGTTCCCCAAAGCACCCAAAGAGCCACTTCAAGGTGTTGTTTTGTTTTTCTTTTTTCTGTAAAGCCTAGCAGCGTATTGAGACCATTACCATCTCACTGATCAGTATGTCTGTTTGTACGGGTTGTATCTGACCAGATGTAGACGTCTTTAGATACAAGTGTGTCTGTGAAACAGCTCATTTTGACTTGTTCTTTAGTAGGTAAAAAGAAACAAGGCATTGTCAGATCAGATATGATGTGTTGATATGTAAAAGTGCCTATTTCCCTTCACTGGATGTAAAAGAAGCTGAGGGTCACCAGCTCAGATGCCAGTGTCTGAGATATCTGAAACTTTTGAAAAGAATCACACTCTTTTGTGGTTTTGAACTATTTTGTCCCATTTTTAAAATATATGTGGTTAGGAACAATTCTGTATCCATACCTGGATCTGTGGAAAGCCCAGTGCAGTGCGGTTCAAGGCCATGAATATGTTCTGTCATTTATTAATATTGAGCCACTGTAATTCTTAGACTTTGAGTTATCAACAGCATTAAAATGCTGCTCAAAAAAAGACTGAAAAAAAAACATCTTGCAAAGGTTAGAGGAGCCACAGTGATGTATAGCAAGAATATGGAGGCATTCAGAAACAGTTAATTGATAGCTTGTGTGACTGGTATTCACAGTACTGCAGTCCCAGTGACTCTAAACATATGGCAGCAAGGATAATGCTGGAAAAGAACAATGGCATTTAGTCAACTGCAGTAGATAGCACTTATTTATTTATATAACAGTGGTATGTAAAACTTTTCTTGCTTTCCTTTGGAGGAGGTTTTATAATTAAGATCTAAGCCACTTGGAGAAAGAATGAAGCCCTCAGACTTCCATAACTATGGGTAACATTTAATGAGAATTTTGCCTTTGTTTGGCTGCATGATTGTCTTTCAGCAATAAATGAAATTTTAGGGCTTTGTCTAATTCTTTTCACTTCTCATGTCTTTGATTTTGCAGACCACAATGACCTTGTTTGGGAAAGACATGACTTAACAGGGATATGACTAAGATACGTAAAGTTACAAGTAATATTGGGTTGATGAATGAAGAATGTTTATTCAGTATTTCCCTCAATATACTTATTCTTTTCAAAGAGCATCAAATGAAATTGCCAGGCAGCAAATTTAAAGCAAATAAATTAAATATTTTTCCTTACATGCTGCAAAGTTAGCCTGTGGAATTTATTACCAGATTGGAAGGAAAATACCAGACATGCACACACAATGCATGTTTCCCATGGAAAGTTTGTTGTTTACTTCAACATAGAAATCCAGAGTTGCAGTAGTATTATTCTGCTTAAGCAAATCAAAAGTGACATTTTGTCTTACCTAATTCTTAGTATATATGTTTTAAATGGAAAAGTAGGAAACCAGGGAAAAATGCTACTGGTTTACATTTCTCGGCTCCTTCACTCTGGGTTAAGTGGAACCTTTGGGGCAAGGAGACTTTTCCTTCCTGTAGAGTGACCAAATACTGCCCAAACCATAAGATTTTGAAACCCAACATGAGATGGACAAAATTAGTCCAGACTGGGAAACAGCTCTGAAGAGCACTTTTCAAAGGTGGTAAAAAGAGACTTTTCCAAAGGACCCATAGAAAACTCACATAAAAATTGCTGGATGAAGTGAAATTCTGGAGGAAATTACTTGGCATGCAAGGAACAAGGGGCAGGGCAGAGAAAGTTGATGCCAAATCCATTTGTTTTAATTCAATTTTACTCAGCGCATCTGGATTTTTGTCTGTTTAAAAAATGTGTGTTCTAAGAGATCTTCACTTTTCAAATACAAATACCTTTTGGTGTTTTTATAGTGCTTCTTTAAAGAAACTATATTAGCAGATGTACCTCAGAGTTTTGGCTTTTGGGATCATGTCACATCCCTGTCACAGAAAGTATCTAATTTCTATAGACAACGGGGAGTGAAAATCACCACCAAAAAGTGATTCATACCTAACTTAGAAGACAAATGACTCTTTGGAGGCAGCTGTTTCTCCAGTCGCTACACTAGGAGCCTGATGTTTAGACTAGGCACTTGACTTTCAGAGGTCTGTATTTGTGGAAGAAAAACATCTTGTCTTTTCTCCTTTGTTTGTTCAAAAACATTGATATTACAGCCCCCCAACATATGCCAACACAAGTATGTTAGTGGAAGTAATATTGTAAGTGATGACTGGTGTAGCATGCAGAACATACATAAGCTTTTGGCTCACCAATGAGAGCAATAACCCTAGCAAGAGTCACATCTCTAAAGAAGCACTATGGTTTGGTCCAAAATGACCTCATTACATTCAGCTCTACATAGAAGCTCAGTCCATTTTTTTTACTGTAGCCACTCTTTCAGAAGTGGCATTGGCACTTCTGACAGGAGAGAGCACTTTATCATCTCTAAAAGCATGATTTGACAATAGGCTAACAGACTCAGAATGTGATATAAAGTTGTGAAACAATTGCTTTGATGGTCTTCCTCAGCTTGCTTACAAGAAACTTTGCTTGACAATTTATTTTGAACATCTGGCCTACTATTACTGAGCATCTATTTATAAAGCTGGCCTCAACAAAACTTTCATAGAAGTGTCTGTCTTCAATCAGTTTGTGTGTGTCTTGTGGCAACAGAATATTTTACAGGCATTAGTTCCTAATTGTCCAGGGTTTTCTTATACAAATCAGCATTCCTTTCTGGAGCTACTTTATTTATATATGGTTTTTATTAACAGAGCTGTTTCTGCATACAACATAAATGAAAACATCTCTATTAGAGAAGCTGTGAGTCATTGCCATCATTTTAGTAAATAAATTATTCCAAGATCTCAGACAAGGCATGAAAAGGCTTTAACAAACAGATAGCAATTCTTTAAAATACATGCAAAATACTTCTCTTTCTTCTGCATTTGTATTAAACTTATTTAAAAACCTGCTGCCTTTACCAAAGGTAGAGAAGCAACTGTATGCACATTTGGGGATGTTATAGGGAGAGATGAGGAAGAGAAAACATGATTCTCATTCAAGAACAAAGATACAGCATGGAAAGGTTTGATGTACTACTTTTCTTACATATCAAGTGAACGCATTGGGGAGTGATGACAGTTCTGTGCCTATCACATATTTTACTCATCATCGGCTTCTGTTCTCTTAAAGATCCTCCTATTACTTTTCTAGAGATCACTGAAGTTTGATACTATTGAGTCAGAAAAATAACTCTCTTTTGGATCATTTTCTTGCTCTGCTACACATGACAAAACTCTTTGTCCCTTAATCTTCCTTCAGCACTGTCTGGATATCTGTATTTTACTGAATCCATGCAACACGTTTTGTCTTGCACTATCTATAGTATGTAGACTAGAAAAAAGGGGGGTTGCTAATGGGAAAGAACTTAGAAAAAGATTCTTGTCCCATTTAAGTCAAGCAAAATATTGCATTTGATGTGAGCAGAATCAGGTTTTATCCATAAGTGCTGACTACAAATTTAACTGAGCCATTTTGAATCTGGTTGAGTGTTCTTCTAATCTGTTAATGATAGATGCTGTGACTGAAAGAAGGACAAAAGAGGGGATTACTTCTTTAAATTTTAATCTGCTTTCACTTTTTATTATTAAAAGTATGAATTTCATGGAATTATGTTGCCTGGCCAACCTAATAACCTTATAGGATGCAGTGACTACATCAGTGGGCAAGAGAAGAGCTACAGATGTTGTCTAGCTGGACTTTTGTACGACCTCACAACATTCCTCTGTCTAAACTGGAGGGAGATGGGTTTGATGGATAAACTGTTTGGTGGATGAGGGATTGGTTGGATGGTCACATCCAGAGGGTAGTACATCAAAAGAAACATGGCCAGCAGTCGGAGGGAGGAGATTCTGCCCCTCTGCTCTTCCCTCATGAGATCCTACCTGGAGTAATGTGTTCAGCTCTGGGACCTTCAGTACAAGAAGGATGTGGACCTGTTGGAGAAGGTCCAGAGGAGTCCACAAAGGTGATCAGAGGGATGAAGCACCTCTCCTATGGGGAAAGTCCGAGACAGTTGGGGTTGTTCAGCCTGGATAAAACAAAAAAAAAAGGCTCTGGAAAGACCTCTTAGTACTGAAAGGAGGATTATAAGAAAGCCTGGGACAGACTTTTTAGCAGGGACTGTTGTGACAGGATAAGGGGGGCTTTAAAGTAAAAGAAGGAAGATTCAGACTAGAATCTTTTTTTACTACAAATTTTTTACAATGGGTTTTCCAGAGAGGTGGTGGATGCCACATCCCTGGAAACATTCAAGATCAGGTTTGATGAGATGTGAGAAACCTGATTTTGTTGAAGATGTCCTTGCTCACTAAGGGTGGTTGGACTAGATGACCTTTCAAAGTCCCTTCCAACCCAAACTATTCTATGATTCTATAATTCTATGTGGCATAAAATTGTATATCTGTAACTATTTGGGTGCCTCTGTTTAGAATGATCTCTGGAACTACCTTAAAACTGGGAATGCTAAGTGGTCCATAGGAGATGCAGCCTACCCTACACTCAATAAAATGTTAGTACAAGTTTTCACAAGCTATAACAAATTTTGAGTTACAAATTACTTTTGGAGTAGGAATTACTTTTATTAGCCTGCCATATTTCATATATATGTATGTATATGTATATAAAACAAGGAAATAAAAACAAAACTTCAAATCCTGCTCCTATAGGAGTAAAACTTTACTATTAATAAAATGTAGCTTTAAGACACTGGATTTTCTGGAAAGCTTTTTGTCAGCAGAGTACTGTGTTTCTTCATGAAATTAATTGTCTGCAAGTGGGTGCCTATAGTTACACTGCCTATTGCTCTGTCCATCATTAGTCCCATAAGGAAAAAGAAAGATAAACTGAAGCAGACAGAATATTTCAGTATTCCACTCCAGGTGTGTAACAGCTGGTCAAGACTGAGGGACATTGGCACTAAAAGCTATAAATTCTCCTGGAACCTGGGACACTTTCCATCATTCTGGCTTTCTCACATTAATAATCATTGTAATTGAAACCATGGGAGCTCAGGTGTGTGCCATCACTCTCCTTCTGATCATCCCCACACATTGACCTGTTCTGGACTCTCACTGGGGCCTTGAGTGGTGACAGGCAGAAAGCTGTGATTTACACAGCACTGCCAAAAGTAGGGCCAAGCTCATAAGTGCTGCTAGAGTTTGGGGTATATCAGTGTTTCCAGTAGAAATCCTTGTATTTAATGGTTTATAGATGTGGCCATTAAACATCGCTCCAGGGTGAAATTTGGCATACGAATTGTCAGCACCAGGGGGAATCTTACAGTAAAATGCAATACCTGCTTGGTGTTTTTGAAATTACTTGGATACACATTCATATGCATCTGCATAAGCATCTCTGCCCACCACCACAACTCCAGAACAGGAGGTGCATAACATAAGTTACATATGTTGTTGTCATGGTTTAAACCCAGCCACGCAGCTCGTTCACTCACTCCCCCCTCACCCCCCCCCCTTCCTCCCCTAACTCCTGGAGAGCTGGGGAAGAGAATCAAAAGAATGTAGCTCCCATGGGTTGAGATAAGAACAGTTTAGTAACTAAGGTATGACACATATCACTACTGCTGCTACTAATAATAATGATGATAAAGGAAATAACAAGTGAAGAGAATGTGACACCTCACCACCCACTGACCAATAACTCACCCCACCCAAACAAGCACCAACCAATACCTCATCCAACCCCACAATCCCTAGCCCTTCCAGGTAACTCTGCATTACATCCTGGGCATGATGTGCTGTGGTATGGAATACCTCTTTGGCTAGTTCTCTGATTCATTCTGGCTTCCCCTCCTCCCTGGCAGAGCATGAGGCTCACAAAGTCCTTGGTCAGACCAAACATTTGAGCAGTAACTAAAAACATCGGTATTATGAGCGCTGTTCCCAGGCTGAAAGTCAAAAACACAGCACTGCACCAGCTACTAAGAAGGAGAAAAAAATGACTGCTACTGCTGAATCCAGGACGGTTGTTCAACCCGTGTGTTTCAAAAAGTCAGTTCCCTTCTCCTGGCTGTTGCTTAGAGCAACGATTAGAGCAGAACTGCTCTCCCCTGTGTAGCTTTCAGGGTCTGGCCAGTGTCCTTCATCCACCATCACCAAGAGAAATGTCATTTGCTTTACTCTGCAAGACCTAAAGTGGGGTCTTTAAGAAAGACCCTGGCTTTCTGATGCCTACTCAGCCTTCTTCAGGCACACCCTGAGATCTGACAGACCTGGAAAAATGTCGTGGGGCATAGAGCATGCTGAGCTGAGCAGAGGTCCCTGAGCTAAATGTGGTCTCAATAGCACTGGTCTCAACTGGCTTTTCTTGGTCCACTAACTGTGTTTCTCCCATTCCTGGGCTAGAGCCGTGCCCAGTCCCAGTCCCACTGTCCTGCTCCCTGGTCACATCTGAGACTGTGCAGGGACAGGGTCTGCTGGAAGTCTTTCTGTCACAGGGTGGTGGCTGTGACTTAGGGCATACTTCCTTATCTCCACATTGCTAAGGCTGTCTTTTGCTTGATGGGGAGATGAATGCATGCCTTCCTCTCAAGGCTGCTGAAATACCAGCAATGAGTGCCACAGATGTGCCTGTAAATAACTGCCTAGATCTAAGAGCATGCCCGTGAATGAAAAATCATTCATTGAATGTTTGCAGAAAGTGAACTGAAAGAACAAACAAGGAGGAAGCAAATTCATGGCTTTGAATTACACTACTTTTTAGTAACATTTGCTGTGTTCCTAGTACATCACATGTTACAAAACCACCTGAAAGTCACAAGTACAGAATAATAAATGATGCATATGCAACATCTGAGAGTATTAACCTCTAGGCACCAAGCAGCTTGCATACTAATAACGTTTAGAAAACTTGCTTCCTTCCATAAGCTCCCCAAGTAGAGGGGAAATACCCAGTCAACGTAGTAATAAAGGAAGTAATGCAGGAGCCAATAGATCACAAAATATGGGGTATGAAGAAGTACCCATTTCAATCAGTCAGTGTGAGCATTTTTATTTATGATATGTTATAAAAAGTTTATTGCCCATTTTACAACTCTAGCTGCCCAAAGTTTGATTTAACCAGAAAACATGCCAGTAAAATGCATTGCCACCAGGCTTAGCTTTTCATGTCCTGGAAGTTGTGACAGCTTAGCCCAGGCTTATACCTAGCTGTTTCTTAATGAACATGAATCCTTCAGGTACCTGGGTGAAAGTCTGCACGTCAACTTGTAAATCTCTCAGGAGCTGAGGAGAAAACCTGCATCCTGAACATCTACCCATGAATAGAAACACCACTTGTGTTGTTATTAACTGGATATGTCTCTAATTTCACTGTCCTGTATTGGAATACGTAATCTAAATTGCTGGGTAATTTTTAAATCATCAGTGAATGTCTTGCCATTAGAAGCACTGAAGTCTTGCCTGAGCTGACATGGCTGCTCAGTTGGCCTTGCTGACTGTGGGGAAAGTTGTCTCCCTCACTGGGACAGACCAAGCATTGCTGGAGGATTTTCCTTTCTCTCCCCTTCCTTTGCCTCTAGCTGTGGGTAGAAATACTCCTAAAGAAAGGAATGAGGAGGAAAACAGACCTCTCTTCCTCTGATAAGAGGTCTGAGGAGTGAACTTGCTTTCCTTGCCCTTCTTCACCTTTGGCAGTTGTCCTGGCATGGAGAGAGGCCAGCAGGCATTTGCTGCTTGCCTTTCCTCCCTTGTGTGGCAGGGGTTCCCAAGAGGTGTTTTCTGTCTGCTGTGGTTCTCCTGCACTGATGTGAGGCACACTGCTTCCTGTTTGGGCCATAGTGGGTGTACAGATGGGATGCTTCACTGACTTACTGGGTGTGATAACCCTGATCTGGAATAAAACAGATGAAGAGCGTTTTTTACACTGGAAAAATTAAGCTAATTTAGAACAGAGAAGGGATGGAGAAAAGGACATGCCAGCAAGCTGAAGGCAGACAACTTTGTATTATTGTCTATGCTGAAGCAGGCCATACAGCTCCTCACTAAATTACTTCAAGTGCACAGTGGTGGGAAGGAGGGTGAGGGGGAGAGGATAGAGAAGCAGCTAGTACTCTCAGTTAATTAAATTTCACTAATTTCCTTCAGCTACTTTAAATTCCATGTAAGCCTTTGATATGTGTATGTGTCTTGATCAGCCTTCTGATCATAGGCATGTGGTCCTTCCATGCTCTCGGATGAATCATGTCCTGTCTCACAGACATCAAAGCTTCACACTGGTCTTAAACGAGGTTGCCAGTGAATGATACATCAGAGATGGAGTGCTCCCTGCATGTCATCTGCCTTACCCTGGATTCAAGACTCCTGCTGAACCAGAGCGATGTGAGGACACAGCAGCAAAACAAACACACGCAATCAAACAGCAGTAAGTGTCAAGGTCCTGGCCAGCAACCGTCTGTCCCAGGTTCCAGGAAAACTTGCCAGGAGATTAACTAGTGCAGAAAAATCAGCACACAATAATGCCTTTTTATACCTTGATTATTTTATAGTGTACAATGCAATATCTTGTGCTATTAAGCTATTTATTTATGAAGCATCAGAAGTTGCTGACTGCAGAAAAGCCATGATAGCATATTGTCCATGCTAGCAAATTGCATATAAAGTTTAAGACAAAGTGCCTCATGGTACTGAACTGCTAAATTATATGAGCTTTCTGAATTTGGAGGTGTAACATAAGGATACAAGATCTCAAACTTTGGTCTGGTATTTTCTAGTGAAAGTATTTATGTTCAATGTCAAAAACCAAAACAAAATAATGCAATGGGGAAAAAAAAAACCAAAACAAACCAGTCCATTTATTGCTGTGTTCTTTCCTTTGCTTTTCAAATTAATCAGAAACAAAGAGCTGTGAACAAAATGAGCCTAATCACGAAAATAAAATAGGGATATGCCTAACTTCACCTGTGTGGTAGATGAAGGTTTGAGTACTCTGAAAATCTTTTGGACTGCTAAGAAGGAAATAATGGGAAAATAGTTTTTTTGGAATCAACAAGAATGTAAATCATTTAGAGTTCAGACAGTGTGCAGCTCAAGAATGCATCAGCTTCAGAAAAGATTAATAAATCAATATTTCTTGTGCTCTTCTTTGGAGAAAGCAGATGTCTTTGATTAAGTAAATGAAGATCAAAAGAACAGACAGAAACATGTCGAATACCTGATCCAGGGTATGTATAACTGTTAAAAGAGAAAGTTGCCTCTTCTATGTCTTCGGTTGAACCAGCCTAGAGAAGTGTAGAGCCAGATAACAGCCTTTGTCTTGCCAATGTGCTTTAAACTCTTAAGAGTGAAAAATGGGGTGGAGCTACAGGACAAGAAATGTAGCTTATCACTGATGCTGTGGTCAATGAGGTTTGAGACACAATATGTAAGAAGTAGAACAGAAAGGTTGACTTTAACAAGCCAGGAAAATTTATGATGACAGAAACTATCAACCTCAGAAAATCTAGGCAATTCTCTTGTTGTATGTTTGGGAAGTTTATTTTTATTCAATACAGATATTCCTTTTAAGATGCAGTCTCACATGGTGATGGAAGAGTGACTGTTCATCCTCATATTACTTATGGTCTGAATCCATTTTAGATTATTTTTCATGAACAGCTGCTGACATTTTTCTATCTCAGTGGCCTCACTCACTCACAAGTACTATTGCTCGTGGCTTCTCTTTGACACCCTGATTTTGTATAACAAGCCTTCATAGGAGACAGGCTGTTCTCTGGAGAAGACAAAATGTTCTCCCAACTTAACAGATATTTCCATTGTAAGCTTGGCTAACATGATCGGGGTGAATAAGCTACTGAAGTGTGTTGTGCCACCCACCTGTGACTCACCTGGCACATTTTGTTTCTAAAATAATGTGGAATAAATCAGGGAGCAAATGAAACAGAACAGAAATCTCAGGTTTTGAGCTGCAGGGGCAGGGGAAAAGAAACCTGAAACACATCAGGTTTTAATATTCAGTTTCATTTAGTTCTTCATTTCCTAGGCCTAAAATGAATCCTGTAAACTTTTCTGTGCCTCTGCCGTTTAAGTTCAGGGAAAGTTCCAGTAAATTAAAAGGAACTAAACATATGATTAAATTGAAGCACAAGATTAAATATTAATAAGGTGAGAGCCTCTGTAAGGATCATCAAAAGAAGAATGGCCTTGCTACAAAAGGCTTGTGAGTTGATAATTATTTTTTTTCTGTTAAAGGAAGACCTGAAATAAATTTTTGCAGCAGTTGCAGTTATCTAACAGGAAATATGGGAATCGTATTGCATTGCTGGCTTATTTTAGAAAAACAGGGAAAATATAATTTGTGGTGATGGAAGGTCTGTAAGATTATCATGATTAATTTTTGTCAGATCCAGACTTATCCCAAAGCCCAAAACTTCCTCACAACTCAGACCCTCACACTCAACAATATTCATAAAAATCCACTATAAAAACTTAGTATATCATACCCACTACAAAAGGGAAAAAATGTGTGGCTCTAGACCTCATACTGTAGTGTCTAGCCCAAAAAGGTTCACAAATGTGCAAAGTGTGTGGAACCATGGGATTGGGAATACAGTTAAAGGAAGAGACAAGGTACCGAGATGCACAATCTTCCAGCACAGGCAGGGCTGGGCATGTGGGTTGCACAAGAAAAAATGGCTTTCCACTAATTTGCATTACTTGAAGACTGCAGGAGTCCTAATCTGTTGTCCAGTAGCCAACTGAATTAGAAAATACAGGGATAAAAAAGGGATTTCAGGCTTTGGGACAAATTTCGAAAAACTAGTGTGTTTCTCATATCATCACAATAGCTGAACTGACTCTAACCAGCCTCCTCTGTAGGATGGGGGGTTGTTAGGCAGCCCTGAACTAGATGGAGGTTGATTCACCCACTTGAATCATGACTTTAAAACAAAACAAATTTTAAAACTAAGCAAAGAAGCACTAACATAAATTTTAGATGAACACTATTAAAGACACCACCAGAACGTGGCTGCCTTGCAATTTTAATTTAAAATCAAGATTGGTTTTAGTTTATGTTAATGATGAAGTCTCCTTTAACTTTAATGGATGGAGAACCTTTATTTTTTTTTTTTAAGAATTTGACATAATAGCTTTGCTTAACATTTGGAATAGGCTTAATATCTTCTGTATGATCAATACTGATCAATATTAGGAAATGGATGGTTCTCATTTTACCAACACAGCTGTGTAATCTGGTGTAAGAGTTGTGATTTGTTTGTGTTCATATTTTCTCATATGGTTTAAAACAATGCTTGTATAACTAAAATCCAGAGTTGGGTTTTTTTTTCTGCAAAAAGCAAAGGTCAACAATTTGCATTTAAAAGTTACCACTGCTTACAGCAGCAGTTGCCCATATTCATTAAAGTTTAGGATTAACAGAGACTAGTGACTAAGAGCTTTTCTAAAGAGTTTTACCAAGAACTGTACACAGTGACTGGACTATAGACAT
Source organism: Melopsittacus undulatus (assembly GCF_012275295.1). Classification (NCBI taxonomy): domain Eukaryota; kingdom Metazoa; phylum Chordata; class Aves; order Psittaciformes; family Psittaculidae; genus Melopsittacus; species Melopsittacus undulatus. The sequence continues at coordinate 25,548,612 of NC_047527.1, read as the reverse complement.
AGACTAATGTCAAAAGTACATTAGGTGTTGGGTATAGAAGGAGTCACAAGAGCAGGCAGCCTTATGAAGGCTGAATCAGACACTGTGTCTTCAATTCTAGCTGTTGTACTTATCATAACACATGGATTAGTTAAATCCAAAACCATAATCAGACAAAATCAGGGATAATCAGTAGAGATTTGTTACAGTTAGTGCTCTGTGAGAAAAGATATTTATTAACTGACCCAAAGATTGCAAACAGTTGTCCATCTTTCTCTAAAAGAGATTAGATCATATCACAACCAGCTGCAGGAATTTAAATATTCTCCATATTTGCCCATTCCTCCTGTCAAACCTTCCTTGGGTGTTTGCTGGGGTCTTACTTTTCTCTTTTCTGTTTTATATGTTTTTGTGGAAGAAGCTGATACACTGGGTCAAGAGAAAAAGTACCGCATGTATTTTTCATTTCACATTCCCCTCCCTCCAAGCAGTCTTGATGCACAGATGGCTGATGGGAAGACCTCTGCAGCCTATGGGCACTGTGCTAAACCATTTCAGTGATTACCACTACTCAACTGCTGCTGCAGCATCCTTATGTAATTGCTGCAATAAACCAATGCTTCATGTGCATGGTAATTGATGCTGGGAAACACTGTCATGCAGCTTTTTGAGGCCTATGCTGCCTTTTGACTGTTTACACCCAGTCCCTGCTGGACAGCATGTTGTGAGACCAGAGAAGGTCTTGTCATGGGTCAAGTTGTCCTTTAGCCCCATTTATGCCCCAGCACAGAAACAATGCTGACCATCTCATCTGACTGATGAGTACAAACAAAACATGCCCTGCTGATGCTGTCATTGCAGTAGACTTTAACATAATGGATCCAAAGGTGTTTTGTTGTTGCTGTTGATGTTTCTTTGTGGGAACAAATAAATTTTGCTGTGCATTTCCTCTTTCCTATACAGACACTGGGTGGGATTGTCTCATCCTTCCCATTCCTGTGTGTTCTTTCGAAGAATTATGCAGGACTGTGTCTTGTCACCTTCAAGCACAGTGCTTGTCTCCTGGATGTCTGCCAGAGAAGCTAAGAAGAGTGCTGCATCACAGGGATGTTTAAAACCAGAGAACTTGACAGCATGTAGATCCAGACATGGACACAAGGCCCAGACAGAGCAGCCTGGCAACTTTCCGGCAGTTATCAGTGAAATAGTGAGACACATGGGTCTATCACAAATCCAAAACACATTATGCTCATGAGAAATCCTGGATTTTGTACAGTTGGTATAAAATAAAACAGTACGCTGCAGCACAGGCTGGCTTACACAGCACACAAGAATGGCGGTCACTGAAAAGCCTGTGATGGGTGGTGATCAAGCAGTTTTGAAGATTAATAAAACAAGAGGACAAGGAATAAAAGTTATTGTCTTGAACTATTAGAATTTGTCTCTGTGTGAGTGTAAGGATTAACGTGGTCTCCCTTCCAAAAAAGACAGCTTATTTCTTCAATCTTATGCTTCACAAATTACAGCACTGTTCTCACAGCACGGTGGTATAGAACAGCTCCTGTTGGAAACTGCAGGTAGCACCTCTAAAATTCTTCCTAGTTCAGAAGAATGCTACAACAACAGCTAAGATTGCCTGAAACTCCCCCCAGTCATATATGCTCTGTGCACTGCTTCAAATTCGGACCTTCAATCCAAAGTCATTAAATAACCTGAAAATTTCAAATCTAGCTCTACCTCCTTTCTGACAAATATTTTCAGTGGAAGTGTCCCATTAAAAAGATTTTCTATTCTAGAGATTTTCTGTTTGGCCACTGAAAGAAATAAAACCAAAATAAAATTCCTAAAATAAGTAAAAAAAAAATATCTGTCACTTGATACAGTTCTTCATACAGCACAATGGCCTCCAGTAATCATAAGTTTTTTTACACAGTAATTTGGGCATCTAAAGTCTTTGAGACAAGATGGGTTACATGTGCATGGATAACAGGCAGTGGCAAGTTTCCCTGTAAAACCCTGGCATAGCAACAGAGCAAAACGAATGGGAAGACAGGACTTAAAAAAATGTGCTAGCTCTGCTAACATGTTCTTTGGGAGCCAGGAGTGGCCACTCAGCTCCGCTTTTCAAAAACCAAACAAAATGTTCAACTTTCTGCCAGTGTGGAACCTCAGGAACATGCTAGAAGCTTTTTCAGATGCATTAGTAAAATGGCACTATAATGAAAGATTTTTGGTGTCTTTATAAACTTTACCTTTTCTGAAACTCTCTATTCATAATTGCGTTTTGAGACATATCAGGTCACAAAATTTTAAGCCTCTTAAACAGTAACAGTTTTTGGGGGATTTTGTTGTTTGTTTGGGTTTTTTTCTGGGTTCTTAGTTAAAAATCTGTACAGTAAAAGGACAAATGCACTATAAAAGTGAGTGTATGGGATATGTTTAGAGCAGTCAGGTAATCTTATTTAAAAATAGCAGATGACAGCAAAGACTGTAACTTCTTAATCTATGCCAAGTTCTAGTGATATTCTTCATTAACCAAGTCATGCCATATGCAAACATGTGTCATTTTTGTTTGGAACTGACATCAGACTAAGAAACTGTAGTTATCTTAATGTTCTTTTTCTCCTATACCAGCAACTTTCTTCCATTCCTTGGGGTCTTACCTGTACACCAAACATACTGAAAAATATGCCACATGATTCAGATGACTCTTAGACTAACTCATCTAAATTCCAGTATGCAAATGTGTTTCCTTTGTCACTGTTGAAAAATCTACCTTTAATAGCTGCTCGTTATTATCTTAATTTTTTCATATTTTCATTGGAACATAAGCCACTTCACTGTCAGCATATGATATGACTTTTTTAGTAACTACAGGACTGAAGCATGTCCAGTGTGCTTCAGTATCAGAATTTTTCTCACTTCCAACAGCTTTTGAGCATTTTTTTCTGATCCTAATATATTTAAAATGCTCCTTTGTACCATCTTATGAGCTGACCCTGGAAAACTACTTATGTTCTTTTGTCTCCCTTATCTGTTTTCTATTATTCATAGCTTCTAATTTACATTAATCACTATGAACATCCTCTTTTTTTTCTGAACTGTTTTACATTAACCAGTAATTAATTCTTGCATTTTTTACATTCCCTCTAAATTCAAGTTGGTTGGGGTTTTGTGGTTTTTCCCCATGTGTCTCACTTCTCAAATTGCAAGATTATAAAGAGACAATATTTTAAAAGTGGTTTTCAATTCTCATTTGCAGTTGTTTGTTTAAATTCTTTAATTACAGCTGATCTGAGTCATCTGCTTTTGAGATATCAGTAACATGGGAGCAAGTATTGCCATGCAGAGCCAATGTCCTCCTCATTTGTCCATTTTGCTTAAATAGGTTACAGTGAATTATATTAACATCTCTGTTATGCAGATTTTCCCATAGGAGTAACACTGAAATGGATTTCCTCTCCTAAATTAAAAGTTCTACACTGATAGACTTGTAGCTGATGCTCTTCTTCCCTTTGCTTAGCAAAAGGTCTGGGCCTGCCATTTACAGTGGACAAGTCACTGCCAAAGCCTGTTGCCAAATCAGACCTCTCTGAATGTCACAGCAAGATACTGACATCAACTCCAGATCTGCCCAGGTAGAAACTGGCTGTCACCAAATTGATTCAGTTCCTATTTGGCATGTGGAAGCACAGGACAATTGCTTAAACCTGGATGCCAGTTCAACTTATCACAAAAAAATTTCACCATTATCAGCAAAGCTGAATCTAAATTAAACTTTCTGAATCATTAGAAATACTTGAATATGCTCCTGCCAATGTCAGAATTTCAGTTCTTATCCCTCAAGTATAGCAACAACCTTCAACAGCCAGCTGTTAACTACTAGTAGGTTTAAATTATCTGTATACATACCTACTAGAAAGTGCTTAAGGACTTGAAAATCAAAGGCAGCTGAAAATTACAGCCATGGAAATATGTGTGTTTCCAAAATGTTTGGAAATAGCTGTCCCTATCTATTCCTTTCTTGTGGGCTGTATAAAATAAACAACTTGATTATCTTTAGTTTGAGTGTGTGAAGGATATATTTATTATTGAAAAAGATCTCCTTTTGAATAAAGGAATTTTAGCTTTAATTTTGAAACATCATCTTAAATGATTGTTATCACTGTTACTGAATTCCTCAGAGACTGGTGCTTGGGAGATATTTACATGCATCTATGGTAGGTCTTTCAAAGACCCTCCCACAACAGAAACTTAGATATTGATAGCTGAACACTGAGCATTTATCACCCAAATGACAAAAATAACTCCTGCTTCCCCCTCCGGCAATTTATTCTGAGCTGGCAACAGAGCTGTTCCACAGAGCATGACCCATCATGCTTCAGGGTCCACTTCACTGCACCTTCCACTTCCCGTTCTCTCCTCCTTTGCAACTGAGTCAGGCACACAATTCTCTTACTTTTCTTTATTTGGTCAGGAGCTGTTTTTTTTCCTAGCATCTGAAATTTCTAACCAGCTGCATAGCACTTGCCAAAAAAAGTTTGCTGCTTCAATTTCTTTTTCTGCATCTCAGAAAGGAATCATTCAGTACTGCTCTTCTTAAATTGGAAATGACATTTCTTTCTTTTATCCTAATGTCCCCTTTGTATTTTGAAGATTTAATGAACACTCTTTCTATTTTTGTGGGTCTCTAAGCATTTTCTTTATTATCAAAATTTTCTAAAAATTTACTTTTGCTTTTAAAAAGGAACTCTTCGAGTGACATTTTGTTATGCAACTGTGCACTGATCATCAATGTTTAATTAAAAACTGTCATTGAAAGGTGATGTCCTTCCTAAGGAATGAATTTACTTTAGCAGTGAAAGTCTAGAGGGGCAGTTCTCTCCCTGTCACAGATCGACTTAAAAGACCAGAGAGACACACATGAAGACAGCTAACAGTTCTGTGCATATTTATGGACTTGTTGTGCATGTGGTAAGTACTCTCCTGACAGCTAGTGTTAAATCCAATCAATCATCACTTAAATACATCACTGTGTATATTCACCTCACTCCTTCATTAGCATTCATTAGCAATTAATCAACACAGCAGTAGTCTCTGGAAAGTTCAACAATCCATAAGGTACATTTACATTAAAGATGAGCAAGTGAACATTTGTTCCACTTCAGCAAAGTATTGTGCATTGTCATTTCTTCAAGGAGTGAAAGACATCGATCAAGCAAATGATTGATTGATTGATAGTTATAGCATGCCATCTATTTCCTCTGAAGATCATTTTTCTTTAATTCAGGGGACAGTAGTTTTACTCAGAAAAAAAACTTTGAGTCTCCATTTTCACAGTATATGTTTTCCCATACACGTTAAAAATTCTGTCTTCCAGCCTTAGAGCCACTGGCTTTTCAGATAAACTGTATTGCTGCAACTCTTTCAATTTGAAAAATAAGACCATATTCTAGGTTATGGAGGTCTAGACATCAAATATAAAATTAGACCCTTTTATCATCAGATATAAAATTCAATTTGTTTCATTGATTAACTTCTTCAGCCCAAACAATTCACTAGTAGTATTGCCAAGGCAAAATGGGGCTGAAGTATACTTCTTCTGAAGTATACTAAGGGGCATAAAAATACAGTCTTACTTTTTTGTTGTATTACATTTAAGAAATAATAAATCTTAGCACTTTTAGAGACCTTTACAACCTTTTGAAAAATCAGCTAAACTAAGTTCAATTGAAGTAGTTGTTCAGCTCTGCATATGACATAAATATATACTGATAATGATATCTTTAGTGCTTATCTTAAATACTTCTCAGACTTTATAGCAGTGAAATGATATAATCAGGTTTTAATTTGATTGTCTGTTTTCTTTTGTGGTACAAAATATGTATTTCACAATAAGGATTTTTTAGCTTTAGATGCACAAATTAATGCAAAAGAAAATTTACCATTTTATACTCAGTGAAATTGAAATATGTGCTTTAATTAAAATATGAAGTTGTTGACACACTAAGTAGACATGTATTTCTTTTGTAATTCTTTTGCATTCATGGATCTGTATTTAGCTGCTATTATTGTGTTGTTAATCTGATGAAATACCAAGTATCTAATACACATGCAGTGCTATGTGAATATTGAAAGCTTTATTTAAAATGCACCAATTACAGACTTTGGTTTCTACTTTTTCTGCTTCAATATATCTCATTATTTGTTTCATTATTTCTTTTTAATTAACTTCACATACAAATGTTATCCTTCTCCTAGATATGCCTTGATATACCTTTGGATGGAAATGACTAGGTGTATGACACTGATCTTGCTGTGGCATACCTCAGAATTACTAAGCCATTTCATAGTTCAACTCTTAAGTCTTTCTGTGGCATCTCTCTTCCTTCTAGAATTTGTCTGTTTGTTTGTTTTAACATTCATTGTTGTTTCATTAAATATATTTTCTTTATTGTACAGATATTTCAAGTCAGATGTTTGCTAAGGTTGAAATAACCTCAAAGTGAATTACTGTGGATATGCTTAGAAAATTATTTATGTCCTACATGTGTAGCGCAGCTTTGGGAAGAGTGGGATTTGTTTTCCATATTGCATAAATAGAGAAAGTAAGTTGCAGTCATTCTGCATAATGGTAGATTTTGATACCATGTTTCACTATGATTTGAAATTAACACTTCCCTGTTTGAAAGTCTTTAGCTCTTTGATAGGACTACTTAGACTTGTAGAGCCTCGCATTAGGAAAAAATGGGTAATGGGAAATCTGGCAGGTTATATCTGGTACCTGAATACGTGCAGAACCCTGCCAGAACTACAGGTTTTCCTACAAAAATAGATTGATGTGATTAATCAGAATTCTTCAGAAGTTAAACACAATAAAACAGCATAATTATTTCAAGGATTTTTAATTATAGTTAAGACTACTCACCCCTTCCTTCCTCTCTGCTTGATTAGCTTCTCAGAGATGGCTGGGCTGGATTCACAGAGGCAGGGATACCAGAAACCTTTGCTAGAGAGACAGTAAACAAAACAACAGCATGAATTCCATTATGGGTTTGTCAGGCAACTTCCTATGCTAACGTCCTTAGCTAACACCCTTATTAAAAAGCTCTGGCCTAGCACAAAGAATAGCATTGCTCCTCTCTTTACTCAGGAAGCCTGTCTCTTGTAAAAAAAAAAAAGGCAACATTTTACCTTTACATTCACAAAATGAGTTTTTAAACCTCATTTTCTGTATGACTTTGAATCAAATTTTTCTCCAATTTAAAAACAACCCCCAAATACCCATGTTTTATTCTACACATAAGCACTGAAATTTGTTAGATTAAATCTTTATTTTGCAGAGGGAAACGCAGCAGTGATTTTTACTTTTTAAACTCCTTTTCTATTCCTAGGAAACTTCAATGAACCGTTTTATGGTATGATGATAGTGCAATGGGAAGAACTTGTATTCAAGATGATTAGACAACCACTAACATAAGGCACTACTGAATTTCTCAACCCTACGGGCAACAGAAATGGCAGAGCAGATTTTAGGGAAATTTTACACATTAGTACATAAACAGTCTGTCAAGAAATCGCACCCTTCAGATGTCTGCCTCTGACAGTCTTCAAGACATTAAAAAAATCATAAATGTGATTTGCAATAGAGACATTTACTAGCCTTAATATACAGAGACTGTCATCACTAGGCAAATCCAGGAATGTCAAGTGAAGATTATTAGAGTCTGAAATGCCTGTACAGCAGAATGGCAAGTGTGGATTTATGTTATCCAAAAGACTGTGAACTTCTCTACTTGGTGACTGGTTTGATCTTTAGCCCACAACCCCTTGTAGTGTGGCCCTACATGCTTTGACAATGTGTAGACATAACTGTAAAAAGGAAAAGCAGAGGTCTATGAAAAGGGTCAGTAAAATAAGAAAACTGGAGCTTCATGGAATTTAACATGAATTATTAAAAGGACAGAAACACTGGGAAGGAGAAGAAGCAGAATCAATACGAGGCCTAAGGGAAGGATAGAAACCGGACTGAAATAAATGATTTGAAGATTAATGAAGAGTCTGGACCACACCTGGAAAGAAAGCGGGGAGTTCAGCTTCACTGCATGCTTTGACTGACACATGACCCCATGGCTTTTCATATTCAGGTCAGTACGTCCAGGTAGCAGCTACCAAAAAGTGTGCGGAGGTTTCAGTGAGATGACAATCCAAACACCTGTAGACAGACATTTAAATTAAAAGGGTTCCAGGGTAAAACAAGAAACACTGTGGAGATGGAGCCTAAATCAGGTACCCAGATGCAGAGATGCTCTGTCTCTTGGCTGTGTAGTTGCACTAGTTGCTTTAGAATCAGCGTATCTGGGGCTGACTCTCAGGTCTCAGGAGCTAGTGTTATCAAACTGGTGCCTTTCAGGTCATTACAGTCAATAATTCCTTTTTAAGTATCAAAAAGAAAAGAAAACAAAGTGAGATGATTAAAAAGCCAATTAGCAGATCAAAGTATGAGAAGCCAAGTCCTGGAGGGGAAAAAGAATGCTTGTATGGTAATTTAAGAAAGATAATTAGAATAGGATAGTGATACTGGGATAAGCTGAGGATCAAAAACTGCAGAACTGATTGGAAAAAAAAGAGAAGAAAATAAAGAAAAATTTTAATGACTGCATAAAACAATAAACCATATAAATATTAGACTGAAAATTTGTATAAAACCCACCCTGACCTCCTTGTAAGGAGAACAGTGTTCCACAATTCTAAAAAAACCCCTTTGTTTAACCCTGAGTACCTCAGTCTCTCTTTTGCAAATAGCTGCCGGGAGGGGAAGATGGCTATGGAAGACATATGTGAAGTAGCCAACAGATATTAAAGTATTAAAGGCAGACTTTCCCATCTCATCCCTCCTACTTACCTTTTTCGGAATTTTACCTTCCTTTTTCAGCAAAGCCCTCAGAGTTTTGGTGTTAACTTTGAGTCCTGACTTACTTTCTAAACTTCGTTTCCTTTGACTTCCTTCCAAATTCTTTCTTCCTCTCCAATTCTCCCAGCTCTAGCTTTCTCAGATGAGATTTGATCTTGGCCAAAATTTCTGTTGGCCTTTTCTCCCCACGTTGGAGCACACACACCTCTCTCCCAGCCCTGTGCCTGCCTGAACTCCTGATCTTATCCCTGCTGTTGTCCATTTGAAAAAAAGTATGCTATTCAGGGACTAACTGCAGATGAGGCAAGAATGAGGGGAAACAGAAAACTTTCTTTTTTTTGTGAAGTTTCCAAAAAAGACCACCCTCGAGCTTTGGCTCCAAATGCCTCACAGCACTCTGAGTTCACAGATTTCTGTGTTCTCCCTCACAAAGTCCTGTGAGCCTTTAAACAGAAAAGCTCCTAACAGTGCTCCCCATGGCTCTGTCAAAGCAACAACATGCTTACATAAATATTGTTTGGCTCTAACCCTTTCCATGTGGCTTATACCACAGGAAGTTCACTCTCTTCTTGAAAGCCTGAACATGAGTAGGGGTAAGGATGAGTCTCAGTCTGTGAAGTATGAATTACCCTTTTAGAGACAGCTGGGATTCAAGAGAGAATGAAGGGTTTGCAATTTAACAAGTAAGAACAGGAAGGAACAGAGATATGAAGAAAAAGTAATAAATCAGATGCATAAGTAGAAGAATAAACACCTTATTTATATTACCTAAGGAGCTTCCTAAATAAGTTCAATAAAGGAATATTACAGTCACAGAACAAAGAACATGGCCATTAATGCCAGCACTGTCTTGGCAACAATGCAGAAAAAGAAAGGATCTTCTCCTAAGAACAAGTGGTGAAGATATAGTAACATTCAACAGAAGATTTTTCTGAATGAATAACATCAAACACAACCTCTCTTGAGTATTCACCCATTGTTTCAAAGATAAATGAGATAAAAGGTGACCTTAAGAAGTTATGAGTGGCAAGTCTATTTCCTTGCAAGTAGAGAATGTGAAGAGGAACTATGAAGTACTACTCCCTGTTTTATTTAGAGTATCTCTTACCTCCCTGATTGGTAACTCACTTCAGGAAACAGAAAGTTGCAGCTGGATCAGAAGAACATAAATACCTAGTTTCAGCTCAGATCCTTTCTGCTCTCTCGAGGCACAGTAGCTGTGTTTAGGAAGATTGTGTCTCTGACTCATATCTTTCTTTTCTCTCTGGAGACAACTATCTTGTCAGCTCTTCTTGTGGAAAGAGATATATTTCTAATTACTAGCAGGGAAGGAAAGGAAAGAAAGACTTGCCATGTCTAGTCTCTCTTTCACAGTCTTCCTACTTACTCCAGGTTTCAAACCACTGTAATGCTCTTTAACAGTGATTAATGATAATTCTGAGTCAGTCAATCACTATGATGAATCTGGGACACAACAATAAATGACCTAACAAACACTAAAATTGGGAGCTTCAAAGGTGAGAAGTGGAGGGAGAAGGAAGCAGACAGTCTGTGTGTGCCTGAATGATGGGTTCAACAGTTTTGCCCAACTAGAGGTGGGGCAATTCCAGGCACATGAAAGCCCGCCTCCACTTTTCAGAGGAAAAATGTAACATGCACTTGTAACATGATTTATACTCTTATAACACACTCCGCCATTATCTAAATGCACACCTTTATTGAAAGCATACAGTAGGATGCTTCAGTACTTTGTGTTACTCTGTTTAAGTATTTCTGTAGAAGTATGTAGTTTCAGATCTTGGAGACCAAAGCCTAATTTTCCACTCCAAGAAAATTCAGACATGCCGCCATTACATTACATGATTCTAGTTCATGTGCCCCATAATAGATTTGCTTAACATACATAAAGATTGTTTGTAAGACTTAACAACTTGTTCTTTTCCAAGTAGCTTGGATTTATTTCAGCTTTAGCAATCTTTAGACTAGAAATTTAGTTTAAACCACTTATCTAGACCTCTGTTATAATAAAAGGAGAGAGCAAGACATAGAGTCATAGAATCATAAAATCATAGAATCATAGAATGGTTTGGGTTGGAAAAGACCTTAAGAACATCTATTTCCAACCCCCCTCCCAGCTATTGGCAGGGACACATCACACTAGACCATGTCACCTAAGACTCTGTCCAACCTGGCCTTGAATGCTACCAGGGATGGAGTACTTATCACTTCTTTGGGCAACCAAGACATGTCCAGTGCTGATCTGTCCTGCCTAGCCTATATATCTGACTTATGAAAAATATTTGTTGTATGGAAGATCATTTACTTAGTAGTTATATCAGTTTCTAGGAATGGAAAAAAATGCAGAAACAACGTGACAGTTTTCTACTGCACACAATTCCTTGCCAGGGTTTGGCATGGATCTCTACTTTTCCTGGGCAAATTTACATGAGGAACACCAGTCCCTGGCTTTTGACCTCTTCTTTGTTCTGTTTCTTGACAAGTAACCATATCTCAATATTGTCCTCTGCAATATTTATAATTTTGCTCTTTGCTTTTTCTTCATTATATTTAGCTCTGCTTTCTTTTTATCTAAATTTTTATTTTAAATGATCATGACCTTCTATTGTATTCTAGAAAATCTTTCAAATATAGTTAGTAACCCATGTGTTTCCAGCCCTCCCCCCCTTTTCTTCTTAACTTTCTGAAATAATTACCACTTTTCACCCTTACACCGGTTTAAGTACATTTTACCTTCTCCTAGGAATGCTCCTCTGCAATAGAGTTTTGCCCTTCTGAGATCAACATGGCCAGATTTTCTCTAGTTTTCTCAGTATGGTCCATGAAGAGAAAATTGGGATCTTCTCACAGCTGCACTTAATCAAATATAGCTTCCTTTTAGCAATTTGCAATGCTAACTTTTTTGCTTTATATTTTTCTTTTGAAAAATCTTGAAATCCACTAATAATGCTTGAAAGCCACCCCTTTTTTCCAGAAAGTTCTGGCGGTTTGACTCATCCCCTCCATAGGATTATATTTCCTTCATGCAGATTCTCTGATCTGAGTCATTCCTTCTGAAAACTCTTAGAGAAAACGGGTTGTCGAGCCCCACACAGCTTTTTCATCTAACACAGCAGTTTGCATGTGTTCAGTAAAAAGCTGAGAACTCAAGCACTTTGAAAGCAGAAGATACAGAGTTAAGCTGAAAGCCCAACTTCGAGATTTCTGCCTGCTGTGAGGGGGCTTTATTTGATTACTTTGTTTGTTTGTGCATTTATTTTTGGGGAATGATGAGCTGTCCATTGTTTTACTTCATTAGGAAAGCTGAACTAGTGTTGAGGAGCCCTACAGGGTGGGATGGGCTCTTACTTGGTTTCCTAAAAGAAAACAAAATTAATTAAACTATAACTCTTTATCCTTGTTTTATGGCTCAAAAGATAGTGCTTTTTTATTGTTATGCATTCTCCAGTAATTATTACCATTTGTAGTATACTGCAGACTAGAAGCCCTGCCTTTAATAGATCAGAGATGTTCAGTTTGTATCCCTCAGTTATTATATCCTTCTATTGCAGCAAAACTGTGATCTAAATGCCCTTGGTGTAACTCAGAAATACATCACAAAAAATACTTTAGTAGTGGAACAGTAGAATTCAGCTTTGCTTAACAGCAGCAGGACATGAATTACCATTTTGCTTCTTTCTGCAGCCCCAGGGCCATCAGGTTGTGTTAAAATCCACATAGCTCAAACTAACCCAGCTCAACAGCTAAGTCAGTCTGTACATCTGATTACTGCATTGGAAAACCCTTCCTAAATGGTGTTAGAGGCTGAGAAAAAGTGTTAATTTTTCTTTATGGGGCCTGATGGCATAGAAAATTCTCAATTTTCCCAGGACCTTTTGGGCTGTGATACAGGAAATCACAGCTGCCAGGGCTTGCTGAATGTACCACTGTTTTCTCTGTGTGTTTTCTGAAGTCCTGGATGTTAACCTGGCTTAGATTTTAATCTAAAATACAGCTAATAGTGGTTTTCTGTGCAATCACTCTTTGTTCTTAGGTCTTGTAGAAGACAACTTCTTATGTGAAGCTCTTAAATTCATACCTGAAAATCTGATTGAGCAGATTTAGTATCAAAAGGCAAAACCTCCCTGAACTTAGAAGTACACAAGTCTAAATTTAATCTAAAAAGTAAGGAATTGCCAACTGGATTTTGTACAGCTTGAAAATAAGTATTTGTTCAGACCATCCTGGGAGGATGATGATGCAGTGCAGAATGGGCTTCTCAAGCGTGAAGACCACTTGTCCATAGCAATTAGTTCTCTTTATTCTGCCCACTGCCAATAGCATAGAACAAAAGAAGAAGGTTTTGGATCAAAGAACAGCTGGAAGAGAGAGACACTGCCTTTCAAAAATGGGTTTGCTGTAACTTCAAGATATACGTACATCAATAATGAGCAAAATATTTGCAATGATAAAGTTAAAACTGCATGTGGATTTGAAGATAATTGGAGGTAAAAGTAGAAAAATCTGATTCAATGCAGCCAAACCCCCAGAGAGACACAAAACTTTAAAATGTTCAATTCAGTCCTTGTACTCACTATGAAATGACTAAAATTTATGTGAGGTCAAATTCACTGCTGCTGTATTCTAATATTACTCCTGTGAGCTGTAATACAGAATTGCATGCAACTGCTCACATTCTGAAAGACATGTCACTTTTTTGTAGAATCAGTGCTTAGGAAAAAATTAATATATTTATAATTTAAAAGGTTAAAATAAAGCAACACTATTAATATGTTGCTCTGAAATATGTTAAATTTTGCTATTATTAAAATGTCTTTGTATGTGGAAGATTTTTTTAAGAATTGCTACTACACTACAGTATTTTTATTATTAAACTCCTGCTTTAATATGACATTTTCCTTATTTTGTACTAGATGATAAATATCTGTTGAGTTTCTTTATTTTCTCTTGAGTATATTGCTTTTGTCTTCCTTTGTAGACTTGTACAGTGTAATAAGAATTTTAATTTCAGATATTAAATAGATACTTAAAATGTTATGTAAGATTTTCTTACACTTTTCAAATTCTTCTTTAAAGGACTAGTAATTGTGAGATAGCAGAAGAAGCAAAGTTATTACTGATAAGTGTATTAGTAAATTCTTATTTCGGACATATCTTTATGAAATAGAAGGTTTGGAATAAAATCTCATGGACCCATTCTAGCAAGACCATATTTAACAAAGCTACATAAATAGTTCAATTGCTCTGGTCAAAATAACAGATTATGAATTACTTGGGAAGGCCACAAACCTATCTTTTAAATGGTTTAAATTTAAATGCATTTTTATAAAGAAATAATCTGTCTAAAGATGGATATGTCTTAATTTTCCTCCCACCAAAGAGCACAGACACCACACTTGACTTAGCAGATGGGGAGCTTTACTTTTTGGTGGGATAGGAAGGTATTTCTTTAATCTTGGGCTGTCACTCAAGAATGTCCATGGGTGCTTTGTGAAACTCTCTCATCTGTTTTGATGAGGACAGTCTTTAATAGTTTGAGTGTCTGCAGTTGTTCTTTAATGTACTGATGCCTCAGTTAAGTCACTCTGTTGAATTTATGGGAGTTGCACCGGATCCCTCATAGAAAAGGCTTCGTCAGCTTCTGACCAGACTTGCATGTGTCACATGGCATCTATGCACATAGAACAGTATTTTGTATTTCACTGACATGATCTGTTGGGTCAGTGGTAAGTTTGCTTCATGAAGATGTTTAATTTGCCAAAGTCTTAAATGCACTTTTTTTATCCTGGGAAAGAGATTCTGAAATGTCTGAAATACTGTTTAAAATTTCTTAATGTTTTTCCCTAGTCTTTTGTGTAGTTAGGAGTGATCTCTACATTTCCATGAAATTTCATAGCACAATTAATTTCATTTACTTCATGGCCTTTTTACAAGTTATAGCAAATTAATTGCTGAAAAATCAGTTCTAAGTTATGCCTGATTCATACTGTTTAGTCTTTCAGTCTTCTGATATTTTTGCTTTATTATCAAAACCCTACTTGTTTCATCTAGTCTCATTCTGATGATCTTTACATGCTTTCTCAGGTAACAACAAAGCCTAGCTTCCTCCTTGTATTTAAATGTATTTGCGTTTAAAAAACACTTTCGTAACCTTTCTGCTAACTTTATGGGTTGCTGCTTGAAGAAGAGAATGGAGATGGTTTTATGGATGTTTTAATTTTTTCCCTCTGAAAAATTGATTTTAATGTGGAGTCCTACTTAAAAATCAATGACACAAACTGACTCAGGGTTTGACACTGAAAATCTATGCTGTTCTCAGTGGACATGAGTTTCATAACCTTAGAATCTGAAGACACATTACATGAAAGGCAAAAATTCTCCCCTAGGGTAAATTGTCAACTAAGTTATAGTGCATCTTAACAAATTAATCTAATTGTCACTGTTCCAATACAGATGGTGCTAATAGCCAGGTAAAATATATATGAGAGTGTGTGTTTGGAAATAGTAACTATCAAATGTCCAAAAAGTTAGCTTATGGGTAACTTCTAGACTTGTTTATGCTTTAGATTCAATATATCTGTGACATATCACTCCCTAGCATTGTCTCCTTGTGATACGAGAAATATTTGGAAGTTCACAAAAAAGACTGATAAGCTCCAATTAATTAAAAAAAGGATTTAATTAAGAATATAGAGAAGATTGAATAGGTGGCCTGATATGGAAAGGTCAAGAAGACAGATTTTCAATTCCCTAGGATCCTGGTCCATCTTCAGATGGGTATAGCTGGGGTAGGAAAGAAAGGGGAAAAGGGAAATAGCCTAAAAAAGGATTATGATGAACTTTGATCAGTTTACAGAAAATATCATGTGATGACTCTAAAAGTTCTTTTCCATTTTACATTTCTGTATCTTCCCTTGAGCCCTGCACAAGACCAATGACATTTAAATGACATTTAAAGGTATCTCAGTGATATTTAAAAGTATGAAATTCAAAAGCAATAAAAGCTAATATTTTTCTATCTTGTGTATACTTGGCTTTATGGAATTGTTGTGAAAGTTTTGCCAAAAAAGTTTTATGCCAAAAATATCGTTGCTCTGAAACACGGATTGGCTCTCAGTATGCACTGTAAAAATTTTGCTACATCTTTGGAGCAGATACTATGCCTTGCTTGTCAGAGTTTAGATCAATATAATGGTTTTTATGCTTTCTTTGAGGTATATTCCTTAAGGCAGTCACTAAAAGAAATTATTTGATGAAAATTATTTTTGATCTTATCTGCTGTGCTTCTTAACTAAGAAACTGTTGTTCACAGTTGTTTATTTTTGTTAGAAGCCTCACAGGTCTGTGAATAGTACTGGTCTCATTAAATCATCAATAAAATGTACTGTTCAATGAGAATACTAAGGAAATAGTTTTCTGAATGTCAAGAACTGAATATAGTAATGTAGACTGAACACATGAGTCCAGAAATTGCACAGACAGCTGCCATCTAGATGGCACAGATCATCCAGAAAACAGCTACCTTCTCATAATTAACAAGCACCAAAACGTAAGTTGGTCCCCTATGATAACATGTCAGGATCTTTATATTGGATCTTCAACGGCTTTTTGGGAAAGTTTTCAAAGTTAAGATATTAGCCAAATTAGGAAGTTCCAATACTTCTAAGGCACCCATGACTTATTGGGAAAGCAATTGTATTGTTATGGAGACAACAGAAAGAGAAATATCAAGATAATATTGTCTACACTCAATGCAGAGAATGGAGACTCTGTGTTCTCGTGACCTCTTCCTGAACCAAGTTACTGGCCAGGTCACTTGAGGATAACTTTTACAATTTGTTTTTTTTATAAAATATGGATTTTTTTTTTTTTTTCACAGAATCCCAGAATCCCAAGGGTTGGAAGGGACCTCAAAAGATCATCTAGTCCAACCCCCCTGCAAGAGCAGGGTAACCTAGAGTACATCACACAGGAACTTGTCCAGGCGGGCCTTGAATATCTCCAATGTAGGAGATGCCACAACCCCCCTGGGCAACCTGTTCCAGTGCTTTGTCACTCTTACAGTAAAGAAGTTCCTTTCCTTCAACAAACATTTTGAGATTGAATCAAATTATGATTCTGAAGTGATTTGTAGTATTCAAGTGAAAGTTAGAACCTGAGAATGCATGATTTGTTTAAGCAGAAGGTGATAAATAGAGTAAAAAATATCACCCTGCTAGTATTTTATTGGTATTTTTTGCATCGGTATTTTGAAAATGTTATTTAAAATATTTATGGGATACAGGAAATATTCTCCAGACAAAGAAAAAAAAAAGGACAATGAAAAATTAGAACAAATGACAGAGCTATGATGACAAATGAGGAAAAATACAAGTAGTTACAGAAAAATATTATGTATGAGCTAACAGAATATTGAATTACTATCATGTTTATAAATACAGTGAAACAATTATTTTGATGACCTTTTATCAAAATTCTGTCATAGGAAATATGAAATAAAATAAAAACAGAACAGGATGCCAAAGATAAGTCAGTTTACATTCTGCTGTTCATGAAGAATAAGAATCAGCATGGAAACAGACATCTTGCAGGATAGGAAAATGACAACTTTGGTCTCATCTTTAATAACTTGAAAGACTTATAACTCCTTTTGTCTGCTGAAGGTGTAGATAATTTTTCTCTTCTCTGTCTGGTATCTCAAGTTATTATATAACAAAAAGGCAGTAGGTATGCAGCAGAGATGAAACTGAGGAGGAGATTGAAGAGAAAATATCCCAGAGATGACCACTGGGACCATGACCAAATATGTCAGTACTCACATCTGTGACAGTCTTTTACTCATATTTGGCTAAAAGAGGCACATGATTTTCAAACATTGATAGGCTTGAAATATTGTATGTTCCCTTATAGAAACCCATTCTCAAGAGTCTGTTAACACATTTTTCTGATGAGCAGTGAAAGTGTATTCCTTGTCACTGTACAAGGTAGCACCTATTTTCATGACTTTCACCAGTGCTTTTGGATGACAGGTGGGACTAAGGCTGGATGTGGAAACACAAATCACTGTCATTGGAGCATTTTTCCAAAGTCCATCTACGGGAGGGTCTTCCTTTTATTTCTTTCATGATTTTTTTTCCCATTTCCCTGTGATGATGATCTGAATAGGATCAGAAGACAGCTGCCATGCAGGACAATATTTACTCAAAATAAGAATACTATTTCATCCTAAACTCTTCTGCCATGTCAACTGATACAGGCTTGGCAGTTCTCTACCACCAATGTCAGCACAGCTTTTCACTGTTTATCCATCAGATTTAGATTTTTTCACCAAATTTCTCTTTTCTGGTAGTTTTATCTACTTTTTTTCTAAATGTTTTTGTTTTTATTTTTATCCAAATGTTCCAATTTCATACATTATGGAGACTTTTGAGCCAGCCAAGAGCATGACAGACATCACCAGGTGCAGAATAGATAATTATACCATTCAGGTCATCTTGTTTAACTGTGAGCTTCATAAAGATGTGTGCTCACCTATGGACCCGTGCTCACAGCTCCAACCATATGTTGTCATGGATTGTTTCTTTTTGTTTTGGAGCCAGTTCTGACATTTATGTCAATATATGAGTACATATATGCATATGCACCATACAATATTCATAGATGGCCAGTCATCAGATGCTCAAGATTAGACTTCAAACTCCAGTATACAATTTCTGAAGTACATTCACAGATAGGATATGAAGAAAATATAAGAACACATCAAGTGCTGAATCATGACTCCACAGCAACCTCCACACACCACAGATTTGGAAGGCACCACACGTTGACATAAAACAACAGGATCCAAAATCCCTGGCCTAATCATCCAGATTTTTAGCCAGCATATTGCTAAGTAAACGGGATATGATCAGAGAATCATCAGTAGTATCTATTATTTGGTTTAAATATCTGTGGAAACAAAACCAGAGTCCTGGGTGGATTGGTGTGTTGTGACTGGGGCAGAAGTTGCCCATCTCCCCAGGACTTCAGAGATGGTAAAAGAAGCCTCAGTACTTTTCAGTCTTCAGTTACTTGAAGGCAGGGTTAAAGAAAAGATGAAGATGGCAAGCTGCCCAGGGAGTCTTTAAAATTTCTGTTACTGGTGAACTGAAATATATGACTGGGCAAGACCCTGGGTGACCAGAATCAGCTGTGATGCTAGTACTACGATAAGAAGGAGAAAAGACGTGGTCACTTCCAGAAGTGGACACAGTTCTCTATTCCACTGTAAGGCCAACACCCATCTTTTGAATACTGGCAACCAGATGGTCCCCTTGCTGCCTCTCTGTTCAGCTCTGATAGTCCTACAAATGCAGCAGCCCTGTTTAGTGTCTCATTAGCAGGGTCCTCCCTGCCTCCTCGAAGAGATCAAGCACCAACCCTTCCACCCAACCCAAGAGGCAGAAAATGTGAAGTTGTGCAGAAATCCAGTGCCAGAGCAAAAAACCAATGAATCACTATTTTTGTGTCTCTCTGGAAACAAATCTGAGCTGTTCTGCTGAATTCTTTTTTGATGGGAACTCAGACTGTGCTGGAACAATTTTGGGCTCAGCTAGATGGAGAAACATCTGGTTCCAGTCCCTGTCTGCAGGGCTGAAGAGACCTAAAGACTTCCAGAACAGTTAGAAATGAGAGGTTAGTAAACGGATCCTTTCTAATATGCTTCCTCAGTAGTCCATGCATGGATGAAGATAGGTTTGTGGGGTCACTACAAGTGTAATTTGATTTGCTGTTTGTGATTACTGTAGCACACAAAAAATCTTTTCTCACTTAAAAAAAACCTCATGCTACTTTTTGAAAATCACTCTTTACACTGCTTGCCTATTGCAATTTATGTTTTCACAGACAGCATAGATGTGCTCATATTCCTTGTAACCTTTCAATTCACATCTGCCCCTCCCCTTCCTCTGTGGCCTGCTTTTCTAAAACTGCAAGTAGAATCATTTCCTTTATTCTAAGATAAAATTATTTATAATCAATTAATAAGCATTGCTGAAGCTTTTGTTTGCCTCAAGCATCATTTTCTATTCAGTTTTTGCATCTGAACTATTCAGCATTGCCTTTTGGTTCTGTCTGAAAATGCTCTTGAGAAGCCACGCTTATCAGCCGAGAAGCATCCAACAGCAAAACATGTGCATTTATAAAAAGACTATCACTTTTGTGTTAACTTTGATTGCCAGTTTCTACACTTAAAATGAAAATTAAGCTGGTGGCAAAGCCACACTGCTAGATATCTGAATTCACTACACTGAATTATACGAATTTTCTTTCTTTCCTTCAATTCCCTCAAGTGGCATAGATTAATTTATAGGGTGTATGTGTTTTTAACATCTGCAAAGTTCTCATGTGGATTGATGTACTGAGAATAAAACTTAAAGCATCCATTATGAGGGTAGTGCAAACATTATTCCTCTTAATGATTTTTGCACACCTGTATTTTTGAATGTCATTTTGGGAAGTGGGAGTGGAATAGGGGTAATTAGAGAAGTGACTTTACTGACACAGTAGGAGATATATAATTGCACATGCCACAAAGCATAAAAATGCAAGGACTGATTTTCCAAAGAGGTTTGTGTGGAACCGTTTTGAATCCCCAAAATTTGCCCTCCACGATAAAGGACTCAGAATACTTGTTCCTCTGAGCACCTGATTTACATTAGCAATCGGTTACTTAGAGGCACAAGCACTATGATTTGTGTCCAAAAGCTGGTTTCTTACACAGATTTTCCTCATTAAAATTGGAGTTACTTGTTTTGAAATTTTTGTCCTGAAATGCTTATAACCAAAATCCAGTGTTTTTGAAAACATATGTAATACACCCTGCACTGGTCACTCCATCGCTTCTTGGTGTCTTTAAACTAACTGGGAGCAAGGTAATAGTTTACTCCTTTCATCCTTTGATCACCTGTCAAAATGACAGCCACACCAACCTGTGTAACGATTTCTGGCTATCGCTGACTTAACCAGAAGCAAACATTGTATTCTGTAGATCATATTGGGATTTAACTTCACATACTTCAAATTCCTTAATCTATTTTTCAGATGGTTAAAATTAGAGAAGGAGCTTGTTTTCATAGAAGATGTTTCTGTAGAGTTCAAAGAGAAGCCTTAAAAAAATTGGTAGTGAATCACAAAATAATTCAGGTCAGAAGGGACCTCTGGAGGTCAGCTTGTCCCATTTCCTTCTCAAAGCAGGGCTGACATCAAAGTTGGGTCAGGTCACTTGGAACACTGTCTAGTCAAGTTTTGAAAACCTCTGAGGACAAGTCCACCACCTTTCTGGTCAGCCTGTCCCTTTGCTTAACCAGTATTATTATGGAAAGGTTTTTTTAATATCCAGGTGGATACTGCCATAAAGTGCAACTGTTCCTTCTTGCCTTTCTCTCTGCACCCCTGAGAGAAGTGTGACTTCATCTTCTCTGTAAACACCCAATAGGTAGTGGAAGATGATAATTAGATCCATCCTTTGCCTTGTCTTTCACAGACCAAACAAATTCTCAGTCTCTCATACACCGTGTGCTCCAGCCCTCAGCCAACTTAGTGACAATCTACTTGACTCACTTAAGCTTATTGATGTTTCTTGCAATAAGAGGTTCAAAACTGGACACAGTGTGTCTTGCAAATGCTCAACAGAGGAGAATGATCATTTTTCTTTACCTTCTAGTAAAGGTCTACTAGACTCCATTGCCCTAAGGGCTCATTGCTGACTTATGTTCAGCCTTATGTTGCCCATCAAGACCAGCAGATCTTTCTCTCTGCAAAACTGTTGCTTAACCACATGCAGCATGAAATGTGGAGAGTTGCATGGGGTTATTCCATCCCAGGAGAATGACTTTGTCTTTGGCTTCATTGAAGCTGGGCTCCTCATCATGCACTGCCTTAGCATATTGTTGTCTCTCACTCAGATTGAGGTCATCCAAACTTCATGGATATCCAAGGCACTGAAAAGGGTGTTGGAGCAATGCCAGCCCCAGCATCAAATCTCACTGCAAGTGTCTGCATGTTAGGGTTTGAACTGTTGGCAAAGATACTCTTGTACCATGTTTTCAGGTGGATCCCATCTCTCCTCAGCAATATTTGTTCCTAGAAGAGGATCTATTGGAAAGTCAAGACAAAACCTTGTCTGCGACAGTAGCAGTGCAGCCAGGTGCTGATCCATAGGCTGCCTTTGCCCTGCACAAATATTTCCCTTTGACTAATGTGACTGTTTGTGTCCCTGTTCCTGCCCCCTTCACTCCGCTAGAGACCTGTAGTCAACAAGAATTACTTCCTTGGCAGTATTCCTTAGTTCTGGATCTCTCTAGATCCTGTAATTTTGATCTCACTTAATGATCAGATACTCCAGCTCATATCAGAATTTTTCAATTACAGTAAAAGACACATCACTTGTAATTTTTCTGCCATTAACAACAGTATTTTTAACACACTCAGATATTGTCTTAAGCAAAACAAGCTATCATAATATTTGCTTCTACCTATGCAGCTCAATAAGGTGCAAAATGTATATTATCTTATTAGTCTCAAAAGTCTTTTTTCTTAGATCTGACTACTGTGTATTTTACCCATAGCTCAATAATATTAGTAGTACCTTAAAT
Organism: Melopsittacus undulatus; assembly: GCF_012275295.1. Lineage (NCBI taxonomy): Eukaryota > Metazoa > Chordata > Aves > Psittaciformes > Psittaculidae > Melopsittacus > Melopsittacus undulatus. Next base: position 25,526,067 of record NC_047527.1, on the reverse strand, counting down.
AAGTAATTAGATAGAAGAATGTTTCATTATAACTATAAAATGAAGCAAATTCCTTTTTACAATCAGAAGTCCAATGTGAAAAAGAAATCACCGGGTTGTAGAGCAGACTCCTTTGTTTAAAACCAGACAAGCACTGACTGTTCTGCTGGGCACAGCACTGAGGAGCATACTGAAAGGACCAGACCTGCCCTGACAGAAGAAATGGACCTTTGATGATATGCGCATTTCTCTTTGTTACTGTGGGGTTATTTGTGGACAGATTAGACCCCTCAGAGGCATTCTACCTCTAAATTCCCAGAGTCATAAAACATACATTTTGTTTTGAGAAAAGCACTTTAGTCCGCATATCACTAAAATTGCCAGGGGGTGCAAAAATTGCGTATGGCTCTGCTCTTTCTGAAAGACCAGAGAACAAACACTAGCAGTGAAGTTTGCTGAGGCTCATCCAGGCTGCAGTGGCTCAGGAGACCTCATCTAATCTCCCTGTCCTTCCAGATGCACACAGGGACCCTGTTGTGCACATGGCCGTTTGATGTCCCATGATGTACCTCCCCTCCACAGGGCACACAAGTGAATGAAAGCCTGAGGTGGTCAGACAGTGGGGAGATTACTCCATCTGTGAAATACTGCCTGCTGTGCAGCACTACAGGCAGCTGCGGTGTGCTCTCTGCCTTGCTTCTGCTCAGGGCTTTTCACAGGGAAAATTGCTTTTTCTGAAACACAATGGAAGTTTTTGAGGGGACATGTTCTATTTTTAACCAGACTTAGTCCTTCCTTACCAACTCGTTAGAGGGACCCTCAACAACCTACACCTGTGCCAAGACAGATTAAAAGGATATCATTCTAATCTAATAGCACATTTTCAATTACTTTCTGTAGCTGTAAATGACAGTCAGACTACAGCATGTTCCTCTCAAGAGATCTGACTTAAATTACATTCATATATCACATATCAACTCTTCGGTTTAGCTTGAGATTTAAAAACTACATCAGCAATCATGTCCTTTAACCAAATCAAATTATCTTCTATAGATTTGGAACAAGAGACAGTTTTAAACTCATGCAAAATGAAAACCAAAACAAAAATAAAATCATATTGTAAATTTGTCTTTCTGTGGTTAAAATAAATTCCCTACAAAACTTCGATAAATAAATACTTTATAACTCACAATCTGAACAACTATACAAGAAGCTATGCTGCCATATTGAACTCAGTAGCTTAATTTATGTCATCATTCAGAATCTAGGCATTTTAATGTGTTTTGGGAGGCTCATTTAGTCTGCACCCTTACAAATATTTTTTTGCTCCCTCAAAGTCATCTAGCCTTTGCTTTTTCTCTGTTGTATCTTGATTTAATATACCATAACAATTCCTCTCTCAGTCTTTCAAGTAACAGTATGTATCAAATAATTATCTAAGAGCCTTCATGCTGCCTTTAAAAATATTCATCCTTCCCATCTGTTACTGAGTGCTTTAATCACTTTCTTTCCTTGTTGTGGCTATAGCAGTCCTGCCAGTGTGTTTCATGCTACGTGGGTATGGTTGGGCACAGGGTAATTTGATGGTGAGTAGGAAATGTTAGAATTACTTTTGTTACTTTTTAAAATACAAGGGTTTGAGGCCACATTTTTATCCTATTTAAGTGGTTAAGTGTGATGTGAGCGCTGTGATCTTCATGAATCTAACTCCAAGTCTTTCTAGGCAGGGTCTGAACCAATAGAGAATCCATAGAGTCAAAGAGATTAATTTTAAAATGGGAAACTACCCTGTTAAGTTCCTAAAGTCAGAAAGGCACCTAACACTCTGTTTTGTATTTTGTCTTCCCTGCCATAACAAAAGCCTTCGTTATGCCATAACAACATGGAGCAGTTTTGCTGGAAGGAACTGAAACTTCAAGTATCATGGGATAATGCTGAACAAATCTGAACCAAAGCTTTTAGGTAGCTGCTCTTAATTAGAAGCTGTATAACATAGTCTTTGCTTTTTTTCACAAAGACATCTGCAACGAAGAACAGATAGATACTAAAACGCAATGATTGATTCAAGGTAGACCGGGTACTCACATCTTTTGTGCTTCCTCATCTATACTGCTTTATGGGCTATACATTTTCTGCCTTTCTCTGTCCACATTTGGTCTCCCACCATTTACATGCCACTGTAGGCAATGTGCCAGATTGGCACTTAAAACATGAAAAATCAGAAAGGGAAAAAGAGAGACACAAATAAAAGGTAAATAAAAGGTAGGCCTGCAGCACTCACATCTCTGTGTCCTTTTCTGACAAGCAGCACTTCCATTTCTGTTGGGGTGCCAGTTCTATCAAACTTCTGTCTTGTATCAATTTTTAGCAGCATGGATAATTTATTGCATCTAGGATGATAGAAACCCAGCTTTATACATCATTCAGCTTGCAAAAGATGTGTAGCTTCAGTTCCTTAATGGTGTCATTTTGGCTGAATGCTATTAACAGATTACCCCTGCCTAGGGCAGTGGAGCATGTGCAGCAGAAAGATAACCTTGTGTTCGTAATTTAATATTAACTGTTTTCTCCATAGTACCTCTTTCCAGTACATTAACAACAAACCAATATGGCCTTGTCCCCTGCGGTTGTATTCTTCAGCAAAAAATGGATTACATGATAGCAAGTTCCTGAAGATTTCCAATGAAGTATTACAAATCACTCAACGTCTGCTCTGCAGAAATGAAAAATAAACAGGCTTAGATTCAATCAAATTTAATTCCTCCAATTTAGCTTTACTGCACTTCAAAGGGTGCTCTTATTAATGCCTTGGTGAAAAAATGTAACAGTAATTTTTCCCCCTTCTTATAGTGAAAGCCTCCAGTTGTGTTCAACACACAGTGAGATCAAGAAAATGTTTGGGGTTTTTTTCCCCATGAATACTCTGACACAGTTTGATATAAAAGTGTAAGCCATTTACAGAAAACTCTTTATGGAATTTTTATCCTATTCCATTCCCGGGAGCTAAATTTATATCCTGCATTAGCTATCATAGCACTAGAGTATTAGTCTTCTTGCAAGCAGTTCAGGGCAGTCTGAGGGCCCTATCACTCTCTACCACTCACATACACAGGCATTATGGGTTTATCTCATCTTCTGCAGCAAGTGCTAGGCCCAATTCATTCCTTTAGGCTACTTTACTAATAACTTATTTCTTATCAGGGCCTCTCCACCTCAGCTTGTGATCAAAGACCCAATTAATGGAATGGAGAAAGGTGAAGCATTCAAATAATGGAGACAGCTGTTTTTCTCTGTTAGAGAAAATCCATTTGTATTGTTATCGCAAGCTCCAAGTTCTGCAGCTCCTGCTTAATTCAGTCTCCCTCTATTTCTGCTGATGATAAAAAAGTCACAATGAACTCAGAAGAGAATGGCAGAAATATCACCGTGTTTCAACTCAGCCTGGGTGTTATCAACTTGAAAGTGAAAATACAAGCAGATAAGGAGAGGAAATGTCCAACAAAGACCATATCAAATTTTCAAAAATTGTACTTTCATGCTGCATTCTTTAGTCACCTTTCTGAATGTTTTCTAGATCCTGATATACACTCCCTATGCTTGCTGCCTGAATCAGAGGAGCAGAGGGTGATAAAATCCTGGGCTCTACCTCAATTGAAAAGTAATTAAAGAGGGAAAGTAATCATAATTGGCTGGCATGAACACTGCCAGTGAACTTCAGCTTCTTCTGAGCCTTGGTGTCTGGGAGCCCACAGCTAAGCTGAGTGTGTTTACATCACCATCACCAGTGGATGAGGTTAGTTTCTTCATCCGACAGCAAAGGGGTTATGCCATGCTCAGGTCTGTTAAACCTCCTCCTTAACAGGCTCCTAGGTGTAAATCTGCTCAGACTATTGCAAATGAAATCCTACCCACTTATGTGACAGCAGTTCATTTCAGAAACATGTAAAGGCTGCATTACCATTCTCTTCCTCACTCCTTTGTAATCATGTTGTCACACTGTCATGTACAGGAATAAACATGGGCAGAACACGTTGATTGCACTTAATTGAACTATGTAAGACTTGCAAGTTTAAAGTGTAACGGTGAAAACCAATTATACATTCTTAAAAATGATGCTATGCAAAAGGAAGAAGGAGGATGCATCTACCAGATAGTTTCCATGTGTAAAAGTGTGTAAGTGTGCAAGGCTAAACCTTGCCCCATTTCACAGAAGTTATTATTGCTTTTCTTATATGCAAAGCAAGTGTTATTTAGAGATTGTGAGACTATTCCTATACTGGGGAATGATTTGAAGGTTTTTTGATTACTTGGGAAACCTTTGGATCTGGTGCTTCAGAAGGAAGGACTGAAAAATCCCTCATTTCAATTGTCCACTGGGCATGGACAATGAGCACAATAAACAGGCACAAAGCTACAGTGTATGTGATGAGTTAAGACAGCAAAGCCTTTCCCAGGCTGATTGTCCACAGGGGATCACAGAATCTGTGTTAGGCTGAATAAGGAGAAATGCATTATGCATTTGCATGTATGATGAACATTTAAAAGGGGACTGTGTGGAAACAAAGAATAATTCATAATAAACACAGAATGGTGAACATTTCAGACCCAGCTGTAGTTTTAGAATCTTCACAGACACTAAACATTACCATTTTAACTTCAAAGTTTCACATTTGATATCAAGTAGGCCAGCTGAATAATATTAGCTGTTTGTACATCAGGAGTTTCCTCATCCTCTCACCCTGTTATTAAGCCCATATTCAATAGAGAAAACAAAAAGCTGTACTTAAAACAATAGCAAGCACAAAATCTATGACTATCAATAATTTCCCACTGGAATAGTGAAATGTATGGATTCAAACATAATTTTATGCATGTGTGAAATGGAAAACACAAGGAATGATGTAAACCGACATTTGGGTCTTTCATCAGCAATAAATTCATTATTCTGATCCACCTGTAGACGTCACTGATATAATCTACCAAAAAGCAATGCAGCTGTGAATTCCTTTTTTCCATACTTCAGCAGTCTCTGTACAATGAAACCAGTCTTGAGGAATTATTCAAGAGTCTGAGAAAAACCTTAACAAAGATAAGTTTGTAATAGAGGCAAACCAGAGTCATATTTAATATGTATTGGGCAACCTTAGGGTGGTCTTCTAAGATGTGAAGTGACTTAAAGGTGATTTCTTGCACTGGTGTCTCTCAATAACAAAACATTAATGACAACACAGGCTGCTGAAAGGAGCAATTGTAAATTAAAATTAGGCAACCTGCCTGTAGCTCCAACCCCAGCTCCCTGAAACTAAATAATCAATAAGCCTGGTAAAGGGACAATCCTAGCAAAAAAGGTTGAGGGGAGCAGAAGGCCTGAATAATTTACCAGTAGTCAAATACACTGGAATCTGATTTTGGTCAGAAGGATGATCTTATTCTTACCAAAAACTAGAAGAAAAGCAAGTAAATGTTCCTCTGCTTTCAGACATAACACTGCACTTGTAGGCTTCTGAAAGAATATATTTCATAACATTATATGAACTTCCAGGGTGAAATTTTCTCTCTACCTTGAATATCAACAAGTATCTATATACAGATACCTAGTTTGGGCAAAACATTGTACTATCTAGCCAATTTATTTAAAGAGCTCTTAACAGAGGAAAATTAAATTTTATGCTAGCTAGTGAACCTTTCTGTACCCATCTTTACTCTGAAATACCATCCTTTTTTTCTCTATGTTGCTATGGTATGCAATGAGAGAGAACTGCAGCTCGGGCAGTGAGATAGCTTGCCCAGTTTAGGAGGAGGTCCAGTCTTCTCCTCTGGCATTGGTCGGACAATCTGAGCTGAAGGATACCAGATAAATAAAGATGTTCTCTTTCCTACAACGTAGTCTGGAAGTAATGCAGCTGAGTTAATGGAGTTACACTAATATAAACTAATGGCAAGAAAAGGCAATAAGCCTGGGGTTATATTCTCAGCTTGGGCAGCCTATCAGACAATGTAAAACCTGCATGAAAACTTCTGATGGGAATTCATTTTCCAAATGCCCATTTGCAATTTTATAGCAACAACTTTGGCTGGCTTCTGCTCCCATTCCTGCAGCTGCAGCAGCCTCTATGTACTTACAGCAGAGAGTACAATGTGACCTTTGTCTTTTTAAGACTTTGGCCAAGAGGGTTGTGCAGCTGCAAATGGATCCAGGTGCTGGGGCCAGCAGCCAGGAGTGGCTTAGACATCCATGGAAGTGGCAGCCTTCACACCTGGCCAGCTGAGGTCTCAGGAAGTCTGTGACAAAGCAAATATACATTGCCACCACCCCTTCACCCTCTTCCGACCTCTGTGATCAAGCATTTTCTGAACTCCGGGCATTTATTTTCTTGAATTGACCTCCTTTTTAATTTCAAGTATTACTTAAAGTGATTTTTATGTGGAGAGTTAAGACATAAAGAGCTAAAGCAGAGCTTGTGTTGAATGTTCTCCTGTAGCTTTGGTGTTTTAAGCTGCTGTTTTTCTCAAGTCCAACTTAACTGTATTATTAGGACAATACCAGTCTGCAAATCGTGAAACACAGTAGCTGCCACAATAAAATCCCAACATTTGACAAACATTGCAACTTATTGGCTGGCTGATACAACTGTATTTGGTCTTCTGCCAGCAGAAAATTATTCAGGTGTCAGATACTGGACTTGGATGAGACTCTGAACTTTCAAGCCCCCTTGTAATTGAACAAATGAAATTAAATCTCCAAATCCATCTGTAAAAAAATAGAATATCCATAATTTATGAACTTCTTTATGATCTAATGAACTATGCTCAAGCACAGCTTTTTCTTTAGATATCAAAAAGATGTAATTAAAAAGCCAGGACTGAACAAAAGGGTTCTGTTATTGGTAAGTTATAGGTGTATTGAGACTTTTTAATAGGAACTTTGGGACTACCATGGGAATTATATGAGTAGGCCTGATAAATGAAGAGTGTTCAGAGGTTTATGGCTGGATTCTTTCCCCTTTCTTTGCACTGCTGCCTACACCTAGTCCATGAGGAATAAAGGTAAGGCAGATTAAAAAACAAATATCAGCTTAAAATATCAAGTCTTGGAATAATATTTAGCTCTGTTCTAGCTCTTCATATCTTAACTCCTTACTTTAAAAATGCTGAAGTTCATTACAGTTGAATGGACATTTGTGAAGTTTTTATGATTTGGGTGCTTGTTTGCTATGTTTTATAATAAATTGCCCATCTTTCTGGATTTCACATAAATATTCACTCCTAAAAGGCAGAAGTTATCCTAGGGTAAGTAAGTGATCTTAGTCCCTGTTTACCCAGTTACACTGGAGGGCTGGATGGTTCAACACCCCTCACCATTAAGACCTTTGCCAAAGTCTCCAGAAACAACATATTTCTTTCAGTGCCACTGTCCTCCTTATGGCTGTAATCATAATCTAAGAGCTGTCTTGACCCTTAAGAAGCTGGTTTTATGCTTTTTCATTGGACTGACAGTGACAGAAGCCTTAGAGATTCTTCCTCTCTCTCTGCCAGTCCAAGTACTACCTTCACAATTTTCCTTCCCTGTAAGGGGTCTAAAGAGAGGAAAAGCCTGTACCTAAGACAAGGACAATACAGTGGGAATTCTGTGGCCTTTATCAAACACCTGGCATGCAAAATTGATAATGTTTTGGTCTGCCGCTTAAATCCCTCCCTATGCCTGTCTTCATTCATCAGTACCTTCTCATCAAGAAGTTTTATGAAATATTCCATTTTTTCCTTCTTTGGGTAATCTTTTTGACTTGTGCTTTTAATATTTAATAATTATCCACACATGATTTAACCCTGCTACAAATGAGATTTCAAGTCAGCATCTGCTCTAACTTCATGTTACTCAGACTTCAAGTTACTGATGACATACATATGTGACTTGTTTTGCCAAGTCTGCATACACCATCAGCATGGCTTCAGAAGTAACTTCCACTCCCTCCCTACTCTCTATTCCCCACATGATTGTTCACAAGATGCTCAGTCCCTTCCCTCTTTTTTTTTTTTTTTTGGTTCAGGCATTGAAAATAGCTTTTTTAACTTGTAACATTTTTTGTATCTAGCCTGGCAGTTTTGAGATGGATAATGGTTTTTATTTATTATTATTACTATTGTCTAAACACCTGAAGAGGGATGCCTCATTCATGCAAAATGCTGGATAAAATTCTGCTCCCATTGAAATCCCTGGGGGGTCTCAGCACTGACTTCGGTCAGGTTAGGTTTTCCTCAACATCTCCACAATGTTGGGTCCCAATTTTCCAAACAACCTTGTTTGTTTTTATGTTTTGTCTTAATCAAAGCAAGCTATTAAAACAACTCACCAGGAAGCCCCCAGCCACAGGGACAATGAAAGGTGAATTTATCTTAACTGCTAAGAGGAATTTCCCTGATGTTGCCCAGTCACTGTTCAAGAAGGACAAACCTTAGGTGAATCAGCTCCTCCTGTGCTTTGTTCAGCTGGTGATATGGGTCATAAGAATTGACAAACCAAGATAAACTGGGTAAAAAAAAAAGGTCTCTTTTCTATCTTCTTCCATGGAAAGGAAAAGCAGACTCGAGAATAAAAAATAACAATTGTTATTGCTCTCTGGTCATCCAAAAATATCTCCCAAAATGCAAGATGTGTCAAGTGGTTAATACTTTTGAACTTTCCTTTGAGCTTTCCTCTGTGGTTAGAGCCCTCTGAGCCCGCGAGTAGCAGCTGACAGTGATTAAGTTTCTGTATGCACACACAGTTCAAACTGCACTTAGAAAAGCCACATTTGGTCATTGTTTACTTAAGTTTGCAGCAACAAATACAGATGCATGGATTTGAATGTACACCTGGCATTAATCAGCTGCTGCTGTTGCTATTTCACAGCTGCCTCCAAGCAAGGCAAAATGCTGGAGTGGAAATACAATTTCAGAATAACCAGAAATCTGTAAGGGACCCACACGGAGGAAGGAGACCTCCCTAACAACATTTGCTTCCAGCTCGTTTCAGCCTTCAGATGTTTTTTTTTGTGTTAAATCCCTCCTTTTAGAAAAGGATCTACAGTTTTTCAGCTGAAGTGTGCATATATAAGTATGTGTATATGCCTATATACATGCTTTAAGAATTTGCACAGATACTGCCTAAAACTGGAAACAACCTATGCTTGCTACAACCAGGGGTCAAGGAGACTTGGAGAGACAGAATCATCAGTAATACAGCAGCAATGCAGTAATAATGCAGTGGTGCCCACCTTTTCTAACCCATTCTGAGAGATGTCCAGTCCTGGAGGTGTAATACTGCCTTCATCCATCCAGGTTTAACAGACCCGAGAGGTTCTTAACATAATCTCATTTGGTTTAATTTAATCTCATTTCACCCTATTACTGACGGACATGGAGGGCAACAAATTCAGAAGCCAAGACATCCATCATCACATAGCCCTGTGGCATCACCACCAGTGCCAACACAACGGGCTGCTGCCAAAATGGGTCACTTGTTGCAGGCACGTGCTGCCTGGGCTCCCAGCATCTTCACAGCCTGCCTGCCATTGCTAGATGGAGTTTAGGATGTTTGGCTTCCAGCTGTGAGCACCAGTGGGGATTTCCCACCTTTGCAATGTCTTTCAGCCATGAAATATTCCTGTGCTGAGTTCAGCAGAAACACTGAGGCTGAGAAGGGCCGTTCTCCATGGCAGACCCTTTCTTCCAAAAAATCCTTTTTTTTTCGGGTGTAAAATAGCCAGTTTGTTTTCTGTTTTCAAAGGTGTTACAACATGAGGCATATCTGAGGGGGCAATGCTGAAGATTCAGGCTCATTAAGTGGCAGCAGTTGTTGATCATCAACTGCATGAGGTATGGTAGAATACATGGGGAGGGAAAACAGGCATTCGTCAGTGACAGTTTCTGCTAACGAGGTCTGACATATGTATTTATCTGCTCTCCTGTTAGGTAGTGAACAATGTGTGAGTTTTGATGCATTTAGAATATTTCTGACAATAGCTAGGAAATGAAAACTGAATTTAAAAAGACAGGAAAAGCGAAAGCACAACCAGATCCTGAAGGGCTTCAGTCTGAGCTTGAAGAGGACAAATTCAAGTCATATATATCTCACTTAGTGAGCATACTTGCCTCATCCAAGAGTAAGGGATATTTACCAGGTTCTCTTCATCTAGATTATAATCTGGGTAGATTGCATCTACTAGATACATAAAGATAGATGCCACTTCTTGCATTTTATGAACATTCTGTACTTTCAGTATTTATTTTTGTGTTCTAGAAACCTTACAGCTTTCAGAGATGAGGGCAATATATCAACTACTGCACAGTTAATTTAACTCAAGTGAAAATCCCCCATCTCTCTTTGTCTCTTAGAGGGTGCCTACACTACAGGCACCAAACAGACTGTGGCATAGAGAAGACAAATGCAAGATTGCTGTCAGCAAGTGTGGCATCAGGCTGTGTGAGGAGCATGGGGTGTTGGCAGTCCTGAACTCTGCACATGGCTGCAACCAGAGCATCATTTAGAGCCCTTTTGTGTAGGTCTATTTGACACTGGAGGCTTGGCCAGTTCCCACCCGGGCTGAGCAGCTCCTGATGTGTTGCATGGGGACAGAGGGCTCAGCCCAACTGCTGGAGGGCCCTGAAAACTACAGGCACTGACATGAACACCAACCTGGCCACCCCACAGCCCTGCTTTCCTCTCCATCATACCAGGGTTTAGCTATCCTTTGGCATTTGTGCCTACCCCAAGGAGAGTTGGTGAGCTCATTACATCACAGCCTGGCCTCTTCAGAGTTGCTGCCCAAATAATGTGTCCTCCAGGGTGGGCATCTTCTCGTAGAATGAGACACATTTGACAGTAAAAGCCACCATTTACTCTCTTTAGCATATTACCATTTTATCTTCAAAGCCAGGATAACCTCTCCAGTGAAGAGGAAGCAGAAACTTCAGTGTAACAGCAACAGTGAATTAATGGAGTATTGCATAGAAAATCTTGTATGTTTTTAGATTGCAAAGGAATGAGCCATTTCTCTGCCATTTTCTGATTACTGGCATCAAGATAAATTCATATGTGCATATGTGCACACATTTAATCTCTTTATACCAGACTTAAGATATAGGGGTGATGAACACAGACTGCAAGAGGATTACTGGTATGGGAGAACCCAGTTCCATGATGGTGCTGTGAGACACTGCTTGTCTTATGACCAACATTTTGGAAAGACAAATATAACAACAGGCATGTAGCTATTTATTTTCACAAAGACCGCTCTTCTGCAGGGTCTTTCCTGCATCAGTAGGTATGAGATTTTGAATTGCTTCAAAAAAATCCTTTCATTCAGTCTAAACATAAAACATTTACATTCTCTGTTAGGGATGGTTTTATGTTTAAATGACCCTTTTCTTACCAATCTTCTTGCCTGCTTCATGGAGATGGAAGATGTCCCTCACAAAGTGGCCAAATTTCTGTTTGAGGGTCAGTGAAAAGTTTGTGCTTTAAAGCTGAGATAAGCACTTCTTCCACATATCTCTATAAATGATTATCTGTGCTCACCCATGTGTTGAAATGCTAGCTAGGATTTAAAGCTTGTCCAATGTATTAAAGCCCAGTTGCTGTTCATTGATCAACAGTCTCTTTAGGATTAGGATTTTTGACATTGAAATTTAGAGACAAAGCCAAATTAATAATTTCACAATTCTTTGCAAGCACTAGGGAAACTAAACATTCCTCTTAGTTATGTGGATATCTATAGATCTAGGCATCTCTTTATTTTTATTCAGATAGAAAATATATCTCAATATTCAGATGTTTTACTATAATGGAAACAAAGCTTGCAAAAATAGATTAGTTTAAGCATGGACTTCAAAAAGTTTATCAGTTACACGTAAATCATGGAGCAAGTTTTAGTTTCAGTTTGAAAGAAATAGGATGGAAGAGACAGCAGAATAAAAATTATTCATCTCAGTTAACTTCAGATATCCAGCATATAGGTGCCTCCAATTGAGCTAGTTACACCAAGAGCCCTTTATAATCAGTGGAGGGAAAGTAGGCCTTTTGAGTTTAGCAAATCTTCTGATTTTCGTTAGACATTTACCAATCTGTCTTATAAATGTATGTTTCTTTCTGCTGGCCATAAAAGTAAGTTTAGACAGCCAGCTGAAATACAGGTATTTTCACTGCAAATGTCCCTGTTTGGACAGAGGAATAGTATCCTTGGAGTTTACACTAGTTAGTGATCTAAAATGATTTGGAGTATAATGGATAAGAAAGCATCTCTGTATTTCCTGACTGCTTAACTCTCTCTGCAGAAGCAAATGTATTAACAATAGCTTTATTGCTGTTGACAATTCTATAAGTCGTCTTTCTTGGTATAACTGTTAATGTGAACTTTGAGTAGAATATACATTTGCCATCATTTTGAACTTTTTCTTAATGCTTAATGTTTATGCTTCATCTAAAGAATTTCAGGCTTGTAAGAGGGTCAGGTTCTTGGCTAAGGTCAGTGAATGCAGTGCATTTTTAAACGTACATACTCTGATCAGTTCTCTTAAGAGCTTCAGTACATCATTTTGCAATCACATATCTCAGAAATAATTTATACAATCAATTAAAGAGCATTATCAAGGGATGATTTGACAACTGTTTCCATGCCAACCAATGAAGCAGAAAGCTCCTCAGCGTTTAAAGGCTGCACCTGGTGATAGATATAGCAGATTTTGAGGACTCAGACAGAATCGCAGATGTCCAAAGGTGTGGAGGGAACATGATTTAAAGCTTGATGTTTTTCCATTTTTACTGGCGAAAGGGTGTTGATGGCGTGTTGTTCACTTTCTCATTAAAATTCTGTCATTTTTCACAAAGTGTTCTGCATTCAGGGCTGAAAATTGAAGTGAGAATGCACTTTACAGACTGATAAAATATGATAGCAAAATGGATGATGTTCATTTGCAGGCTGAATTAATTAAAAAAAAAAAAGACTTTGTGTCAGTACATTTATGAAAAGCCCGTTAATCAAACACAACTTTACCAGCCTTAATGGACACATCTTAAACACTCTTGCATTAATATTTAAAATTCCAGTTAGCAAAAAGCTCCTACTGCATTGAGCTAAAAAGTAATTAGAATAGGTCATTGCAACAATAAAACCGTACAAGCTGAAAGTACATTTTCTGTTGGCAACAACAGGTTGGGCATTGGCTGCCCAATCTTGACATTTGTGTTTCATCTTTACTTACACAGTATCTCCGCTCTTAATCAGAGAATGAGTTCTGCAAAAGAAAACTTTCCTCGTGCCCTCCTATGCTATTTTACAAGTTCTCATAGCTACAGGAATTAGGGTTAAAAGTGCTGGTCCATGTTAGCTTGGAGGCTGTGCACTCTCTCTGTCAAGACTTCCATTATTAAGGCTACACCTGTGTATCACAGAACAGCACTTTCAGGTGTGCAGTAGGTTACTGTAGCTTCTCTGAGACAATTTCTTATGATGAACTTGTTATGGTCTTGAAACACTGGGGCACTTATCTTGGTTAGGGTCCTTTGTAATGCAAACGAAATCATTTGTGTACAGAGACATCAAGAATTGTTTCTCACGCAAATGGAAAACTTGCATAATACCAAATTTTCACTGCAAATTACTTGCCATAGAAAGTCCAGAATTATCACTCTGAACCATTTCTGGGATGTTCCTCTTGACCCTTCCAATGAAAGCTCTTAGAGATTTTTTCTGTGACATAGGTAAAGCTGTTTCTTTGAATAGTTTTCCTGAAGCTTGTATGAACTGCTGAAGCTTGCCTTAAAATCTATTACATTCAACTGACTTGTTCAAGATGCATTACAGCATCCTGCCCCACTTCACAGGGCTATGGCACTGCTTCTCTCAGGCTATTCAGGAACTTAACTTACTTTATGACTTAAAGCAACTCCTAATTTCCCATCTTAATTTATTCACTGCTATGCTGTGAGGTAGGTTATTACATGTGTCTTCATGGCCCATCACCTGCCATCATTGAACCCTATGATATTCTTTGATGTTAAAAACTGACCATGAAAATGTATTACTTGGTGGAATATACCTGCAGGTTGCTCACTTAGAAACAACCAGGCGCTGCAACCATTATTAGAGCAAGAATTATCCTTTTCTTCTAGATCTAGTGTTTTTGTAGGTGATTACTTGGCAAACTCTTAACCATTTTGCAAAAAGTGGAAACTACTATAATGGTTAAAAAGAAAACCCGACAATGTAGCATACATGAATAGCAGGCCCAGACTGAGATGCTATTTATGCTGTCTCGCTGATCTGGAGAGCTTGTGGCAAACCATCACAGGACACTCTTTCTCTGCATTAAAAGATTATTGCTAAATATGAGTCATTGTGTGCTTCGTTTTCTGACACTGTGACAACAACAACCTTCGTCATGTCAGGAGACCGTTGTCATGGAATGCTGTCTCCCCAGATGTCACAACTAAGTCTGAAGATAAACAGCAGGACCGAATGACACAATCACATTTTATTTTACCCCAGATAGATACAATTCAGTGCCTATTTTGTGTATCACTGCAAAACTATTTCCCATACAGAAATAGATTACCACGAACAAGTGCAGTACTTCTTTGTCATGTTCACAGTAGAAGAAATTATGAGGCTGTGACTCTTATCCAAGCTTGTGTCATAACAATATCTCAGTTCTTCTCACAGCCAAATGACCTCAGGACCTGGGATAGGTGAGGAAACATGTTTAGGTTGATCTGAGAATATTTTAAACAGAAGTTATGAATAAATATTACATCCTGAGACCATTCATTGTTCTGGGGCTAATTCTGGCTCCTGATTCTGTGAATTACACAAACGGCTGCTTGCCTAGGCTGCTTCATTCACTTCTGTGATATGTCTTTTTATGCTGCACCAGAACAAGCCCTGGCACTTCAGAGACCCCAAAAATTCTTTGTTCAGGTTTTAATGCATTCTGTGAGGTCTCAGATCCTTATTTACCTTTGACAGGATGGATGGCCCATGGTGATATTAACAGATGTGGTATCTTGTAGTTTGTAGATGTAAATTCAAGAGGTGCACCAAACGACTGCCCAGCCATATGTGGGTACCCGGTAATTTGGGATATGGATGCAGCACTAGTCATGTTTTTCCTCTCTGTGGAATTAACTACAGCTGCTTGTTTGTCTTACTCCAACGGACCATCCTCTGTGTGTCGACAGAAAGATGGAGGTATAAAGGCAAAACTGAGAGGTTTTTTTCCAGGAATAATGTCTCCCAGCTACAAGGTCCCTAATCTGCCCCTTATGTTTAGGCTTCAGTCCCAGGCCTTCCCCGGGGCTATTCTAACATCAGTGGAAGCCTCAAAGAGAAAGTTCCCACATGGCCTTTGGGCACCAAAACCTCATTTTTTCCTTTCCTTTTCTGTTTTTCTTTTTTTTTTTTTTGTTTTTGAAGGGAGTGGGAAGACCCCCCAACATCTCACAAAATAGTTCAGCTGCTGTGAGATCCCCTTGGATATTCATTATTTCTGGCTTTGCATGGGAATTTGAGCCTTAAAAGCATGTTCCTACTTTCCCCAGGCCAAGCAGGTCTGCAAGTGGAGGCTGGATGCCCTCTTCCAACTGCAATTGGCACATTTCCCCGTACCCTCTGCAGCCTGCTGAGCCCCCAGGGGACTGAAGGCAACCTTACCAGCACTGGAGTGTGGCTTATCTGACTGCCTGTTGTGTATATGAAGTAAAGCAGCTGGTGTATTTTAGCATGATTAACTTCGCTAGAAATGATTTCCAGTCTTTAGAGCTTGGTCTTTGGAGCTGTTACAGGCTCTGTACAAGCCTTTTCCCTGTGTTAAGCGGAAGAACCACTTAAGCCACCTTTCCAGGGTGTAATGGCTCTCTCAGGGTTGGAAGGTATAGGTTGTGTAGGTATGTATCCTTTCACTTTTGGTCTCTATCCTCTCTTTAAATGGTGTTTACTGGCTTTGTTTCAGAGCTTACACCTTGCTTCAAGCATACCTTTGTTTATCCTTGCTTTAAACTCCATTTCTGCATCTCAGATCAACAGTCACTTAAAAATTTCAGATCATTACTGGCACATGAAAGTGGTCTGTGGTCTCACTTTTTGTGCTTTCCTAATCTGTCCCACAAAAGCATGACTTCTCTGCTGCATGGTGGCATGGTTTCAGTACAAGTTTGAAAAATGCCTCATCAGCACCCTGCATCCTACTCTTTGTGTGCTCTTCTAAGAGACAGTGTTAAGTTTGTCCTCAGAGAGGCTGAGGAGGGAAATGTGTCTCCCCTGTCACAGACGGTTGTCCTACCTTCTTGGCTACCCTAGAAAGGCAAAGGGCTGCAAAGCCAGTGCTCCATGGTTTTAAGGTACAGCCAGGGTATGTGAAGTGATTTTTACTTGACAAACGTTTTGGTGAACATGGGAAATACTACAAGAATACTTAGTTCCCTACTTGCCTCTTCCTTAGGGCCTTGCTCCTGACCAGTTTGAGGGTAAGTGAGGCAGCTAGCTGTTCTGACTTGATGTTCAGAAAATAACCCGCATGCAGGATGCCAAGCCCCTATGGAGTATCTGTGCCTATAGGATCAGCTAGAAGTACAGCACCACAGTTTCTGGGTCCCAGCTTTAAATTTTGGGCCTTCAAGATCTACATATGTCTTGCTTTACTGGATACCTCCTCTACTGACCCTATCCATGAGTGCCACTTGCTGGCAGAAACAGGCTTGGGGTCATATGCATACATTTTCATGTTTGGTTTAAGAACTGGGGAAATTAAACATCCCATCCTCATTGTAAATCAGCACTTGGGTTTAAAAGAGGCATTGACTTCCAGGATAGTCTTCTGAAGATCTTTCAGCTCATCTGTCTTTTTTTTTTTTTTTGCACTACAGTAGGGGAAATGCTTCCACATGCTCACATCTCAAATCAGAAATGGCAACAGCTCACACCATTCCGAGTCTGTCACCATATCTAGCCATACACCATATTATTCCTTCCTCTTTTCATAAACTGCACCCTCACACTCAAAATTTCTGTCTTTTCATAAACTGCACCCTCACACTCAAAATTTCTGTATAGCCTTCGGTTTCAAAAGGATAACACTGTGTTTCCTCAGAGCAATTATTTAAGACATAGAAAATACTTTTATTTATATAATATGACAAATTAAGCTAAGTGAAACAATAGTTGTTAACCAAGCACCTTCAGTTCTGCAACCTAGCATAATATGCATAGCAGCAAATCTCAGAAAAGTTCCTGTCTTGGGCTGGTTTTGTATTTAAAAGCATACATACGAAAGGAATCAATTAACGTGCTTACATCTCATCAGTTTCTGATAATTAATATGAGCTCTAAGGGCTTTATGGATTGCTGATTTTATAATTCACTAGCAGCTGAAGTAATAGAGGTTATGATGGAAAGATGGCCTCATAGCTGCCTTGCAGAGTGCACTAAGTGATTGAACCCAAAGAATAACAGGGATAGAAATTGCTGTGTTCATTCATGGATAATATATGACAGGAGTAAGGCAAGCAGCAAGTTAGCAGATGACTCAGCCAAGCATCTATGACTGAACAAAGTGTGATTCTAACCTTCTGTCATTGAAAATATATTTAATGGAAACATTATCATTCTGATATATTGCTTGCTAAGATAAGACATGTTTATAGTACAGTTTCCCTGTGATACTACTATAGCACTAGATTTTGGCACACTTGTTTTTGCTGAATTGTACTTCACCCCAGAATAAATCTTGTGAGCAAGAGACTATGCAAAAAACCCAAATGAGCCAGAAGATGATCCAAAGTTGGCTTGAGCCAAGTATCACCAGATAAACGTAAAGGATCCTATTAATTTTTAATATGCAGAGAGGAAGATCTCTATAAACACTGAGGACCACATGTAAAGTTCTTCTTTTGTTATGACTTTTTCAGCCTAAAACTAGAGCACCGGACAACATAATTTATTTTTTTAATTAACGAATATGAACGGCCACATGCTTCAGATACAGATCAAAGAGGAGGGATGCTGAAGGCATGGATTAAAGTTAGCTGCCTTTTCCTTGTGTCTGGGAGAGCTCAGTTTCTAACTTTTTTATTGATAGGGAACTCAGGTGTTCAGCAGTGGAACAGAGCACAGAGTCTGAAGTGTTGTATTAAAGTGAAACTTGCTGAAGGGAGGGGAAGGAGCATAAAAATGAAGCAAGATAATCTCTAGAGCACATTATACATGTATGCTGGTCAGGGATGGCTTGCAGCAACTCTGCAGTACTGTGCAGCCGTACCCTGCCAACAGAATTCATGCTGAAAACATATGTTCTTCTGCTCAAACCAGCTTTTGCTACATCTGGAAACCAAGAGTTAGAGGGGGAGGGAAAAAATAAGGCAGCAGCATATGTAATTCTCTTCTAAGAGAAACCATTCATTTGTTCATGAAAGAAACCTTTCTCCTTGTGTCACCAGCAGAAATTCTCTCAAAGTTCTGGAATGGATATTTAAAAGCTGGGTTAGGAAAGTTAAAAGAAAAAAAAGGTAGGGAAAGAGACTGTAGGTAATGGCAGATATTTATGACTTTTTTTTTCTGAAGTAAAGTCACGTCTTCATATCAAAAACAATCTTATTTAGCAAAAAGTGGAAAACTTGGCAAAAAACATTGTTTAAAATGACTGCAAGACTTGTAAAACCCCCAGAATAACTCTGTTTTGCTGTCAAAAGCCTGGGAAACACAAAACAGATGTTTCACCCAGCCTCGCTTACTCAGCCAGATCTCTCCTTACTATGCAGGCAGCTGTACCACATGTCTTTTCCTGAGAAAGAAATAGTGCTTTCCTTTGGCACTTCTGTGTCATTCTCCTTGACCAGCTGGACACTGTCGTCAGATGAAGACAGCTTCTGTTATCCTTCCTGCTACCTATGTCTGCAGAATCTCCCCAGGACTGAGCAGCTCCCTGCTTTGAAAAACAGAGGCATTAGGTACCAATTGTGGCAAGCCTTGGTTCCTCAGTCGGCTGGAGGGACCACTGAAGTCCGAAAGAGCTACTTGCTGTAATGGGTGGTGGCAGCAGAGCTCTCAGTTTGCACCCTGAACAATGCACACATTATTAGAGCTAACAGCAGCTACGTGCACACGTAACAATATAGCCTTGAGACTACAGCTTGGGAATGCCACAAGAGCAGATTGTTTTATTTTTGTTCATGGGAGAAAGTATGGTGAGTAACAGGAAAATCACTTGAGCCAAGGCTTAACATTCCCTGTTGGATAGCTTAAGGAGGGAGGGGTGAGATCCGGGACTTCTGTCTCTAACTGATATTTTGAGGAATTTTCAGATCTTATGTTGACCTCTGGATCCTCCATTTAGCTTCTGCCTCACCCTTTCCCTCTAGCTTAGCATTTCAGGATGTTCAGCTCACTGGCCGGGTGATGGGGACACAAATCTGTGTAGGCAGAAGCGGATATTTCACCCTGGATTCATCCCATCCTCTCCTGAGTCCTCTAACGAGCAGTTATTTGGTGTTGTGGCTCATCATCCCTATCTTCCATGTGAAAGAGCTGGTTTAAGCATTTTGATCTTGGCAAGTTGCTCTGTGAATCCCCAGTGCATCTGGGATTTAGTATTCACTCCCTCTGGGGATACTTCCTTTGAAAAACACTTGGTTACTTTATGTAAGCAGATCACTGCCTCACACCTGGATATCTGTGGGTACTGTTTCCGGACATGAATCTTGGTCTAGGGAGGGAAGTCTCAGAATCTGAACCTAAAAATCTACAGACTGCAATATTAAGTGAGGCTGTGGCTAGAATGAGGTTACTGTTTCAATGTTGCATTTCCATCATGAAGCTTCTTTTGCTGGGTAACTGAAGGTTTCATTTCAGTTGGCCAAGTATAAGACTATTAATTTGAAACTGAGATGGAAAACTTAATATATAATCAAGAAAATGGTACTATCACCACAACAAAGAAGAGGCTGATTATTTAAAATTACCTGAATGTTAACATAATTTATAAATAATTTTGGAAAGACAGGCATGGGAAAGAGAGAAGCTATTGTCTTACATACCCTAGTCTCCTAAATTCACTATGAGGCAGAGGGAGTTAGACTACTGGCAGTCTCTTAAAATGATTAAGAAAAGAAGGAGGCTCACCACCTTGCAGCAGAAGGGGAGGCCTCTAGAGCAGATCAGATTAAGACGACACAAGCTTTTATTAATGGAATCACACTAAGCAAGGTTTGGAAATAGTAAGGGATTTTAGCTGTACAAAAGGGAAATAATATAGCAGAGAATTCAGACTGTTCAGCCACTCCTTGAAAGACAATTTTTTACAAGGAGGATGAAACAGTAAAATCTTCTTTCCCCCACAGTAGAGAAGGAGGAGATGAAAATACAAAGGTAAAAAGCAATTTGTGTCAGAGTGAACACAAAATGACAAAGTTTATGATCTTCATGAAGAGAATCAAAAAATTAAATGCAAGAAGGCAAACTTCAGTAACTGCAAAGGATTGATAGGTAAAGCCTCATAGAAGGCACTTTAAGGAAAAGATGAAATAAGCTGGCAAGCTCCTAGAGAATCAGAGGAAGGAATCAGCTGTAGAGACACACAAATTTAGCAAAATCATGAGCTCTACATTGGTCTCAGACTCAAGAGGAAATATAGGAAGTAAGCAGTAGGTGACATTACTAAAGGTGGGTATAAAAGAACTCAAGCATATAAGAATAGAGGCATCAAGGAAACAAAGTATGTTTTAGAAAGAAAAAGACTGGCACATTACAGATGAAGGTCAAAGTGTTTAATGCTTTTTCTTCATCTGTCATCACTATAGCAGTGATCAAGTTGTTAACATCATTAATTCCAAGGACAAAAGACTGTAACAGGGAAAGAACAAGCCAGAGAAGAATTAGGTAGGCTCACATTTTTAATTGACTGAGCCTCCTTGTCTGACACAAGATTATCTCTGGCTTGTCAGCAGTTATCACTGAGGCCTTGTGGAGAGTAGCTAGGTTACCAGGAGTCTGGAAAAGGTCAGGGGAAAGCAAGGGGCAATAAAAAAACCCAAGAAAGTAGACTCAGAGGATCACAGAGCTGTTAGCTTAAAAGCAGCCTCTGAAAAATTCTTCACAAATAAGTAAACAAACTTCTTGGGAGGAACTGGAAGGTGAAAAGGTTAGCATCCAGCTTGGATCTTCCAAGTACAAAACATTTGAAATAAGGGGAGAAGCACCTATCTTCACTTCAAAACAGGTTTTGACAGTTGCATGAGGCTCAAAGTCCAACAAGCAAGCAGTATAATCTATAGGCTGTGGGCAAGTTGTTCTGGTACCTGTACGCACAGAGCAGCTGGCACAGATTTGCTCTCAAAGTGACAGGGCTCCTTGGATGGGAGGGTGTGGGAAACTAGAGTCTGTTTTGTCCAATGCTATCATACCTAAATGATGGGAAAGGGTGTGTACTATATGAATTAGCAGATGATACTGCTGGGAGGAGCTGCAAGTACATTGCAGGAGTGCATTAGAATTCAAAGCACCCTTGGGAAACCAGTGAAATGGCCTGGAAAACACACAGGATGAATTTCCATGGTGAAAATGCAAGCTGCCGCACTTGACAGGATTGATCACAAATCTGAGGTCTGTGAGAACAAAATTACTTTGCAAAGCTGCATCATGAAAAAGGCAAACATTGTGTAGGGTGTATAAAAAGTAGTGTTGCAGAGAGATACTTGGACAAACATTATTTATTTGTTCCATGGCATAGATATGGCTGTAATTTAAGACGTATGCGGACAAATTTCAGCATGTCCAAAAGAAAGCAACAAGAGGTCTAAAAAAAGTATGACCTTGGAGGAAATAGTGAAGGAATTAGCTTGGTGTGGTCTCAAGAAAAATAGAGAGGGGGAAGGGTTGGTAACAGCCCTTTTAGTGCATGAAGGCTGCTGTGAAGAAGAAAGGCATAACCTTGCCCTCTGCATCTGCAGGGGATAGGTCAAGAAGCGGTGGAGTTCAACTGCTGCAAAGGAAGTGTATAAAAATTTTCTGAGGCATTAGGGAAAACTTTCTAATGGTACAATTAGGGAAGTACTAGAATAGATTGCCTGGGGAAGACACGGAGTCTCCATCACTGGCTGTCTCAACAGTTTGGGTTAACATCTGTTGGGGAAAGACACACACATAACCAAACTGGCTGGGGGCCAGGGAAGTGACTACATGACCTCCTGAAGTCCCTTCCAGACCGGTTTTTCTCTGGTTCTAATCACTTGAGAGCCTCCCTCCCTGACAATGCTATGTACTTTTGGTTTAAACCATTTGACGTGTTGTTTGATTATTATTCTGGGGATTTTTTTGCAGTCCTATATATTAAACAGATAATTCCTAGCTTATCTGAAAGAGCAATGTTTCACTTAAATTTCCTCCAGGAAACATTAAGGTTATATTTGCAGTCACCTTGTACCTCTGTGTTTTCAGAAGTTTAAATTTAGGCACTCTTCAGGACAGCACCAGATCCTAAACCTGGTGATATGAGAGAGGAGAGGGGCTGGAACCTAGATCATATGAAGGACCACGAAACAGGCTGTCAAGCTGCTGTGAGTCACATAGAGAGAAGAGGCAGGCAGAGCTTTTAGGACCTTCCTCCCCCCCCTCTGAAAGACAGAAATCTCTACTTTCCCACTGACAAGGGGGAGCTGGAGGGTCAAGACACAGACCTGTCTTCTCTCCTTAGCCCACACAGAGGCCAGTGCTCAGAGCTGCCCCTCAGAGCAGGCACTGGTTACCTGGCAGTGACCCATGCACAGCCTGAGTCACCGGGATCTTCAGGGTTGGGTCTGCATCATGCTTGGTTCCCCAGACCTGGGAAAATACTGCCGAGAAGATCTGTTGAACCAAAACCAGAGTGGGGGAGTATGGAATCGGTAAAGAATAATTCTTTGTATTGACTCCTTGATTTATATGATCCCAAATTTGGATTACACTTTCCCAGTATCCTCATGAGACATACCAAACAGCAGTGACATTCTCAGAAATCATCTGCTTTTAAAGTACTCAGAAAACACCTGACCTTTAAACAGAAAAGAGAGGTGTTAAGTGGACCATTTACCTTTAGGTGGTATTTTCAGCTGAGATGAAAGTGCTATGTTGAGGCAGACAGGGTCAGAAACCAGTCTCCATCAGCATTCTCCTTCTGTAATACCGAGCAGGCATGCCAATTCTCAGCTCTAGCCCAGAAACCTCAGCACTGGGCTTGAATCATGTTTCATCTGGTTTTGGTTGGTGACACTGAGACACCTGCAATCAGAGACAGCAGAGAGACATCTTGTCCAAAGCTTGCATATAAAAGGAGGAAGGAGAGTTTTTCACATATATATAGAGGAAGTGTAGCTCAGACACCTCTGGAGAGCCAAGTGCTCTGAAGGGATGACTACGAGTGACCCCACAAATGTTGTTAAACTGATCATCTCTCCTACAATTTTACTTTTCCACTGTGTGTCTCTCTTCCTTTCATTCCAGTTGACCCGATCTGCCTCAACCAGTTCTTGTGGTAGTTCCAAATTCTTCATTCTTTATTCCTCATCCACCTTTCCCCTAATGGCCTCTGCTTGCAGCAAGCACTCAGCATTGCTAGCTGAGGGAAAAACTTCAGCTTTCTGAATTTTTTAGTGTCCTCAGAACATAAAACTCCAAAATAATGCTATCTATCTGCCACCCTCAGGCAAACACCCAAGAAATCAGTGTTCATGGTTGGCTCTGAACTGGCTTGGAGGTCAATGGTGTATGACTCCTACTCCAGTAGCACTTTCATCTGTTTAATAGATGAGTGTGTCTGTCTGGACATGGTCTTGGAAAATTTTCCAAGTAGGTGGCCCTACTTGAGAAGGAGGGTTGGACTAGATCATCACCAAATCACTTCAAGATATCCCTTCCAACCTCAACCATTCTGTGATTCTGGGTGATTCTGTGACTCCTCAGCCTGCATCTCCTGAAATATCCTGTTTCTTTCTTGACTAGTGTTTCAAGTGTTGTTCTCCAACCTTGTGTATTAGACTGGGCAAGTAACAGTTGATTGCAAATTAGAACTGCTTATTCACATCTTCCTAAATGCTGAACACTAGCTCTGCTCCACACCCTTGTGAGGCACACCCAATATCTGGAAAAGCAAACTCAGTTTTTTGAAATTTAAAACATTTTGTAGACCTTTAAACTGCAGAGAGCTTTCAGACTCAGCGGCAGGAGAGCTTCTAGTTGTGCTACCACCCCATACATGTAGCTATGCATAACAAAGATGAGGGCAATCACACAGAAAATGGTGTCCCCACCTTACTCAAAACCTGTTGCTCTCCTGATGGCATCAATGCTTTTTTTAGGTCACTTTTAATAAAACACAAATTGAACCTCAGGGCAGAATTTGATCCTTTGACTCTGCATCCAGATTCTATTCTCATTCTGGAGTAAATGGTGATGGCTTTAGTTGTTGAAGATAACAGAGATGTACCCACAGCACTTGAGTGTTTTATAATGGAAAGTAGGATTTGATTTTTTAATAGAAAAAATAATCAGAACTCTTCACGCTGTTTCCTCAAAATTCAGTAGCAGAAAAAAATGTGAGCAAGAGTAATAATTTTTTTTTCCTCACTTCACTGGTCTGTCCCCAAAGCTCTCTGCCAGGTTACATCGATTCCTCAGTAAAGAAAGACTTTCATTTGCACTGAGGTCTTTCTGGTACAATTAGATGGAATCTGTTGCAGAATTCAGTCTAATAGCACAAAGCGCTTCCAGTAGCAAAACTTCCCCGAGGAAAGGAGTTTGTTAGAAACTTGACCAGCCAATATATAAGAAGCTCTGCCAAACATTATCTATATTACACTAGTTAACTGAAGTATACAAATACAGCTATCTTTTTTTTTTCTTCCCCTGTTTTACTGTTTTCTTCATCTGTGAATCATAATCACAACTTTAAGGAGCTTCATGTCTCTTTTTTTTTCTTCATACATTCAAATGTATAGCTTCACTTGTCAGCAAGCTTGTGATTTGATGGACTTTTTAGACACATGGCTAATATGGGCTGCTGCCAGAGCATCCCTTTTCCATGGGCTTGACCATATCCTCCATCCCCTTCCCCAGAACCCGCCTGATACCTCTCTGCTATCTTCTCCAGCTCCAATTTGTCTGGGGTCATCAATGGCACCAACTGCCTTTTCATCGGCAATACAAACAGATTCTTTCACAGCTTAGGTAATGCTAAAAATCATGTCTTTTTTTCCCAGAAAAGCATGACAGTACCTTTTTCTTTAGGTTTTGCTGCTAAACCCATGGAAAAGATAGTCAGCTGTCTAACCAGATTCTGTAGTTGTGCTCCTTCCCTTGCCCAAAAGCACCAGTGGGAGATTTTGGAGCTGTCTTTTTCTCAGGTGACATCTGTAGGACAGTAAAGACATAATTTGTTACAATATTTAACTTAATGGCACTACCTATGACAGAACTAAAATGAATTGCCCACTAAAATGTTTGTGATTTCTTTGTTAGTGAGTAGCAGTCCACCAAACCTTGAATCTACCCACAGAAAAACACCAGTTTTATTGAGTCACATTTGAGCAACAGTTTTAAGCAACAGGAGCAGTGAGCAATTATTCACATCCTACCCTTTCTAAACAAAATTACTTGTGATTTTAAGACTTTCAAAAGGGCAGTTAATTTATAGTGTTAAAGGAGTTTAAAAATATAAATATTTAAGACAGATTCAAAATTTTCTGAAATTATTAAAAGGAAACATTTTGGTGAGGATGGCCAGAAATGTGGTTTGGCCAATTGGTTTGCAGTAAACATTTGAGATATTTAAATACTGGTGGCTTGGGTTGCCCAGGGAGGTTGTGAATGCTCCATCCCTGGTGGTGTTCAAGGCCAGGCTGGATGAAGCCTTGGGTGATATGGTTTAGTGTGAGGTGTCCCTGCCCATGGCAGGGGTGTTGGAACTAGATGATCTTAAGGTCCTCTCCAACCCTAACTATTCTATGATTCTATGATTCTATGTGCATGAAGATGAACAAGAAAATGAACAAGGAGATGTCGATATGTGCATACAACCACATGTCTGGTTTAGTATTTGCCGTTATCCCAGTGTGAATTAAGGAGAAGAATGGGATGACATATCCTTAGAGGCATGGATAAGAGACATATGAAACCCTGTTGATTTTTATGATGTACTGTGTCCTCATAAAGTCCTTTCATTTTAAGGACAGCATGCATTTTAATGCTAGAGCTTCCTTCAGTGGAGTCCAGTTAGACATCTCCTCTGAATCACTTTAAGTTATTTACAACGCAATTTTTTTTTCTTAACCTTGAAATTAAAGAATTGGCTGGAATACTTTTGGAATACTCTGATTTTCTACAGTAACAACCCCTTTTTTCACTCAGTTTGGATATGTGTCCTGATTGGTTTCTAACAAATTTGAGAGCAGATATAACTGCTTTTCTAACATGTCAGCAGCATATGTACATGTCAATCCATGTTACCACACAAACTAAGAGAACATCATCATTTTAGTGAGGAGTTCCTGCAATATTCATTTTCCATATTAACAGGAGAAATAAGGCTCCTTGGGAAGTTTATGGCGTGAAGAGTGACAAATACTTACAATGCACACAGACATGGTTCCCATGTACTGCAGTTCAGCTCTCTAGCCCACATGGCTTACATCAGGCAAAGCAGGCTGAGGGAGATTGCTTGGTACGAGGAGAGAAAAGTGACTGGAAAAAAGGGGATGCAAGCCTGCCTGAGAAATCTGCTGAATGGAAACCTCTGCCTTCTCCTGAGGAACAGTTTTCAAGTGGATGTCATCCAAGAAAGATTTGCTTCCTCAGCGAGGTCTGCACCCTGGCTCCAAAGTGTGAGTGGTGCCCAT
Source organism: Melopsittacus undulatus (assembly GCF_012275295.1). Taxonomy (NCBI): domain Eukaryota; kingdom Metazoa; phylum Chordata; class Aves; order Psittaciformes; family Psittaculidae; genus Melopsittacus; species Melopsittacus undulatus. Next base: position 25,499,198 of record NC_047527.1, on the reverse strand, counting down.
GCCTGTTAACAGCTGTCCCTTCGCCTGAATCCATCTGCAAGCCCTCTGGAGCCTACTCGTCCGTTCCTGCTGTGCAGCTCCTCACTGGCTCCAGCATGGCCTCGTCCCACCTACTAATTGCATCCACACGACACCATCTCGCCACCAGTTTGCAGTGCAGGAGCTTGCTTGCTGCCTTCAGCCACCGCTGAGTAGTAAAGCATTATTAAAGTACCGTGGAGGAGGTCAACTGGCATAGGGATGGCTCTGCCAGTGAGATGCACTCGTGGGCAATGCTTTAGAAAAGCTAGTGCCCATTCCTCTGAATATTTTCATGCTATTCCTGTCAAATCAGAAGTTTCTTCCAAAAATAACGGGCCAGCAACATTTTGTCGCATGAAAACTGGAAGCCATCTGCTAGAAAGAAACCCTGTTGCCTTCCACAGCACACATGGCTAAAATGAAGACAGATCAGCGTAAACAGAGTGAACCCATCTGACAGCTCATCTCACATTAGGTCATACAGGATATGATGCATGGCTGAAATTTACTCTGAGTGACCTGTGTAGGGTTTCAGCACACAATAACATCAGTTTGGTAGTTCACAGAGAGGGGAAAGCAGCAAGTGGCTGCCTTTATGTAAATGCCAAGGTACACCTAATGTTTTCATGTCTCTGTTTCTGCAGAGGCTTAAGGCTTTTCAGGAGACTTCCCTGGAGGCCTGTCATCATATGAAGTAGTTGTGGTCAATGGTTCAATGTCCAGCTGGAGAGAAGCAATGAGTGGTGTCCCTCAGGGATTGGTGCTGGGGCCAGTCTTATTTAACATCTTTGTCACTGACATGGACAGTGGGATTGAGTGAACCCTCAGCAAGTTTGCCAATGACACCAAGCTGTGTGGTTCTGTTGATATGCTGGAGGGAAGGAATGCCATCCAGAGGGATCTTGACACGCTTGTGAGGTGGGCTGATGCCAACCTCATGAAGTTGAACCAAGGTCCTACACCTGGGTCGGAGCAATCCCAGGCAGAGCTACAGGTTGAGCAAAAAGGAAATTCAGTGCAGCCCTGCAGAGAAGAACTTGGGGGTGTTGGTTGGTGAGAAAATGAACATGAGCCGGCTTCAGTGTGCGCTTGTAGCCCAGAAAGCCAGCTGTATTCTGGGCTGCATCAAAAGGAACGTGACCAGCAGGTCGAAGGAGGTGATCCTGCCCCTCTACTCTCCTGTGTGACCTCACCTGGAGTATTGTGTGCAGTTCTGGTGCCCTCAGCATAAAAAGGACATGGAACTGTTGGAACAAGTCCAGAGGAGGGCTACGAGGATGATCAGGGGACTGGAGCACCTCCCATATGAGGATAGGCTGAGAAAGTTGGGGCTGTTCAGCCTGGAGAAGAGAAGGCTGCGTGGAGACCTCATAGCAGCCTTCCAGTATCTGAAGGGGGCCTACAGGGATGCTGGGGAGGGACTATTCATTAGGGACTGTAGTAGTAGGACAAGGGGTAACGGGTTGAAACTTAAACAGCAGAGGTTTAGATTGGATATAAGGAAGAAATTCTTTACTGTAAGGGTGGTGAGGTACTGGAATGGGTTGCCCAGGGAGTAGTGAATGCTCCATCCCTGGCAGTGTTCAAGGCCAGGTTGGATGAAGCCTTGGGTGATATGGTTTAGTGTGAGGTGTCCCTGCCCATGGCAGGGGGGTTGGAACTAGATGATCTTAAGGTCCTTTCCAACCCTAACTATTCTATGATTCTACAATTCTATGTAGAGAAGTATTCTGCTGAAATAGTGATTTTCTCCCTCACTGTTCCCTGGGACTAGCCCAGAGCTGTAATGAAGGTGTTTATCTTCAGCTGTTGAATGACCACTGAGAACATACTATATATTCTCTGGTTTATGTATTATGTATGTATATGGAGCACATATGTATTGTCAGTTTATATTTATGTATTTCATAACATAAGTGCATGTGTTTCATTATGGTGTGAAGTGTAACTTTTAGATATGATGCAAAAGTGCACCCAGCATGAGATACAAGCTTGCAGGCATGTCACAACAGCATAGAATTTCATCTCCCAAGGCTGGAAGATCTGCAGGTACAGGTAAGCAGGAGTGATGGGACAAACCCCCTGCTTGGAGAAAGGCACCATTGCTCCCTGACCTGGCAGGGGAAACACTGCCAAGGCCTCCAGAGTCTTCTCTTACTGTTCTTTTTCTGCATTTCAATGAGTAACTTTAATTACAAAATAATAGCTTTTTCTTTCTCTCTGTTTTTCTCCAAAACTTCTTAGCTGTGCTCTGGTTCTGGCTCACATTTTAGATGTGCTTTGGCAGCAAGAGACTCAGCTTCTTTAATTTATTACCTCTGTTTATGGAATATGAATATTGGGCCAACTTTACTTCTTACACTAAGTGAATCAGTGCAAATGCAATCACTTTTGGACATCCACTGTATAAAATAAGCATATTTAGATGATCAAATAAGTGTTCCCATATGTACATTGGCTGGTATTTTGTGCTGGTATAGCGTTCTTGTTTTTCTTATGTGGTGTCTTTTGTCTTTCTTCCTTCCCTTTTTGACTGTGCTTGGTCAGTCACTCAGGAAAGAAAAAAATGCTTGTACCTTAAAAGAAATGCTGTCTATTCAGCATATGGCATTTATAGATCTTCGGAAATTCTTTTAGGAGGCGTGCTTTGGATTAGCGGTCTTTCTCCTTTGGGGATGGTTTTAATTTGTTAGCACTTCAGATCTGTAGTCTTGAGGTAGCTCCTTTTTCAGTCAATAAAATGGTTAGTGAAATGAGGCTAAAATATAATAATTGTGTTCTTCAAATCAGATTTTTATGTGGGGCTTTTTCCTCCTGGTATGTAAATCTGTCATTAGGAGAACATTTTTTCCTGTTTTCTTTTAATCTTCAGTGCATGTGCCAAGAATGATGATTTTAACCATGAATTATCCCAGTGACTTAAAGCCAAACTGCTGGGAGGCCACTACCCTGGGATGAAAAGGGAGCCAAAAGCAGCCCAGGTTTGAATCCAGAGTTTCTGACCGAAGTCTGCCCCCCTGTCTACAGCTCTCACCTCTGCACACAGCACATCCCCTCCTCAGTACCACATGCACAACTCCAGGCTTAAAGCCCCAACCCATCTGTAAGGAAAGCCAGACATATTAGTAAAGACAAAGATGTAGTCGAACCACACTGGCTGCCAGCTTCCTGCAAAGCATCGGCTCTGTTGTAGCCAATGCAGCTTTTCCATTTATCCAGCTTTACTCATCACTGATGAATGGCTAAAGCCCTTAGCAGTGATACCTTGGGAAAAGAGTGAAAGGACATACCAAAGCTACACAAACCTGGGCCAAAAGTAGCCAGCCATGGCAACACCATCATGGAAAGAGCTGAAGGCCTCTAATTGCCATAGCTACACATTAAAGTCTTTGTCCAGCAGAAACTCTTGAAAACAGCACTGTTTTGGAGTGAGTGAGAACGGCAATGCAGGGTAACATTGTGGCTTACTGCAGTGACCAGGAAAGCAGGTTCCTTAGGGACACTGGACTCATCCTGTCCATCCCAGTCCCAAGACAGTCAGTCAGACATTTGTATAGGCTGACCTTAACATCCATCTTGTCACAGGGATTTCATTCTCCGCCAGTCTTTTCTCAGGTGCTAACATACTTCCCAGGAGGAAGCTTTCCCAGTATCTAACCTAAAGCATTGCTATAATCTCAGACCATCATTTCCTTTTCTCTTTCCCACAGAAATGGAGAACAGAGTATTGTCTTTGTTCTGCAGCAGTTTTTTACACACTACACCCATGTTTTCCCACCAGTTTTTCCTTCACTCACACTGAAATATGTGAGTATTGTCAGTGGTTGAATCCCTAGGCTGTTTACTATGGACTTGACTTCTATGTAAAGATCAGTCTACATGGTCAGTTCATTGACAGAGACAATATGCAACTTGTGGAAGAAACTATAAGAGTAGAAAAGATGTGGATGACCAAAGAGGCTACTGAAAGGTAGTTTAAGATGCCTTAGGTGTGCAATGTGACAGAATTATTTCTGTCATAATCTTCGTGTCTATGTGTGTGCCTGGACAGTTTGGGCCTGGGATTTTTGGTAATGCAAATGGTGAATTAATTTCTGTTTCTCTGAAAGATCTGCAAATAGATATGCACTTATCCTCTTTCAACTATTCATGTCAGTAAAACTGAGAACAGTGTTTTGCATCAGGCAGTAGATTCAGTGGTAAATTGCTTTGTAACTAGACCACTGTGATTTAGAAATTAACAAATTACTTAGTCCAGGCCCCACTAGGGATGTGTGGCAGAAAACCAGCCTCAGAGGAATGGCAAAGGAGGAGGATGCTTGTCCCTACCAGAACTTTCCCACATGGAATCAGAAACACATACTAGGACTTGTGATTTGGGTGTCCCAAGTACTGCTTGGAGCATCTGGGCCTGTTACAAGAGAATGAGTTGCAACAAATCTAATGTTTCACATGGGCAAAGTCAAAAGCACCATGCTGAGTATATTATAAACATTGCTAAAAACACAATAATGAACAAAAAGCAAACAAATTCAAGTAGCTTCCTTTCTCTAGAAAACCAATTCTTATCATGGGCTCTTAATGAAAGTGAAGTTATGATTTTGTCCACAAAACCAGCTTCTGTTTGAAGTTAGGACAATTATTAGCTTTATTATTAAAAAAAAAAAAGTAGAGAGGTGCAATTGAATAGATTTCATAACATATAGGAAATTTTCCCGTTACACTTGACAAGAACAGAATAGGCTGGAATCAAAGGGATATGTTAACAACTCAGCGTATCTCCCCCTTTGGAACTAGTATTAGTCTATCACTAAAAAAATAATAAATCCTTGTAAAAGGCAGCAGTTGCTTTCATAGTCTGGCAGCAAACCCCGTCTGGTAGTATTGGAAAAGTAAGAAAGGCAACATACTCTAAATTACATTGTTAAAACACCTACAGCCTAGTTCATTTTCATATGCTATCCATATGTAAGCCCTTAGCAATAGACAGCCACTTAAAAACTCTCTTGTTCTCTATGTGTGTGTGTGTGTGAGAACTAGCAAGCGAGAGAAGGTGATCAGGGAGCCCTGTGTTTTTATTCTGACATTTTCAAGTGGAAAATATTGCAAAACCTAACTGGTGTGAAAATAATTAAACTGGGTAAATAAATGAATAAATATAATGGCAAGTTTTCACATATAAAAATTCCTGAAAAGTTTTTAGTTTTATCAACCCCCTTCCACACCCACCAGAGCATATGGCCCTCTGTTTGTGCAAATCAGCAGTCTTTGCTTAAAGTGGATGTTTCTATTAACACTGTGACTAATTACTGAAAACAAACATGTGTAAGTATGATCTCTGCTAACTGCCTCTGTCAACCCATCTTTTTCTTTGTGCTATTCATTCAAAGGGATTAAGATTGCTTGCAAAAGTACAGTAGACCTCTGTTTAGCCTGTTAACTGGCATGAATAAACAAAGTCCATCAACCACAATTGACGTCAGGCTTCAAGAAATGTTTTTTACATTAGTTTTAAAAAAATACAAGCTATAAAAAGTGAAAAAGCTTTAGAGAATGCTAAACCACCGAATGTAAAGAGCTTTAACACTGGATATAAAGGGCTGGTTTGGGAGCAGGCACTGAGAGCACAGCTCTACAAACTGCAGTGCATGAGCTCAGATGGGTGGCAGACACTTTGCGCTGAGGATAGCCAACGTTGTCCCAGCGTGCAAGCCTGGACATACGTGCAAGCAGAAGGGGCATCCACAGAAACTTTAATGTCAGTCTTTCTTGTGGTTTTCTCCTATCCAAAAATAAAAATGGAAAAAAATAAAAAGACTCAAAGAATCCATTTGGTCTTTGTAAGATGCAAAGATGAAAAGATGCTTCCAAGTGTCCTACAGAAGCTGGATTTATCTGCTGCCATGACAGCATCACCGAGTGGAATGCAGAAGTCCACATGGCTTCTTGTCTTGCTGCATACTTGGGAGAGGAGGAGAGATCCAGGTTCCTTTGGAACATGTGTAGTTCCTATCAGAGTAAAAAGGGAAAAAATGTTTTTATGGTACAGCTTGAATGTGTGTGCTCTTCACAGCCCCCATTTCTGGGCTGGCTGTGACCCTGTAAGAAGGTGTTGGCCTCTGAGCTGCTGTGGCCAGTGGTGAAACCAAGTTTCAGTACACTTCTTTCTCATTTGACCTTACAGGAGCCAGCTCTCCAGGGGGGAGATAGAAGTAGCAACCGCCTTTACACAGCCATGCTGCCTGCCTAAATCAAAAGCTGTGGGATGGGGTCTCAGTGCATTTTGCCTCAAGTTGTATATATAATGTAAAAACAAACTGATGCTAGAAAAATTGCACAAGTCTACATGTGCTGATTTTTCCAAGCGTGTAGTATGGTTAGGAGCCAATTCCCTGTCATTTCTCATCTCTTGCACTTTACACAGGGTGTTTCCTTTATAAAACAACTTGCCTTTGGGTTTAATGATTTCTAAGGAAACATAACTCTGTCACTGCACTCTGGTGTTTAATTCCTCCTTTGTCTTTAGTGTCTGCCCGATGCAGCCCAGGGACGCCAGCGTGCTCACTGAACTGTGCATGCGCTTTGTGTACTCTTGGGCTCATGCCCATGCCTAGAAGCTGGTGTTTGATCTAGACTGAACAAGATGGCCTTAGCCTTCAAAGCTCAAAGCTAGCGTGTTTACATTCCTCTGCTCTATCTAGCCTCTTTTTTTCAAGTGCCCCCCAAGATAGACATCTTGATGTTAGAATAAATACTTACCTTGTGCATTGTGCTTTCCTCTGGTGGCCTCGGCATGCTTTTGCAGAGGTGAAGAACTATTAACTCAATTTTATGGATGAAAAAATAGCAGCACAGTGCTCAGACATGCAAGGCAAAGCAGGGGCAGAAACAGCCAGGAAAAAAACCACAGGTCTCCTCTCAGCCCAGTGTAGCCCAGCCTGCTTCAGGCCCATCTAGTCAATCATAGCACCTCAGTTTTCCTTCCAGCCACTCTCGCCTCAGCAGTTCCTTCTCTCCTTCCCAAGCCAAGCCTATGATGCAGTGCGCTGGGGGATATGGGAAGCAGGAACAGCACAGCACAGGATACGCAGAAATAAAAAGTCCTTACCTATTTACTTTAATGCAATGTGGGCTGGAGCAACCAGGGCTGATGTGCTGCCTTGTCTGCTCTGTGCATATCACCAGAGGAGAGCTAGGTCAGATGACAAGGTCCTGTGAACAAGACTGGTGAAGAGCAGAAGTAGGAAGGGGGTGAAAACCCTTCTGAGCACAGGAGATGAACAGGATCAGTGCTCGGCTGGCTCTGTCTCCTATCACTTGACATTGCTTTGGTTGTATGAGGGGAACAACAAAATCCACTGCCAGTAGTGACACATTCAGAAACGGCCTCTCTCTGCCTGGGAGAGCCACAGCATGGCAGGGACAGGAGCTCTGGTGTGGTGCAATGGGGGAGAGTGCTCTCTGGCTCTTCTCAAGATCAATAGTGGTACTGACTATAGACATGTGAAGGAAAACCCAGTGATTCAGTGGTTGCTGTCTGTTCCTACTGCTGTACCCAGCACATATGAGAAAATTCAGCTCCAATAACAGTGCATACATCACAGGAATCAACAGTCCAAGAACTGGAATAACCAATGGAGAAACCCAAGTGAGCTACAGGAACAAGAAAACAGCCATAGCAGGGTGCACAGAACTCAAAACTTGGGTTTACTGTTCAGCTCCTCTTTGGTCAAGATGCAAGTGCAACCTAACCCCCCTGGGTATGCCTCAGAAAAGGGGAGATGAAGCAGCAAGCAGGTAACTCCTGGCTCAGATTTCATCAGGTTTTGTTCCCTTCTGACAGACATTTCAAATTTGCCACCATTTCTCCAAAGATTTTGGAGCACCCTAATTTTGGCTCATTCCACTACGGCAGAGAAGAGAAAAGCAGTTATGAGTGCTAACACTACACCCTTAGTTTGCTCCGTTAACACAGAATCATGCACTTTTGATGGGGAATAAAAATGAGTAAACATGGTAAAAAGCCTACATCTTACCTGCCCCATGGCTTACAAAATCAGGCACATCAGTATAACACAAAAAGAAAAAGCCACTCCAAGTGCAGAACCTCTCAATCTTCATAGTTTGCATTTCCCAATGCATGGCATAGGCTGACAATTTTTTTCTGTTCTCTGAAGACTGGGGTTTGAAAACAGACAACTCTGCACTCAAATTCCCTTCCCACTCTAAATGCCATTTAATGGCAGTGTAACTGGAAAGGTCAAAAATCAGCTCTCACTTGGCAATGGCCCTTTCTAAGAGTCAAGGCTGTGGCCCCTGCTGAGACACAGAAGACCTCCCAGTTTCAGCATGGCTGTTCACGAACACTGGGCTTCCTTGAGAACAGCTCTTATAGAAACTCTGAACACCAAAATGCTGCCAAGAGTACAGATTGTGCTGATGATGAGAGAAATTAATCAAATTACTGGAAGGCAGGTAAGAGCCTTAGAATAGGGCTTAGGTCAGTGCTGGAGTTCTGACTTAAAAAATAAAAACTCATTTCACATGTCTTCATGATGCATTTATTTATGCCACTGTGCCTCCTCTTTACCTTACACCAATTTGTAAAATGGACAAAAAAATACCTCCTCTGTTTGCTTAACAAGGTGAAGAGCTGACGCTCTGTATTAAGTCTTAGAAACATTTGGTTATATCTATGATTCTGCTGCAAACCCAAACCAAAATAAGATCCTTCTAATAAGTGTTGATCCATTAAATACATTTTGTAATGCATACATTTCCTTTCCAATTTTGAGGGGTGCAGGGGATGGGGAGCAATGTCAATTCCATTATCAAATCCCAACTTAAGTATTTTCAAGGTCTAGGTCAATAATCACTGTCTTAAAGAATACTAACAATTTACAAGAAGCAAGAGAATTACGAGCTCAGGAAGGATGTTTTGCACTGGCAAAACACCAATGTTTGAATTGGCACTGTCCACGTACTCACACAGGAGACCATGGTACAGAGGTAGGACCAAATAACTGGATCTAAATGGAAATCATATTGATGGCATTCTCCTGCTAGGGCAGTCTTAAT